>NC_035446.2:37278356-37878356 GCF_002127325.2 Helianthus annuus | reverse complement strand
ACACATATTAAATTGATGTGGCTAGTACGTTATGATCCAAGTCGGGTCATACCCAATAACAAGCTAGACAAACACCTACAATATTTATTTATGATATGATCAAACAAATAAATATTAACACTTAGAATATTTAGAAATTGGTTTTCTAAATAATTGTACTTGAGAAACTAATAAATTATATGGATAATTTATTTTGAGAGAATATTTTATTATGTTATTTAATGGGTTAAATAACAATTTTAAAAGGTTGCATAAGTCTTGTAAACATGGGATGTTTAATTTTATAAAAGTTATAAAATTAAAATACAAGACTTGATTTAATAAAATTTGAAAATTTTGGGTGGTAAAAGTCCCATGTGGGCCGCCCACTTTGGGTGTTTCCAAGGTGGTTTTCACCAATCAAAATACATGCAATCTTCCAAGAAGGCTCTCTCTTGATTGGATGAATTAGGAGGTGAACTTCTCTCATCAATAATAATAAAACCTTCTCTCATTTTATATATTCACAAGAAAACATAATAATACAAGTGCAAGAACAAGAGAACTCTCTAATTTTCTCTAGAAAATTTCGGCCAAGGGTGGTCATCCAAGAGAGTTTACAAGTGAAAATCCTAGCAATCTCAAGGTGTTTGTTGGAGGCTTGGGGGTATACTAGCTTGAGGCTTTCTCGTTTGGAAGCTACCATTCAAGAATCATCATCATCTTCCATCTCCTTGCTCTAAGAAAGGTTGAATTCTCAAACACCCTATGGTTGCATTTTGATAACATGCATGTCATATATGGTTCCGATTTTGGGTTTTTGCAATTAAAAATGGTTTTAAATCTTGCAAAGTAGCATGTTTTAAACCTCCTTTCCGCTGCGTTTTAATTTTATTCGAAAAAATGACTTTGATAAACATGTGAAAAACCCAACAACTCCCTAGCAAAATGCCCATAACTTTGACAATTAAAGCACCTTACTTTGGTCTTGTCGAAACCAACACTTCTCCCTACAAACTTCCTTCCTGTTCTGTTCATGAACCTTTTCACTCATCTGGAAATCATGGCCATTTGCCATTGCAAATCCATCTCTTCAAGATCATCAGGGTCAATCTAATCATAATCTTCATCTAAAGTAGCAGGATCAGATATCATCCCCTGAATGTAGTTTTCATAAGAAGCAACAAACGAAGTAAGTAGAGCCAGATGCTCTTCAGCTGACTTCACACTCATTGGCATTGACTTAGCACTACTACTCTGCTTAGAAGCTGAAAGTTTCTTTGCTCCTGATGATCCACCTGAAGCAGCAACAAAACACACATCACCATCCTCATTCACCATAACCTGCTCATTTTCACATGATAGAAACGCAGTAGCAGAGTTGCTAGAAGCGTTGTGAGATGTAGAAGATGTAAGCCCATTGTAAACCGCTGGATCTTGAACCTGATCATATCCAGTATCTTTCTTCTTCATGCTGAGCTCATAAGCTCTCAACTTTCCTACTACCTCTTCAAGCTCTTTTGTTTCATAATCTGCTTCACCGTTGATCATAAGAGTGTAGATATCCCACTTGGTAGGCAAAGCATCTAGCAGCTTGTCATTCTTCTCTACGTCAGAATAGCAATCGATCTCATAATTTTCCATTTTAGACATCAGATGGTAGTAACGAGTGATGATGTCTTCAAGTGACTCATGCTTCATGTACTTGAAAACAGCAAACTGCTTCTTCAGTAGATCAATCTTGTTCTTCTTGACATCAGCATTTCCCGCGTATCTTTTCTCCAAAGCATCCCACCTATCCTTTGAATTAGTGTACTTCTTGAAGGTATGCTTGATGCTATCAGGTAGCGACATTTTGATTGCAGCCAAGGCTCTCTTTTCAGCCTCATACATCTTTTTATCATTATCTTGCATGTTCACATATGCTGTTCTACGTGGTCTGCCCTCAAAGTCGTGTGTAGGGTTCGTATACCCATCCTCAATACATATCTACATGCGCGTGTCCTGATATTCAATGAATGATTGAAAACGATCCTTCCAAGTCAAGTAATTTTCCACCTTCATCATCTTAGGCGGTTTGTTGGTAGTGCCAACCTCATGCTCCATTCTCAACAGCTCATTCAAACTAGACATGTTCGACATTTTTGACGTAACAGACTGATAAAGTCGTACAAAATTTTCCGAAAACAGTGGTTACCAAATTACACCGTTAGAATCTTCTCGAAAAGACGAATCCATGATATACATGTTCGACGTTTTTTTTTTGTCCTAAAAATCACACGAATTCAACGGTGCAAACGGTTTCGTCAAACGAGCTACGGATCAAATTCTATTTCCAAAACACTGAAATTTTATCGACGCTTGCCAGATAAAATTCCACCTCTTAATTTTGCTGCTAAATTCGCTGGCCAGATCAGGTAATTTCGCTGGTCAGTCCAAGTTCAAGTTCGCTAATCAGTTCAACTTAATTTCGTAGGTCTAGTTCGCTGGAAGGTCAAGTTCGCTGATCAGTTAATTTCTCTCCAAATTCACTAAATTCGCTGGTCAATTTTGCTATTACGACGACCAGTAAATTCGCCGAAAACCGTGGTAATTTCGCTGTGGAAAATTACACGGTCACCAAAGTCGCCTTTGGATTTAAGTTCGCCGGTCACCGAGATATAGGGTCTCAAATTCACTGATCAGTCTGCGAATTTGTTAAATTTTCTGATGCTGCAAATTCGCTGGTCCAGATTAATCTGTTTCAAATTTCTGAGATTTTCCAAGATTTCGTAACAATTTCCTGCAAAATCGAAACAGCAAATCAGCAAAGTTTTGACTAAAATCTTGATGAACTTGATGAAGAACACGAAGAACAGTCTTCGAATCTTCAAGTTTCTCAGCCAAAACAATCAACCAAAAACAGTCCTGCAAACCCTAAAACCTGCAAAACAGCAATCAAACAAACCAAAGATCAAAACAGCCAACAAATTCGAAAATTTAATCAAAACCAAGAAGAAAATTTCGAAACCCTAATTTTTCAGGTTTCAAAATTTTCGAAAATTCTCCGTGTTTCTGCAGCAAACAATTCTGAACCGAGCTTCAAGAGCCTAATGCTCTGATACCAATTTTAGGTCCCCTTGATGTATGGATCTTTCACAGAATTGTCAATCTAATCA
This sequence comes from Helianthus annuus, assembly GCF_002127325.2. Classification (NCBI taxonomy): domain Eukaryota; kingdom Viridiplantae; phylum Streptophyta; class Magnoliopsida; order Asterales; family Asteraceae; genus Helianthus; species Helianthus annuus. The sequence continues at coordinate 37,875,219 of NC_035446.2, read as the reverse complement.
AGAGTGCGGAATCCTCTTGATCAGAATATAGTAGAATGAGTAGAAACAGAAATCAGCAATTCACTTTCAAACCGGATCTTTATTGATTAACTATCAAACTGATTACAATCAATCAAGATCCTCACACACTCAAACTCGTCCAAGCCTAGCTCTCACGAATTCTAATGCCTCTCAAACTCTGTTTTGGCTGATTAACCTAAACCCTAAAGCCTATCCTTGTTTATATAACACAAGGTTGCAACTGGTGTAGGATCGTTTGGCGACCCGAACGAGTCGTTCAGAGGTGTTTTCGTCAAGTACAGGTACGGAAAACAAGTAAATGACGTAGGAATAGCTTGTATAACACTTTAAACTCCTTTTCTATTGATTTGATAATGAATACAACCTGTTTTCGATCCGGCAGCACTTCGGTACGAAAATCAGGAACAGTTACAAACGAATCCGCTCATAAGGTATTTATAGGCAACTGGAACCGCTTATTGGACAGGCCCAATAAGCGGTCCATATACATGTCATAAAAGCGGTCCAACCTGTTATTACATAAGCGGCCCACAGACCCTATTTGACTAATGAGCGGCCCAACTATCAACATGTACCTATGAGCGATCCATAATCTTAAAAACCTATACAATCTCATACGTTCTAAAATAATGACTCGATACAAGACGTAATCAGCAGATGTAGTGCACCAACAGACTCCCCCTCAGATGTTGATGGAGTCGACTATCGAGTCACACCATGCTGTATCTTCACATCTTCAGTCTTGATCAGTCTTCGAGCTTTTCTCTCTATAACTACAGACTCCCCCTCTCGATTTACTGGTATTCACATCTTCAGTAACATCTTCAGGATCTTTGTCTGGCTTTCCTGCATAGACTCTACCTCAAAGTAAATTTCTTTTACAAATTGATTTCAACAACTATGCACCAGCATTTGACTCCTCAAAAACAAACTATGATGAACCACTTGAAGAAGGCTAGATTTAACGAAAACAGTTAGATTTACACAAACACTCCCCCTCAAATTCTGCTCATCATGTTTAGCACTCGGAATTTTGAAAATTAGTTTTCCAATATCAGTTGTCGAAAATCTTTTTGACTTTTTCAAAAATTATGCTAAAACACACACAAAATCTTTTTGGATTTTCAATATGAGAAAATAAAATGCAAAGAATGAAATATTTACAAACAATATTTTTGTGAGTTCGTGCAAGAGGATCATATCAGTTTATGAGACAAATCATCAACACCGTTAAGCTTGATTTCATTTTAAGCTTTAAACAATTTACCTAGATTGTCAGTATGTTTGTCCTCTTGAATTCTCAACACAAATTTCAATCGATTCGAGATACGATATTAATGTTTTAGAGACTTAAACTTAATTGTGTATCACTCCACTTGAATATACTCCCGTATCCAGATCCTAAATATTCAGTCTTACAGGTGAGTATACCACAGATGATATCTGTAAAGGGGTTAGGTGCGAAACCGTGAGAGCTCAGGTCAGAACTTCCGTTCAGCAGAGAGATGACGGCTCGACTTTGGTGGGTCCCCTTTAGAGGATCTTTTTGCATTTCAACAGCAGCGACTATCAATTTTATTGTTTCATCAGCATGCTGAGGGCGGCGCTTTTTCATGCATTTGCAGAAAGTATTATCCGGGGACTAGGTCAGTACTTCCATACAGCAGAAGTCTCGGGATAATACCCCAGATATCACTGAGTATAAAGACCTAGTATCTCAGAATACGGGACCTTTCAAACAAGATTTCGGGGGTTACCCATATATCCAAGAATAGCTACCCACGAATTAAGCAAGTTTGATTTAGGTTTATATCTCGTTTCAATTTACTAATTGTGCGAAAATCTACTGACACATCTGCAGTAAGATTGTTTAATACTTTTTAACTTTACATTTTTTTAGCGTGCCGTGATAGTCCACTGATGTACTATCATTTCCTCTTTTTCGCAACAAAACTCATTTTTTTGAATCTTATCATGTTTTTGGCTTTTTTTAAATTTTCAAATGTTTTTGGATTTTCTGAAATTTCCCTACTCCCCCTAAAATACAAACACATTTTAAAGAAAATTTGAAAACTTCTAGACTCTTGACCTACTAGAAATATAAGAAGCAACAACAAACTGTACAGAAACTTGACAACTGACACTGAATCACATCAAATCGCCATTCACTAGGCATAAACAATCTGAACTCCCCCTTTCACAAATCATTTTCTCATTTAGATTTCAAAACACTTAAGTTTGTTTTAATCAAAATGATTTTTCCAGAAAATGAATTTGTGTTGATAACAACCACTTGTAGGATTGTCAATTTTAAGAACGGGGAAGTGGTTCATCATCTTGTCTATCTTTTGTCATGAATAGTAAATCAAGTACAAATTAATGTCCCTGATTTACCATTTGCATCTAAGAACCTTCTGTATCACTCGTAAATGTACTTCAAAGAATATATTTCAAAATTTAACCACAAATACCACTTGTGAGATCAAGATTACCACTTGTAGATACCCAAAAACTACCAATTGTAGGAATGTTACGTCTACATCACCATTTTACCAATCAAAATGCCGATTCCTGCTTCGCAATTAACCACCTGGAAGCTCCGGCATAGTCCTTTTCCCTGCAAAACATTCAAACATTAATCACAAACATTCAAACAAATACGTCAATCACTAGAATAATGCCGATTCCTGATCCACGATATAAACTTGGGATCTCCGGCATAGTCCTTTGACTATTATGGGAAACAAACTTCCCTCCAAGTCTTCTCAGACTTGAGGACTTTCAACTCTTCAGTCGTAGGGTTGTATGTCGCCTTTTTAGTTGCGTAAAAGTCTTTTACCCCATTAGCTTTTCCACTCAACATTTTCCCAAATATCTTCTTAACATTCCCGTTGAATGTTTTCTCGACATCAAATTCTTTTTCATCATCATAAAATTGATTTGAAATTTCAATTTTTCCAATTTTCTTTTTAACCTCCTCAAACTTCAATGATGGAAGAACGTCATCATTTTCTGAACTTTTCTCCGTAACTTGTGGCTCTTCTGGCTTTGTGGAACCAGATTCATCGCCGACTTTTTCTTCTACCTTTTTAGCAACCCACACTTGGTTGTCATTTCCTTGTCTTTTGTAAAATTTTGTCTTTTTCTTTGAACATTCTCCAACTTCATTTTTCGAATTTTTAAAAATTTTGGATTTCTCAGATTTTTCTTCAACTTTGTCTTTCATCTTCTGAGAAGCTCCCTGTTTTGCTTTGATATCTTTCGAACAATCCGATGCAATGTGACCAGCTTCATTGCATTTCAAACAGGTTAGAGTATTTCTTGGATGAAATACTCCAGTTCCATTCTTTCTCTTTTCAGCAAGAAACTCTTTGTTAGTTTGTTTCCAAAATGGTTTCTGCTGTTCATCTTCCGAGCTTCCACCACAGTCTTTCTTTTCTTTTGGCTTCTCGTCTTGAAAAGCTTCCATACCTGCAACAGTTGGATAAACACGATCAATAACATAATCAGAGGTAGAATAGCTCAACAATAACCTCCTAATCCTCTCATTTTCAATCTTTTCAGTTTCCAACTCTTGCTTCCATTTTGCACTTTCTTCAATGTAGAAATTTATAGCTTTTTGCTTCGACATTAAAGTTGCATTCATCATCGTCAGCGCCTGTTCTCTTTCTGTGTTTGTCTTTTGGAGACCGGTTACTGTTTTGTTCAACACATCATACGATTCCTTCACATAATTAAGATTGAACAATAACTGCTCTTTCTTTTTCTCGTACTCAGCTATGATGTCGTCTTTTGCTGCACATTCTTTGCAGGCTTTCAAACACTTCTCACAGGGCTTGATGACTTCAACAATTTTTTCAACTTCAACTGTTTTCACAACTTCAATCACTTTTTCTACTTCAATCACCTTTTCTACTTCTTTCATAACCTCACCAATCTTCTCAGCCACATTTTCAGAATTCTGAACATCACTTTCAGATTCAGATTGTTGTTCTTTAGCAGCTTGTTTCTCTTTTATGTTAGTGCATTATCTGTCTATCGCCTCCGTCAATCTAGTCCGTAGCAGAAAACCGAAGAAAACGAGAGTTACATTGTTATATTTTAGTGATAGTTAGTAAAAAAGGCAAGGTGGCATAATTGTAATTAATGAGATTCCTCATTAATCCTTGGCCTATAAATAGAACTCTAGGGTTTCTAGTTTAGAACTTTTGGAGCTTTTGTCATTTTCACAACTTGGAAGTTTCTAGAGCTAGAGAGAGAAAGCTAGAGAGAGAAAGTTCATTGTACGTGATTCAGGTGCTGTACACTTTCAGATTCGTGAATAGAATCACGTTTATATTACGTCTCGTGTGTTAGCTCGCGTTCGTGTACGGATTCCGCACGTCACACGTTCGATTACGCAATCGTTTCGGAGTCAAACCGGTCCCAACAAGTGGTATCAGAGCAAGGAGCTCGATTGCACGATCAAACACGTTGATTTCGTACCTGATTACAGCAGTTTCAGAAGTCAATTTCATTAATTCTTCATCTTCTACTCATTTATTTTGGTTTTCACGGAAATTCGTCAAATTGAACGTGATTTTACGGTCCGTTTCGGCTGATTTTCGAATATTTTGTGCGAAATATACTAGATAAAAACCCTACCAAGTTTCAGATCAAAATTCCAAGTTGTTTGAGAGAAATCGAGGTTTTTCGGTCCGAAAACGCGAAGGAATCAGACCTGGATCGCTCCAAATTAACCCTGGACCGCTTATTTGACCATCTTGGATCGCTCATAAGTCGGATCGCTCGAAAATTGACATGGATCGCTCGATCGGACCGCTTCTTTGAACATTTCTAGGCTGGGTCACTAGGTCGGACCGCTCATACGAACGGTTGGACTCGCTTATTTGGACATTCCTGGGTCGCTAGGTCGGACCGCTCATACGAACGGTTGGACTCGCTTATTTGGACATTCCTGGGTCGCTCATCCGGATATATACAGGTTGAACCGCTCGAAAGTTGAACCGCTCGAATTACTGGTCTGGATCGCTCGAACTGACTGATTTAGGGTCGCTTATCCGAACCATCTGGATCGCTCGAATGAACATTACTTGAACCGCTCGAACGACCAGATCAGGATTGCTCATACGTACTTGGCTGAATCGCTCGAACGGACATCTATTGGTTCGCTTATTTGATCCACGTATTTGGACATAGTTGATTCGCTCATTTGACCTGGTCCGCTTATTTGGACAGTTTACTTCCGCTTATTTGGACAGTTTACTTTCGCTTATTTGGACATTTGTTGGTTTGCTTTTCTGTTTAGTGTGTATGATGTGGAATTCTCAGGAAACTGAAGATTATAAGTTCATAACAATGCAGGAACCAATTCCTTGGAAGGATGATCGAACAGAGGAACAGAAGTATCAATACAGGAAGTTGATTGCTGAAACAAAGATTATCAGACTTTCTGGTGTGTACTTGGAAGCAAGAAGAGCAAATCGTTGGGATCCAGACAGGGAGTGTTATCTTGATAAGTATGGTAACGTTGCGATTGATGACAAAACATTAGATATTGAAGCCATCATCAAGGAGTACAAAGAAGAGGATGAATACTGGCAGCATAAATGGTGGGGAACACCAACCACGAAGATGATAGAAGAAGAGAAAAGAAAAAAGAAGAAAGAAGAGAAAGAGAAGAAAGAAAAAGAAGAGAAAAAGATGAATGGAGATTGTTTGAAATGCGAAAAATCAGAATCAGACAATGTCAAATTTCTAAAGGATGTAGAGAGTTTGACATTGGAAAACAGAAATTTGAAAATCGAGAAGATAGCTGATGAAGAACAGATTCTGGGTTTATGTTCAGACAATGAAAAATTGAGATCTGAAAATGACGAAGTTTTAAAGATTGTTGAGAGTTTAAAAACAGAAAACAAGATTTTGAAAGAAAATGAAATAAGATTTCAAGAACAGTTAACTAGTTTGGAAAATGAAAAATCTGTTCTTGAAAATCTTAAAACTGAAAATGAGAAATCCATCAAGTCTCATCTTGATAGAATCTCTCAGCTTGAAAAAGAAGCTGAGAATTCAAGAAACAAGATCGAAGAACTTGAGAAGAAGTTGAAAGGTTTTGTGACTTCAACAGACAAAATGAATTATTTTTGTCCAAAACCGCTCAACTCTGTTCCAATAAGTGACAAGGTCACAAATTTTGACAAAGTCAAAATTGAAGATTGTGATGATGTATCTGATGATGAAAAAGAAAAAGAAAAGAAAAGAAAAATATTTTTAGATTTAAAAGAAAAATTTAAAAATACTGTTTTGCAATCTACTGAGAAAGGTGAATGCTCAAAGCAAAAACCTGTAAAGAAGATTGTGGAACAAAAACAAAAAGATAAAAATTTGAAAAACCCTAAAAAAGAAAATAAAAGCTCATCAGATAAGTCATCCAATCATTTTCAAAAATCAGAAAAATTTAAAAATGAAAACTCACAAAATGTTGGTAATAAGTGGTGCAGGTTTGACCACAGTGCTTCAATGCCAAATCCAACTTTTAGGAGGAGCTATGAATACCACAAGGCAAGACAATGCTATGATCTAAAGATGTGGTACGAGAGTGGTGAAAGATATGGAAGAGAGAAGAGGTTTGATAACAGGGTGTGTTACAACTGTGGATATCAAGGACACATCGCTGTTAACTGCCGAAGATGGAATGTTGAGACACGAAGGTGCTATAATTGCCAAATTCGAGGTCATATCGCCAGAGATTGCCCGAGGAGATCGATGGGAAGCTCGAGGGCTGAATCTCAGAAAATGGTGAAGAAACTAGTTCTTGTCAAGCCCAAAGAACAGAAGGTTCAAGAACCTAAAGTTCTGGAAAACAAAAAGACAAAACTTTCTCAGGGGCAAAAAGACAAGCTGCGAAAAAAGAGGAAGAAAGCGAGAGAATATCTCGAAAGAATTTTGTCCTCGGGTTCACCCGACAAATCGAATAAAAGTACTGATGAATCGCTTCAATTGACTGCAAAGTCAAACAAGCCGAGTTCATCAGTTACAAATTTGAGGACAACAGAGAAAAAGGAGAAAAAGAAACGTGTCGGCGATGAATCTGACAGGTCAAAGTCAGACAAGCCACACTCAGGCAATGATTCTGGTTCGACAAAACCAGAAGAGCCAGTTGTTGAGGTAAAAACTATCAAACCCAAGGCTGGTCAGGCTTGGGTGGATCTTTTCAAGTGAAAAATCCTGACTTGCCGGAGTTCCCAGGTTGGTAAGCGTGGAACATGAATCGGCATCTTTCTTGAGAAATTCACAGGTTGGTAACTGTGATATTTCGAATTACAAAAGACTAATCAAGGACATTAACTTGTACTTGATTTCTCTTTCCGTCAAGTAACTAAAGGAAAACAATGTGATGAAATAACCCCGAGTTTATGAAATGTCACACAAAACTAATTTTCCGAAAAAAAAACCATTTTGATTAAAACAAACTTAAGTGTTTTGAAATCATAATGGGAAAATAGTTTGTTGTGAGGGGGAGTTCTGATTGTTTACGCCAAGAGGATGGAGAATTGAAGTGATTCGATATCAGTTTGTCATTTTATTTGTATAGTTTTCAAATTTTCCTTGAAAATCAAAATTGGAACATATTTTGATTTTAGGGGGAGAAAAATTTTAAAGAAAATTAGAAAATTTGAAAATTCCAAAACCATTGAAAAAGTAAAAATGAGTTTTGTTGTGAAAAAGAGGAAATGATAGTAAATCAGTGGACTATCACAGCACGCTAAAGAAATGTAATGTCAAATGTGATAAACGGTCTTACTGATGATGTGACGATAGGTTTTCGTACATTTAGTAGATATATTCGGGATATAAACCTAAAATTTCAAACTTGCAAAATTTGTGGGGAACACTACTTGGATATATAGGTAACCCCTGAAATCTCGTTTGAAAGGTCTCGTTTTCTGATATACTAGGTGGTTATACTCTATGATGTCTGGGGTATTATTCCGGGACTTCTGCTGAACGGTAGTTCTGACCTAGTCCTTGGCTAATACTTTATTCCAAAATGCTTGAAATATAGCATAAAGCCCTCAGCTGATTAGACAATAAAATTGATAATCAGTTGTTGTAGCTAAAAAGATTCTCTAAAGGGAACACACTGCAAAGTCGAAGCTGATATCTCTCTGCTGAACGGAAGTTCTGACCTGAGATCCCTCAGTTCTCGCATACCCTAATTTATGTACAGACATCATTGTAGTATTCTTACCTGTAAGACTGAATATTGGGATTCTGGATACGGGAGTATATTCAAGAGGTGGGACACATGAATGAGTTTAAGTCTTAAAACATCTAAATCGTATCCTGAATTAGTTGAAATTTGTATGAAAATTTAAGTGGATCAGTATATTGACAATCTAAGTGAATTGTTTAATTCTTAATGTGTAACTAAGCTCAACGGTACTTGTGACTTGTCAAAAACTGATATGATCCTCTGACGCATACTCAAACAAAAATATTGTCTGTAAATTTGTTTGTACATATTTCTTTACAGCTTTATATTTTCAGAAAACACAAAAAGATTTTGATTTCTGAGTTATTTTCGATAAACCGATGTCTGAGTTGCTGAGTTTCGAAATCTAAGTATGCTGATTGTGTTTCTGAAAACAAAACAAGTTCATTAATTTGAAACTTGAAATTTGTTAAAAATCTTCAAAAACAGTTTGTGAATATCTTCAAGGTCATTAATTTGAACTTGAATGATAATGTGTGAGAAAATTGGATTCTTTATATTGCTATATCTGTTAAGTTTGTTGACAGGGGAAGTGTATTAGAGAACATGTTTAATGAATTTAAAATGTTGTTACTTATCATTTGTATGAGTGATTACAGGAAAAATCCAGACTACGATCCCGAAAGCCGAGTCTAAGGGGGAGTCTGAAGACGAGCTCAATGCAAACAGAAGCGTGCAAAGTGCCAGGAATCATTCCAGGAAGAGCTTGTAACCGGAAAGCAAGGTGTTGATCCCAAAGCACGGAAGCTTGATGAAAGGGGGAGCCTGACGAAGAAAAGAGTTTACAGAAAGAGGAAGCTGAAGCTGAAAACAGATCCACCGGGATTCTGTTTGAGCAAGGGGGAGTCTGTGTAGCTAAGAATGTTAAAGCTTCAAGAAGACTCAGAGAGAGAGAGAGAGAGAAAGAAAAGATGCTACGAGTTGACTACAGATTGACTACAGCAATATCCAAGGGGGAGTCTGTTAGTGCATTATCTGTCTATCGCCTCCGTCAATCTAGTCCGTAGCAGAAAACCGAAGAAAACGAGAGTTACATTGTTATATTTTAGTGATAGTTAGTAAAAAAGGCAAGGTGGCATAATTGTAATTAATGAGATTCCTCATTAATCCTTGGCCTATAAATAGAACTCTAGGGCTTCTAGTTTAGAACTTTTGGAGCTTTTGTCATTTTCACAACTTGGAAGTTTCTAGAGCTAGAGAGAGAAAGCTAGAGAGAGAAAGTTCATTGTACGTGATTCAGGTGCTGTACACTTTCAGATTCGTGAATAGAATCACGTTTATATTACGTCTCGTGTGTTAGCTCGCGTTCGTGTACGGATTCCGCACGTCACACGTTCGATTACGCAATCGTTTCGGAGTCAAACCGGTCCCAACATTTTAGCTTCTCCATTTTTTCTGCAAAATAAAAATGAAAACTTTCTGGAGACATATGAGATTTTGCAGTATTTATATGTTTCTCTTCCTCATCATCACTGCTACTATGATCAGGTGATTGATCAAAATGTACAGACTTATCAGAATCATCATCAGATATACTAGAATCAGATGGTGTTTTATCAAATACAACATCCTGTTCTTGAACAGTTTCATCTGAATTATCTGAAACATCCCCAGAGTGTTCTGAGAGTCTATCAGTACTATCTGAACTTTCATCAGATGACACAGATTTTTCATCTCCACTTGATACATTCTCTCCAATAGATCTCATCCAAGTAGCAAACAAATTTGGCTCTCAGACAATCTTTGCAATGAAAGCTTTAAAACCTCCCTTTTCATCTACAAACATATCCCAACTGAAACCTTCTGGTAGTTTCTCATCATCTTGATCGATAACTCGTTCTGCTGTAGCTTCAGATGATATGTAATCACTCCAGCTGAAATCTACCAAACATGCTCTCTTGGGATCTTCAATCTTTCTTCCGTGAGCTGTCTGAGGTTCCTGGGATTGACCAACTTGTTGATAGATAGCTTTGCGGTAGTAATCATCTTTCTCGAATGGATTCTGTGCTCCGCTAGCTTCTCTTCCTTTGCACTCCTGCTTGAAATGGCCCTTCTCCCTGCATCGAAAACAAGTAACTTTAGATTTATCAAAACCTAAAGTAGAAACATGTGCATCAAGAAAGTCATTTCTCCCGGTAATGGTTTTGAATTTCTCAGCCCTACGAAGAACACTCGCAAGACACCATTTGATATCCATAAGTTCCATTTCCTCGGCGTCTATTTGATCGTAATCCTCTTTGGTGAGCATAGGATTTCCGATCCGACCAGCAACAAGACCTTCATAAGATAACAGAACTGAACCCAGAAGTGCCATGTGATCTTTAGCAGTGTCTTCAGAGAAGCTTTGACCTTCTGGAAGATTGAGAGCTATGTTGCACTGAATTATGTATCCATTTCCGGTTTTATTACTCTGAGACTGAAAGCTTGTGTTAGTCTCTTTCAGATTCACACTCGGAAACGATGAAAACCCGCTGCTAATCTTGTTTGAACTCTGATCAGCTTTTTCTGATGAATCTCCAGCACTGAAGGCGGTTTGAATCTTTGGACTTCTTTCAGCTTCAGAAACTGGAATACTACCTTTATAGTACATTTTAACATCTTGTTGACCACTAGGATTATTCATCCTCGCGATCTTTTGCTGTTCAAGATCCTGACTCTCAATTTTCTCAATAAACTGACCAATTGTAAGTTTGTCATAAACACCCGTGTTTTTCAGTATCATCAAATACGTTCCCCACTCTTTCTGAGGTAACGCGTCAGCCAATTTATCAACCCATTCCTCACGACCTTTTTCAACTCCCAACATCGATAACGAACGCACTAAGTGGCAATATGTCACACCCCCAAAATCCACCTGCGGAGTATCACCGCTTGGGAGCGTGACTGACCAGGATCAAGCCACCAATCATACAGAACATTGTATAAAATAAAAGTAAATGCAATATAGTCCAACCCATTTCCATATGAAAGGTGTTTCCAAAACATAAGTAAGTTGTCATTGTTTAGCGGAAGCGTATTATTGTAAAACCCATAGCAATTAAGTATCAAATATCAAAAGTGTTCAATAAGATGATCAAGATCCAAGCCCCACAACGACCAGCTCCTCCGTGTGCAAGCTCCAATATGTACCTAAGGTCCTGCAAGGCATGCAGCAGATAATCAACAAACTAGTTGAGCGAGTTCACAGTTAATAGTTTAGTTTGGGTAATAGTGCGTTTGTTCAATAAAGTATCATATCGTATCAGTTCCATCGCGGCCTCACAGGCATGTGTGCGAAGATTAGGTTCGTTAGTTCGCGACCGTAGTCTTTACCGACCAGGGTGTGTGCGAAGGCAATTTATCAGTTCGTTCGCGACCATAGTCCTTACCGACCAGGGTGTGTGCGAAGGCAGTTGAGTAGTTCGTAAGCATCAACAGTTTAGTCGTTCGTTACAGTATCAAAGTATGCACAAGTAATCATCCAACCCATTCCCACCCTGGGAACCCATGCCTTGGCTGTGTGAACTCACCTTGGTTTGCTCGGTATGCTAGGTTATGCACTCACAAGAATTTAATCACGTCCTATTGTATGCATGTATAACAAATCAGTTCATGTTCACAATGATTCGCATGCAATTTAATGTTCACATAACAGTCAGTTTGCATATCCGAACAACACGTATTACTTCACATTAAATCATTCAAAGTATGCTTATAACCACATATCTTTCGGTATATAAGTTATCACAGTTGTCTTTCGGATCAATTGCTATGTTTCGAACCATATGTCATCTTTCGACCAACCTATCTTTCGGTTACAACTATGTTTCGACTAACTATTATCTTTCGGCATACACTACTATGGTTCGGTAAAGTCATCCTTCGGTCAACAGCCATGATTCGAAGGACAAGCATCCTTCGGTCACAGCTATGGTTCGAGCAGCAGATATCTTTCGGTTACAATCAGTTACGTGTTTCCTAAATTTTCTGAATTTGTTACATTGTTTCCAAACATAACCATTATCAATCAACACAATTTCAGTATTCAATTACCTCAGAATCAAATCAAACGGGGAGTTTCATATTAAGTCTCATGAACCCTAACTTAACCACATGAACAATAATATCACCACCGAACCGGCCCTAAATCATTATCATGCGATTCTATTAAAACAACATCAAAGCCTCAAGTATAGACAACCAATCATACTAGCAGAACCGTTCGGATGCATCACATACGTAATCGATTAAACAGGTTAACATCATACAAACAATCCGGTTAACATACGCATCCGATTATCAACTAAATCTGATCAACATACCTATTCAATTAGCATACGTATTCGGTTAATATACAAACAACATATTGCAAAACAATCGATAAATCATGAAGTTATGCATACTCGAAGCATCATCTATTAGCATAATAATCATCGCATACTAACCGGAAATCTGGATTACGGAATGGAAATCCTTCGAACAGAGGATAGGTTTGCTATGCCGTCACACACACACGCAAGGGAACTAGGGTTTTTCAGAAAATAACCGTCTGTTTACATGCATTCACGTATATAAACATATTACAGGAATGGGCCAAGCCCATCAGAATGGCTGGGCCGAAACATGTCGAAAGATATGTTTCGTGTTCGAAGGATGAAGTCTTTGGCCGAATGATATGTTTCGGGAACCTTTAATTCGAAGGTTGATCCTTCGGATTGAAAGTCATCTTTCGTGGTCCTTCGAGTCTTTCGAACTGTGTGCCATTTTCGAGTGATCTAGACTAAGTGTTCTTCATAATAGTTATAATATTATTTTCCATTTCAGCAAGTAATCACATATACGCAAAATGACAGTACGCTTCATTAAAACACAACGTGTACAATTACAAGTTCACAATCCAAACAACTAAACAGTCAAAGTCAACGCGCATTTAATGCGAAAGTGAAAGTCAGAAACTCGAGTTGTCACATTATCCCCAACTTAAAAGAAATTTCGTCCCGAAATTTGGTACGCACTCACTGAGGAAGCTAGGTAAGTTACATCGTTCACTGGTTTTCCTGGGGTGTCACATCATCCCCCCGTTGATTTGGAATTTCGTCCCGAAATTCAGTAGTAGTAGCTTCAGCCTCAGAAGTGGATGCATTGGTTTCGAATAGCTGGGGGTACTTTTCTTTCATCTGATCTTCGCGTTCCCAGGTATACTCTGGACCACGCTGGGAGTTCCAACGAACTCGAACAAGAGGGATTCTCTTGTGTTTGAGGACCTTAACATCCCGGTCCGTGATTTCAACTGGTTCCTCGACGAACTGCAACCGCTCGTCGATAGTGAGTTCCTTAAAAGGAATGATGAGGTTTTCATCTGATAGGCATTTCTTCAGATTCGACACGTGGAATACATTGTGAACTGCACCGAGTTCAGCTGGTAGGTTCAACTTGTAGGCTACCTTGCCAATCTTTTCTGAAATTTCGAATGGTCCGACGTACCGCGGATTCAGTTTGCCCCGTTTGCCAAAACGTACCACACCCTTCCAGGGTGAAACTTTCAATAAAACCCGGTCCCCGACCGCAAATTCCAATGGCTTTCTACGCTTGTCCGCGTAGGCTTTCTGACGGTCGCGTGCTGCCGCCATGCGTTGTCGTATCTGTGCTATCTTTTCTGTGGCGTCCACAACAATATCTGGACCCGTAATTTGACTATCCCCCACCTCTGCCCAACAGAGAGGTGACCGGCATTTACGTCCGTACAATGCCTCAAATGGAGCGGCTTGAATGCTGGTATGGTAACTGTTATTGTACGAGAACTCCACCAAAGGGAGGTGTTTTTCCCAGCCGTTGCCGAAGTCTATGACACACGCTCGAAGCATGTCTTCTAGAGTTTGGATAGTTCGCTCAGACTGCCCATCCGTCTGAGGATGATATGCTGTGCTCATGTCTAATCGTGAGCCAAAAGATTTGTGCATCGCTTGCCAAAGTTCTGACGTGAATCGTGCATCGCGATCTGAAATAATAGAGATGGGCACTCCGTGCCTCGAAACAACTTCTTTCATGTAGATGTCTGCTAGGGTAGAAAACTTATCCTTTTCTTTGATAGCCAAGAAGTGAGCAGACTTTGTGAGCCGATCAACGACCACCCAGATAGTGTCATTCCCACGCTGGGATCTAGGTAGGCCAGTAACAAAATCCATGGAAATTTGCTCCCATTTCCATTGTGGTATTTCTGGTTGCTGAAGTAGGCCTGATGGTTTCTGGTACTCGATTTTAACCCTTGCACAAGTTAAACACTTGCCGACGTAAGTTGCGATAAGAGCTTTCATGTTTGGCCACCAGTAAGTTGTTCTGATATCGTGGTACATCTTATCCGACCCTGGATGTACCGAGTAGCGAGACTTGTGCGCTTCATCCATCACAAGTTCGCGTAAACCGCCATAAAGCGGGACCCAAATACGCCCCGTCACATAGTAGGCGCCGTCTTCCTTTTGTTCCATTTGTTGCCTTGAACCGCGCAAGGCTTCAGCCTTGACGTTTTCGGGTTTTAGTGCTTCTATCTGAGCAGCTCGTATCTGTGCAGGAAGACTGGACAGAATGGTAAGCTGTAGCGCTCGCACGCGCTTAGGTAAAGTGTCTTTCCGACTGAGGGCATCAGCCACAACATTGGCCTTCCCTGGATGATACTTGATGGCACATTCGTAGTCGTTCAGTAGTTCAACCCATCTTCGTTGACGCATATTCAAATCTTTTTGCTTAAGGATATGCTCGAGACTCCTGTGATCGGTGTAAATCGTGCACCTGGTACCGTACAGATAGTGTCGCCATATCTTAAGCGCGAAAACAACAGCTCCCAGCTCTAAATCGTGCGTCGTGTAGTTCCGTTCATGAACCTTGAGTTGCCGAGAGGCGTATGCGATAACTTTATCCCTTTGCATCAATACACAACCAAGCCCTTGTATCGATGCGTCACAATAAACCACGAAGTCATCCGTGCCCTCAGGCAGTGAGAGAATAGGCGCGCTGCAAAGCCTATCCTTTAAGTACTGAAAAGCGGTCTCCTGTGTATTACCCCATCTGTAAACGACACCTTTCTGTGTAAGCATAGTGAGTGGTTGTGCGATCTTGGAGAAGTCTTTAATAAATCGCCTGTAGTAACCTGCCAAACCCAAGAATTGGCGTATTTCTGTCGGTGTACGTGGTGCTGACCAGTTTCTGATCGAATCAACCTTGGATGGATCAACATGAATCCCATCCTTGTTCACCACATGGCCTAAGAAGTGGACTTCACGAAGCCAGAAGTCGCATTTTGAAAACTTTGCATACAGTTGCTCCTTTCGAAGAAGTTCCAAGATAAGGCGTAAGTGCTGCTCGTGCTCCTCCTGACTCTTGGAGTAGATCAAAATGTCGTCGATGAAGACGATAACAAACTTGTCGAGATAGGGTTTGCACACCCTGTTCATAAGATCCATGAAGACTGCTGGCGCGTTCGTAAGCCCGAATGGCATGACAAGAAACTCGTAGTGACCATAACGAGTTCTGAAAGCAGTTTTGGAGACGTCCTCATCCCGGACTCTCAGCTGATGATACCCTGACCTCAAATCGATCTTGGAATAGTAACACGACCCTTGCAACTGGTCGAATAGGTCATCTATGCGCGGAAGAGGATAACGGTTCTTCACCGTCACCTTGTTGAGTTCACGGTAGTCTATACACATTCTGAACGTACCGTCTTTCTTCTTCACAAATAACACTGGAGCTCCCCAAGGCGAAGAGCTTGGACGAATAAAGCCCTTTTCCAAGAGCTCTTGCAGCTGCTTCGACAGTTCTTCCAGTTCGGTTGGAGCTAAACGATACGGTGCGCGGGCTATTGGTGCTGCTCCAGGAGCTAACTCAATCTGAAACTCGACTTGACGATGAGGAGGTAAACCAGGTAAATCTTCAGGAAACACTTGAGGAAAATCACGCACAACTGGTATATCCTCCAGCTTCTTTTCCTTTGCTGATGCGTCAGTGACAAGTGCCAGAATGGCAGTATGCCCCTTTCGTAAACATTTCTGCGCCTTCAAGTAAGAGATGATGCCAACCACAGCACCACTCTTGTCGCCCTGTACTTCGAGAGGTTCTTGACTGGAGCGAGGAATACGAATAACTTTTTCCTTGCATAAGATCTCTGCGTGATGTTGAGATAACCAATCCATGCCGATGACGACGTCGAAGCTACCCAAAACTATGGGTATGAGATCAATCGAGAAAGTCTGACCCGCTAGAACAATACTACAACCCTTGACTACCTGTGTGGCTTCTACACTTTTACCATTGGCTAGTTCTACGACGTGTTTGGTGTCTAGGGGTGTTGGTGTACGTTTTAATAATTTACTCATTTTCAATGACATATAACTTGTATCAGCACCCGAATCAAATAAGACAGTAACATAAATATCGTCGAGAAGAAACTTACCCATAACCACATTGGGATCATTCACTGCATCTCCTCGACCCAACACAAAAGCACGACCACGAGCTTCATTGCCGTTGTTGTTGTTGTTTCCCCCGTTGTTCTGATTATTGTTGTTATTCCCGTTGCCCTGGTTGTTGTTGTTGCGATTCTGGTTCAACTGAGGACAATCGCGTTTGTAGTGACCTTCAGCCCCACACTGGAAACACCCCCGGTTTCCACGCTGTGGCTGCTGCTGCTGATTCTGTGGAGCTGGCGGTGGAAGTTGCTGGTTCTGATTCACTGGTCGCGCGCTTCTACAATCTTTGGCCTCATGGCCCATCTTGTGGCACCTTTGGCATTGACTCCTGCGACATCTTCCACTGTGGTGTTTGTTGCACCTGTTACACCACGGGTGATTTCCCTTATAACCACTATGTCCCTGACTGCCCGATGACTGCTGACTCGGACTCTGGTAATCGTTGGTGCGACGTTGCTGAGTTTGAGATTGAACAGACGCTGATCCCCTGCTGGAATCCCCGTCCCACTTTCTTTTATTCTCGCTGGGTGTGGCAGAAGTAGCAGCTGTTGGAGTGACTGAAGTAACAGCTGTAGCAGTAGCGCCGACACGCTTTGGCAGTTTATTCTGATCCACTGCCTGATCAGTGATGCGATGAGCGAGACGCTGGATCTCCTGAATGTTGTTGAGGTTAGCCGAGGTAACGTGGCTCTGAATCTCTGGTACAAGCCCCTTGAGATACAACTCAATGCGCTTGTATGGTGGGTCTACCATGGTTGGACATAGCACAGCCAACTCGTTCGACCTCTTGGTGTAAGCTTCAATCTCTGAACCCACCATCTTCAAGTTGTACAACTCATCCTCCAACTTGTGAATGTCTTCTCTAGTGCAGTATTCTCTCTTGATCAGTTCTTTGAATTCATTCCAGGGTGTGGCGTTAGCAGCTGCCAACCCTAAAATCTGCACTTGTGCGTTCCACCAAGTGAGCGCAATCCCTTCAAGTGTGCCAGTGGCGAACTTCACCCTGCGAGCCTCAGGGCATTCACACATTTCGAAAACCGACTCGATCTTTTCAAACCAGTGGAGGAGTCCGACTGCCCCCTCCGTGCCACTGAACGAGCTAGGACGACAGTCCATGAAAGTCTTGAAGGTACACGCAGGTTGTTGCTGAGCGGGTTGACCTATTGTGTACGAATAGGGCAAAGTTAAGTACGAGAATTATTGTAGGATCTAAAGATCCTAGTGTTTATACTGCAGGGTACACTACCTGCTTGGGCGGCTGCAACTGCCGCAGCAACGAGAGCCTCTAGCTGGGCTTGAGTCATGGTAATTCGTGCGGCCATTGATCTTCACATCAAAGGCAACAATAGTGAGAAAGGTTCGCAAATAGTGCGATGACAGAAGAGTGTAAGCACATAAGTATTCTCATGCAATGACAAGGTGTGAGCAAGGTAATGTAAGCATACTACGAGCAAAGTTCTATGCAAATTCTAGCATGTAGGCAATAAACATAAACCTTATTACCTAGGAAGTTGAGTCTTGCACGTGGAGCGAAGCGTCGTTGTGGATCGTTGAGAGCACTGTTCTGGTTATAGTCTGGTTTTAATAAAACGTTTTCCCATATTAAAACCAAGTTCTCTATAACCAATGGCTCTGATACCAATCTGTCACACCCCCAAAATCCACCTGCGGAGTATCACCGCTTGGGAGCGTGACTGACCAGGATCAAGCCACCAATCATACAGAACATTGTATAAAATAAAAGTAAATGCAATATAGTCCAACCCATTTCCATATGAAAGGTGTTTCCAAAACATAAGTAAGTTGTCATTGTTTAGCGGAAGCGTATTATTGTAAAACCCATAGCAATTAAGTATCAAATATCAAAAGTGTTCAATAAGATGATCAAGATCCAAGCCCCACAACGACCAGCTCCTCCGTGTGCAAGCTCCAATATGTACCTAAGGTCCTGCAAGGCATGCAGCAGATAATCAACAAACTAGTTGAGCGAGTTCACAGTTAATAGTTTAGTTTGGGTAATAGTGCGTTTGTTCAATAAAGTATCATATCGTATCAGTTCCATCGCGGCCTCACAGGCATGTGTGCGAAGATTAGGTTCGTTAGTTCGCGACCGTAGTCTTTACCGACCAGGGTGTGTGCGAAGGCAATTTATCAGTTCGTTCGCGACCATAGTCCTTACCGACCAGGGTGTGTGCGAAGGCAGTTGAGTAGTTCGTAAGCATCAATAGTTTAGTCGTTCGTTACAGTATCAAAGTATGCACAAGTAATCATCCAACCCATTCCCACCCTGGGAACCCATGCCTTGGCTGTGTGAACTCACCTTGGTTTGCTCGGTATGCTAGGTTATGCACTCACAAGAATTTAATCACGTCCTATTGTATGCATGTATAACAAATCAGTTCATGTTCACAATGATTCGCATGCAATTTAATGTTCACATAACAGTCAGTTTGCATATCCGAACAACACGTATTACTTCACATTAAATCATTCAAAGTATGCTTATAACCACATATCTTTCGGTATATAAGTTATCACAGTTGTCTTTCGGATCAATTGCTATGTTTCGAACCATATGTCATCTTTCGACCAACCTATCTTTCGGTTACAACTATGTTTCGACTAACTATTATCTTTCGGCATACACTACTATGGTTCGGTAAAGTCATCCTTCGGTCAACAGCCATGATTCGAAGGACAAGCATCCTTCGGTCACAGCTATGGTTCGAGCAGCAGATATCTTTCGGTTACAATCAGTTACGTGTTTCCTAAATTTTCTGAATTTGTTACATTGTTTCCAAACATAACCATTATCAATCAACACAATTTCAGTATTCAATTACCTCAGAATCAAATCAAACGGGGAGTTTCATATTAAGTCTCATGAACCCTAACTTAACCACATGAACAATAATATCACCACCGAACCGGCCCTAAATCATTATCATGCGATTCTATTAAAACAACATCAAAGCCTCAAGTATAGACAACCAATCATACTAGCAGAACCGTTCGGATGCATCACATACGTAATCGATTAAACAGGTTAACATCATACAAACAATCCGGTTAACATACGCATCCGATTATCAACTAAATCTGATCAACATACCTATTCAATTAGCATACGTATTCGGTTAATATACAAACAACATATTGCAAAACAATCGATAAATCATGAAGTTATGCATACTCGAAGCATCATCTATTAGCATAATAATCATCGCATACTAACCGGAAATCTGGATTACGGAATGGAAATCCTTCGAACAGAGGATAGGTTTGCTATGCCGTCACACACACACGCAAGGGAACTAGGGTTTTTCAGAAAATAACCGTCTGTTTACATGCATTCACGTATATAAACATATTACAGGAATGGGCCAAGCCCATCAGAATGGCTGGGCCGAAACATGTCGAAAGATATGTTTCGTGTTCGAAGGATGAAGTCTTTGGCCGAATGATATGTTTCGGGAACCTTTAATTCGAAGGTTGATCCTTCGGATTGAAAGTCATCTTTCGTGGTCCTTCGAGTCTTTCGAACTGTGTGCCATTTTCGAGTGATCTAGACTAAGTGTTCTTCATAATAGTTATAATATTATTTTCCATTTCAGCAAGTAATCACATATACGCAAAATGACAGTACGCTTCATTAAAACACAACGTGTACAATTACAAGTTCACAATCCAAACAACTAAACAGTCAAAGTCAACGCGCATTTAATGCGAAAGTGAAAGTCAGAAACTCGAGTTGTCACACAATATCTCTCAATCAGCTTTTTAGTATCCTCTCCCGGCAAACTACTAAACAAATCAAATTCCTTTTTAAGCAATGCCTTCTTGCTTTTGATCATACTCTCACTACCCTTGAATTTCACTTTAAGAGCATCCCAAATTGACTTTGCAGTTTTGTCGTGTTGTAGCAGAATGAATATATCTTCTTTAATTGCCTGCTGTAACAAACTTATCATCATTTTCTCTGCTCTGTACATTGCACGTTCTTGTTCTGAGAATTCAGATATCTGTTTAATGACTTGCAATTCTGTTCGAGGCAATGTGTACTTTTCCAATATGCATTCCCACGATCTGAGATGATTTGCCTGAACCCAGTTTTCAAAGCGATCTTTCCACCCGTAGTATTCTTCAATACTCATCAGTTTCGGGGGTTTCTGGGTGGTTCCCGTCTCGTTTTCAAGATTCATGGCTTGAGCAATCGCGGCTGGAGTACTCAGTGTAGCAAAGGCGTTGTAAAACTCAGAATTCATGATGATTTAGCACAATATTCAATGCAGCTGACAGAAAAGCGGTCCAAAGAATATGTCTAATAAGCGATCCAAGTGAAATTTGATCACAAACGCGGTCCAAATAAAATGCTATTCGAGCGGTTCAAGATATGTAGAATAAGCGGTTCAACAATGTGCTGTTCGAGCGGTTCAGCAAGTATCAATTCGAGCGGTCCAGGATTTGATGTATGAGCGGTCCGGATGAGCGGTCCGAATGAGCGATTCAAGTCAAAACGATCGAATGAGCGACCCTAAACATGTACGGATACGCGGTTCAAGCTAGGTCCAATGAGCGATCCAGAGCTTGTTCCAGAAAAGCGATCCAACTTCGGACAACGATTTAACCCACTTTTTCTTCGAATTTCAACCCCAAACTTTCAAGGGTTTGTCTTTATACCATCGCGCACAATCCCTGAGATTTTGAGCAAGTTTCGACCGTGAAAAATATCTGAAACTGAAAAAGAATGAGTAGAAGACAGAATTTTCGACAATTTTCAGCTATTTCCTGTAGAACTCCTCCTCCTGAAGCTCTGATACCAATTGTAGGATCGTTTGGCGACCCGAACGAGTCGTTCAGAGGTGTTTTCGTCAAGTACAGGTACGGAAAACAAGTAAATGACGTAGGAATAACTTGTATAACACTTTAAACTCCTTTTCTATTGATTTGATAATGAATACAACCTGTTTTCGATCCGGCAGCACTTCGGTACGAAAATCAGGAACAGTTACAAATGAATCCGCTCATAAGGTATTTATAGGCAACTGGAACCGCTTATTGGACAGGCCCAATAAGCGGTCCATATACATGTCATAAAAGCGGTCCAACCTGTTATTACATAAGCGGCCCACAGACCCTATTTGACTAATGAGCGGCCCAACTATCAACATGTACCTATGAGCGATCCATAATCCTAAAAACCTATACAATCTCATACTTTCTCGTATTACGTGCCTAGATCTAACGTTCTAAGATAATGACTCGATACAAGACGTAATCAGCAGATGTAGTGCACCAACAACTGGGCTAGGTCAAACACTCTTGGGCTGCGAATTGGACAAGCCCAATTCGCCCCCCATTACCCAATCTGGGTTTAGTTTAGCCCAAACTCAATTATCTCACTAATACAAAGCTAAACCCGCTAACCGTTTATCGTTTAACTAATTACAAGATATCCAAAGACCAAATCTAAGCTGTTGTCACAAAATGCACCAACATGCCAATCACTAAAATAAAATATTTTAATGATTACATAAATTTTTGGATGTCCTGATATATTCAGAACGTCAGATATGCGCGAAAATGCAAACTTATGCACTTTTTGACGCTTTTAGTCCCTATTGATCAAGAAAGTTTATTTTTGCGCACCAAACACCTCAAAGCCTATTTCTAAGCTATGTAAAGGATATTTAGGGCATATTTAACTTATGATCAAGTTCCGGAATGTTTGTTACAGTACAAATCGGCATACTTTTGCAGTTTGTCAAAATTAGTCCCTGTAAGCGAATAAACTTGATTTCGACACACCAAACCTTCCAAATCTTATTTCAAAGTTATGTAAAGGTTATTTAAGGTGTGTTAAGCCTATGTCAGTATTCCGGAGTGTTTGTCTCTTTAAACTGATTGCGTTTACACACCAGTTCGCGTATAACTTTCAAGAAATCTATTTAGAGCTCGAAATCGAACGAGAATTGATATGTGCAAATGATACACATAGTTAAACAAATACCAAGTATGAAACACAACATTTCATTGATTTGGTATTTGTTTGATGGACGTGTAGGCACAGGTGTCACATAGTCGTTTCAAAAGTGGTTTCAAAACACGGTTTTAACCCAACAGTGGTTTTAACCCAACAGGGACGGAAATGGCATTTTACTCTAAAGTATGATACAACATGAGCTGCTCTGCTAAAGAGAAAAAATATTTCAAAACTTTACAAAAGAATAAAATACCATTGCAGTCTTGTCGTGGCTCAGCAAAATGTTTAAAGAAAGCGCTTCGACGGCATTCTCTTTTAGACTGCACTAAGAAAACATAAATAGTAATATGTAAGATATCAATTATTTTTTGAGCAAGCATTAAGGCACTTAATAATCTCTGCAAATTGGCAAGTTTGTGGGATATGAGTATTGAATAGAGAACAATACCTGACAATACCGCACCATGTCATACAAATTTTGCAACCCAAAATTCTCATAGAAGACCATTAAACTCTGCACAAAGAGTGATTTCTAGGTATCATTTAAACGAACAAACTTATGAAAGAAAAGCCATCCAACAATTTATACCAAACCTAAAGGTGGGTCAATTTGAGTTATGTTTTATCCCTAACATATCAAATGGGTATGGTTTAACCAAAAAGGATATGGGTTAAATGGTATTCAAATGAAATGAATAAAACCTCGTAAATCACATTATTAGAAAAAAATCAGATTATTACTATTAAAATAATGTAGTTTTTGTAATCATATTTTACACATCAGTTATCTATAATTTTTTAAATAGATGAAAAATGTTTTTACATTCACTTCTGACTCGAATGAAAATTACTCATTTTGACATGAATAGATTTGGACCTGTTACCCAACCCACCCATATTGCCACCTCTACTTATACCTGTCTAGGCACATCAGCAGGCCTAAAGTAGAGTAGACACTCAGAAGGAAGCCTGTCCGGCCCTGCTCGATCGCTTTCTATGAATAAGCTTTTTAGGAGGATGCAAACCTAATAGTAAGTCTCCATTGATTTACCTAGGCTGCGATGTATGAAAAACCTGACTATAGCAAATTAACATATACAAACTGTAATATATCTATAATAAGTATTCACCTTGGACGAAGAAAATGTGGAGTTCATCTCCAAAAATCCTAAAATTATTGTTTCTGTTTAATGAGATGTGAGTCCCTAAACGTGTGGCATGAAATATTACTCAATACCTCATTGAGCTTGAGGCTGCAAAGAACCGTGCTTATATCCCTAATCAAAAGATTTGCATTCTTGTTTGATCCAACTGAAAAGCTTGTTTTATAAACAATCATGGTTTGGCTCTGCAAGAAACAATATATGTAAGTTCTATAATCACCCATTACATATAATCAACCATTTGATAAAATATACAAATAACTAAAATTTTTAACATATTTCACATAATTACGAATTTTGAAATGTGAGTTCTAACCAATGAATAACAAAGCAAGTTGCTTTTCTTCTTTGAAAGATAATTAGGATTATAGGCTCAACAGTTTGTCATATCTACATCATAAAGAATAAAACTATCAGCCAAAATATCTTAAAAAGTGCAACGTGAAGATGAAGACACAATTTTATATACCCGTTATCACACCCCGACCACGTTAAAACAACAAACCGTGGCGGAAACGTCGGGGAGTGTTGTAACAGAATTACTGTTTCATAACCATGGATAAAAAAAAGTTTCGTTTTATTGATTCGTTAAGTGAATTACATTGTCTTAAAACCAAACAAACAAATTACATATCGTCTATTATTGTTTTTATGTCACTAAGGCCTCGTCTAGATCCTAAGTGAACACGCTTCCTAGCAATCCACATCATGTAACACCACCTAAAACATATGTAAAAATATAGTCAGCAAAGAAATGCTGGCGGGCACATAGGTTTTAGGAGAGTATCTGATTCACGGTTCGTTTGTATGTTGCAGTACCTCATTAGACTACAAGAGTCAAAAGTACAAACCTCGTTTTGAAAAGTGTATTGAAACATAATTAACCAACTCAAATCAAGTCGGTTATAGTTTATAAAATCTCGTAACCATGATTCTTAACCCCAAAACATTTGTTTTTAGTAAACCAAATCGTAAAACATCTCGTAAAAACTCGTTAATAAAACTCATATGGTTTATATCATTTCGAAAACCTCGTTGTGTGACATCGTTTCAAAATTGTTTCCCAGTGAATTAAATAATGACACAAAATGTAATATGATAAAAGCACTTATATATAAGATGTACCAGCGGCGTATCTACCATGATTTTGTCATGCTAAACCCGTCCCATTATCTATTCACTACCCAAAACCAATTGTTTATCCAAATCGTTTATCTCCTTTAAATCGTCTCAAATCGTTAAACTCGTCCCAAAATCATATTCGATTTAATTGTGAAACTACTTATGGTCGTCTCGCTAATAACAATCAAACCTTCGTGACTCGTCTATCTCGTTTCTCGCATTAACAAACCACCGAAGGGTAAGTTAACAATCATCAGATTCGGTCGTTACCTACATAACCCCCACACATAACCATGGGTGTTGTCTGATAACGGGATTTTTCAGATCCTATGGTACCATAACCTAATACTGGTCGGTTCGGCCAAAATTAATGAATGTCATTCTTTATGTAACTACAACAAACAAGTTCGCTCACATTTATCGAAATCGTTATTAGTTTAATATAAACCATCTTAATCATTTTTGAAATCATGGTTTAAAATATCGAAAACGTTTTAATACATATGAATTACCCCAAAACAATTGAAAACAGTAAAATAGGGGAACTATGTACTCACATTGAAGTGCAAAGTATCCTCAATCTAAAGAACTCAACAAGCTCAATCAAACCAAGGAAACTCAAGCAACACCTAATAATCGAATCACTAGTAAATAAATCGACACCTAAATCGGAAGATCGGACACAATGAGGTCTTGTAAACCAAATGAGTGTAAGAAATCATGTGATATGGCTTAACAAAGCCTACATTCTAAATCAGAACCTAAGCTAAATGCTTTCGACCCGTTACGACCCATTTAGGTAGCTTACGCTACTTTAACGCGTCGTTCGCGTAAAACGCGTTTGAGACGTCTAACTAGTCCTATGACAAGTATTATATGCCTAAACATGTTTAATTATGTTGCATAATCAGTTAGGTGACAAATGTTTAGGTTGCATATGCTTAAAATCCAATTATGCATGAAAAGGGCATTTTGGTAAATTACCTAAGGCATATAAACTACCTATCATACAACTACTTAAACTAGGTGACCATAAGGAATAACCTCGGAAGGTTATTCCCTATGCAACTATGGTCACTAATCATGCTTGGTCGGATCCTAATGATCGACCAAACGGGCCGAGTTCGAAAGTCTAAGCGGTGGTTTAGACCGCTTAACTTACGACTCTAAACAAGCACTAAACTAAAAGTGACGAGCTAAGCATGTTAAAACATGCTTAACTTAGTTAGAAAACAGGTTTTGATATCAAAACAAAGTGTTTTGATACCAAGAGTAGTTTGGTGGCAAAATACGCTTAAATGCGCATTTTGACCGAAACTACGATTCGTCACTACGCCTAGTCAACGTGGTAATCAGTAGGTATAGTCACTAAGGACTATAACCATCGTGATTACGGTCACGTTACGAAGTTCAAACCGAATTTCTCGTTGACTATTGACTGCTCAAAGCTGAAAGCCAAACAGAGTTTGACTTTCATGCTAAAAATGCATAAAAGAAAGAAAGAGGACTTACAAAGGGTCCAAATAGATTTGATTCTATGTTTTCTCAGGTAGGTAGTGAATAATCATAACCACTTAGAGAAATCTCAGATCAAATATGAGGAAATGAATGAGAGGGTATGCCTATATACAGTTTTCGGTTCACCGCTAGGATCATTTCTTGGCAAGGAGGGAAAGATCTTGGCCATACATGTGGGTTAGTCGTTTACAAATACTAGGGGACATGTTAAACCATCAATTTCTAGCAGATGGTATCCCAAAACAAGCATTGAAAACCATCAAAACCTCAAATTTGGGCCAGATTCAACGTTTCTGTCTGCAAGTCTGTCGCGGGCCGCGTATGTAACATTTGTGCTTGTAATCATTGTGAACAGTTCGGTTATCAATAAATAATGTTATTTGATCCCAATGTTTGTTTGGTTGTGTTTTACATTTTTCATGTTTTGACTTTTGATCGATTTTAAACTCTACATCGCTTTCTGGAGAATTATACGCAAACTGGTGCATAAACGTACTCAGTTTAATGCGACAAATACTCCGGAACATCAACATATACTCAACATACATTAAATAACCTTTACATAACTTAGAAATAAGTTTTGAAGGCTTTGGTATGGCAAAAACAAGTTAATTCGCTTACAGGGACTAAACTTGACAAACTGCGAAAGTATGCCAATTTGAAATGTAACGCACATTCCGGAACATGTCCATAAGTTAAACATACCATAAATATCCTCTACATAGCTTAGAAATAGGCTTTGAGGGGTTTGGTATGCTAAAATAAACTTTTGGATCATTCAGGGACTAAAAGTGTCAAAAAGTGCACAAGTTTGCACTTTCGCGCATAACTTACGTTCTGAATACATCCGGACATCCAAAAATTTATGTAAGCACCCTTATATTATGCCTTAGTGTTTGACATGAGAAAAATTTGTCACACCCCGACCACGTAGAACATACAGAACGTGGCGGAAACGTCGGGGAGTGTTGTAACAGAATCAATTGTTTCAAATCCATGGTAATTGAAGTTTTGTTTTATTAATCAAACATGAATGTTTACATTGTTTAAACAAGAACCAAAGAGTACATAACATAAATTAACTAGTTCTTGTCTCTTTTTAAGGCACTAAGGCACAGGTCCGCCTAAGTATGTCTTGATAAGTCCTATGCATCGTCTCCTGAAAACACATGTGAAAATAGGTACGTCAGCATAAAAATGCCTGTGAGATACATTGGTTTTGTGAAAACGGAATTCATGACTTATGTTTGAGAAAATGTTTAGTCATGAACCTTGTAATTTGCTTTGTCTTGTAAATCATTTGAAAAACGATAAGATCAGATGATATGTATAAATAAGAGAACACTGTATGGTTAAACGGATAACCATGTAAAATGTGTTTGTATAAGATAAGTCGTTTGTAAAACAATGTCTCGTGAAAAGTGTGTTATTTGTATAAAATGTCATATGTCTCAAATTGAAATGATTCAAATAACGTTACGATATGTAATACCATACAAACACTTATATATAGGAAGTACCAGCGGCGTATCCACCATGCTTGTATCATATTACACACGCCTCGTTACTTAATCACTTACTCAAACCAAACCATCGAAATGAAGTGTTTAAAAATTGCAGAAATGTTCATGTATAGTCAAATGTCTATTGTCAAATGTAAATCATGTCAACAGATACAACTGGTTCACACGGTTCAACGGTTACAGACGGTTCATGTAATCAAAGGGGTAAGACGGTTCATGTAACATTTGTGCCTGTAATCATCATGAACAGTTCAATTATCAATAAAATATTGTTATTTGATCCCAATGTTTGTTTGGTTGTGTTTTGCATTTTTCATGTTTTGACTTTTGTTCAAATTCAAACTCTACATCGCTTTCTGGAGAATTATACGCAAACTGGTGCGTAAACGTACTCAGTTTAATGCGACAAATACTCCGGAACATCAACATATACTCAACATACCTTAAATAACCTTTACATAACTTAGAAATAAGTTTTGAAGGCTTTGGTATAGCAAAAACAAGTTAATTCGCTTACAGGGACTAAACTTGACAAACTGCGGAAATATGCCAATTTGAACTGTAACGAACATTCCGGAACATTTCCATAAGTTAAACATACCATAAATATCCTTTACATAGCTTAGAAATAGGCTTTGAGGTGTTTGGTATGCTAAAACAAACTTTTGGATCATTCATGGACTAAAAGTGTCAAAAAGTGCACAAGTTTGCACTTTCGCGCATAACTTACGTTCTGAATACATCCGGACATCCAAAAATTTATGTAAGCATCCTTATATTATGCCTTAGTGTTTGGCATGAGAAAAATTCATTCGTCGCGTCATTTGGATCATCTTTCGCGCTTATGCGCATTCCGTCGTAATTAAGCGAACATCGCGATCGTACGGCCAAACGAACCGACATCCGACACATTTTTGAGCATGTTTCATGTCCACAATGTTTAGGCATCATTTTAGGGCCTTAAAGTTGGCTTTACGGGCCTTAGAAGTGTCGGAAATGGCTTAAACACGCAGCAGGGACCAAAGCTGTCATTTTTCAAAGTATGTGCAGATCAGACGGGCTCAGGCGGCCCGCCTGAGTTTTTGCATATCCTGATGCGGGCCGCGTGGGACTGTCAGACAGATTCAATGCATCTATTTAATGTAGTTGGCCTTTCATTCGATCAAGGGGCGATGCCCTTTCACCCAATAAAGAGCCAAGGGGCATTTCCTGACTTACCACAAGAATTTGACAAGTGTACGCTCGAGATCGTGGCACGATATTCGATAAACGATCCTAACGGTTCCACTTTTCCAATAAATACCCCCCCCCCTTTTGTGTAAAAACCCACAAGAATCAGATCTAAAGCTCTAAGTTGGAACCATTGTTTCATACCTGAGCTATTTGATCTAGATTAGCACTCGGGGACCCTCCGTAAGTCTTCTTTCGCTCTTTTATTCTCTTTTCGAGTCCGAAAGTCAACGTTTTGTTGACTTTCTGCATTGACCAGCTTATGGTCGATGCGAAGTTCATGGAACTTCATAACGTGAGCGTGATCACGATGGTAATAGTCCGTAGTGACTATACCTACAGATCACCACGTTATCTAGGCTCAGTGACGAGTCGTAGTTTCGGCCAAAATGTGCATTCTTGCATATTTTGTAACCAAACTACTCGTGGGCATCAAAGCCGTTTGTTTTGATGTCAAACCTGTTTTCAAACTTAGGTAAGCATGTTCTAACATGCTTAGCTCGTCACTTTTAGTTTAGTGCTTATATAGGGTCGTAAGGTAAGCGATCTAAACCATCGCTTATACTTTCGAACCCGACCCATTTGGTCGATCATTAGGATCCGACCAAACACCTTAGGTGACCATAGCTATAACCTTCCGAGGTTATACCTTGTGGTCGCGATGTTAGGTGTTCCGAACGCGTTCTACGCGAACGACGCGTAAGGTAGCATAAGCTACCTAAACGGGTCGTGATGGACCGTAAGCACTTAGGTTAAGTTCATTTTAGTATGTAGGCTTTGTTAAACCATATTACACGAGTCTCCATACTCGTTTGGTTTACGAACCCGCGTACTATCCGATCCTTCCGATTTGGTCCGGTATATTAACATAAGCTACCTATTAGGTGCCGTTGATATTCCGTGATCTTTAGCATTATCTGGTTATTATACAAGGAACTCAAAGCAATCGCAGGTGAGTACATAGAACCGTCACACCCCGACCACGTGAAACAACAAAACGTGGCGGAAACGTCGGGGAGTGTTGTAACAGAATCATTGTTTCATAACACATGGAAATTTAAATATTGTTTTATTGATTAAATGAACTCATTATTCTATTACAATCACATAAGTACAACCACGATCTTCCAAGTTTTAAAGTTGCTAAGGCACGAGTCCATCCTAAATGTAGCATGTATCAACAATCATCTCAAGACAGCACCTGAAACATGTGTAAAAATAGGTACGTCAGCATAAAAATGCCTGTGAGATACATAGGTTTTGTGAAAACGGAGTTCATGACTTATGTTTGAGAAAATGTTTAGTCATGAACTTTGTAAATTTGCTTTGTCTTGTAAATCATTTGAAAAACGATAGGATCAGATGATATGTATAAATAAGAGAATAATGTATGGTTAACTGAATAACCATGTAAAATGAGTTTGTATAAGTTAAGTTGTTTGAAAAACAATGTTTAAATAAAACGTTTATGGTATATATAAAATATACCTTGGTTTTAAGAAAGTTGAATAAGTAATATATTAAAATATATTTCAGTTCCAATATTGTTAACTCAAGTGTACTAAATAACGCCACGGTATGTAATGCAATGAAAACACTTATATATAAGAAGTACCAGCGGCGTATCTACCATGTTTTCATCACATTACACTCGTTCCGTTATCCAAACACTAACCAAAACCAAATCGTTTGATAGATAGTATATTAAATATACTTTAGTTGTTCAAAATAATAGTCTTCAGTAGTATATTACAAGTATACCTTGGATTTATAAATAACACATTAAACCATGTTTTTAGTTTTGTAACTAACATATCAGTATATGCTTTGGATGTGATAAATAACATACTAAACTATGTTTTAGTTATGTAAGTAACATATCACAATATGCTTTGGATGATTACAAAATATATGTTGGTTCTTGTACAACACCACACATGAGAGTATATCAAACTATACTTTTTGGGAGTATATCAAAATATACTTTAAAGGTGCGATTTAAGAATTCATTCAGACCTGGTGCATCAAACTACACCTTTGAGACTATAAGGATACCACAAAGGAAATCCCTATTTGGATGGAGAAACAAATTGGTTTCAGACATTCCATGACAACAGGAATGGGGTGTCTAGTCCTATAGCGCTATATCATACTACCAATCGGTCTGGTGAACAAAATAAGTAATATTCCAACAATTTCTTTTGTAATTTTTGAGAAATCAGTGTTTAAAGATAGTCATTTAGTTTGTCAAAAGATAAATACTATCATGTATAATCAATTATACTTTGAAATCATGAAAATAACAGATAGGTACACATGCTTCACCCCAAAACAATTCAGAAAACAGTAAAAGAGGGGTTCAATGTACTCACCTGAGATTGCTTTGGAGTTCTTGTATAATAACCAGATAATGCTAAAGATCACAGGATATCAAACGGCACCTAATAGGTAGCTATGTTAATATACCGGACCAAATCGGAAGGATCGGATAGTACGCGGGTTCGTAAACCAAACGAGTATGGAGACTCGTGTAGTATGGTTTAACAAAGCCTACATACTAAAATGAAACTTAACCTAAGTGCTTACGGTCCATCACGACCCGTTTAGGTAGCTTATGCTACCTTACGCGTCGTTCGCGTAGAATGCGTTCGAAACGCCTAACATCGCGACCACTAGGTATAACCTCGGAAGGTTATAGCTATGGTCACCTAATATGTTTGGTCGGATCCTAAGGATCGACCAAATGGGTCGGGTTCGAAAGTATAAGCGATGGTTTAGATCGCTTACCTTACGACCCTATATAAGCACTATACTAAACGTGACGAGCTAAGCATGTTAGAACATGCTTATCTAAGTTTAGAAAACAGGTTTGACATCAAAACAAACGGCTTTGATGCCCACGAGTAGTTTGGTTACAAAATATGCAAGAATGCACATTTTGGCCGAAACTACGACTCGTCACTGAGCCTAGATAACGTGGTGATCAGTAGGTATGGTCACCATGGACCATAACCATCGTGATCACACTCACGTTATGAAGTTCCATGAACTTCGCATCGACCATGAGCTGGTCAATGTAGAAAGTCAACAAAACGTTGACCTTCGGACTCGAAAAGCGAATAAAAGAGCGAAAGAAGACTTACGGAGGGTCCCCGAGTGCTAATCAAGATCAAATAGCTCAGGTATGAAACAATGGTTTCAACTTAGAGCTTTAGATCTGATTCTTGTGGGTTTTTACACAAATGGGGGGGGTATTTATAGGAAAAGTGGAACCGTTAGGATCGTTTTATCGAATATCGTGCCTTGATCTCGTGCGTACATGTGTCCAGGGGTTAAATACACTGAACTTGGCCCTTGGCCCTTCATTTGGGTGAAAAGGCATCGCCCCTTGATCGAACGAAAGGCCAGATTCTGCATTAAATGCAAAATCTTCGGTCAGACATCCTTACGCGGCCCGCCTCAACATTTGGGCAAAACTCACGCGGGCCGCCTGGCCCCTTCTGATCTGCACCACTTGCAGAATTTACACATTTGGTCCCTGTTGCGTGTTTAAGCTATTTCCAGCCCTTCTAAGACCTGTAAAGCCATCTTTAAGGCCCTAAAATGATGCCTAAACATTGTGGACATGAAACATGCCCAAAAATATGTCGGATGTCGGTTCGTTTGGCCGTACGATCGCGATGTTCGCTTAATTACGACGGAATGCGCATAAGCGCGAAAGACGATCCAAATGACGCGACAAATGGATTTTTCTCATGCCAAACACTAAGGCATAATATAAGGATGCTTACATAAATTTTTGGATGTCCGGATGTATTCAGAACGTGAGTTATGCGCGAAAGTGCAAACTTATGCACTTTTTGACACTTTTAGTCCCTGAATGATCCAAAAGTTTGTTTTAGCATACCAAATCCCTCAAAGCCTATTTCTAAGCTATGTAAAGGATATATATGGTATGTTTAACTTATGGACATGTTCCGGAATGTTCGTTACAGTTCAAATTGGCATACTTTCGCAGTTTGTCAAGTTTAGTCCCTGTAAGCGAATTAACTTGTTTTTGCCATACCAAAGCCTTCAAAACTTATTTCTAAGTTATGTAAAGGTTATTTAAGGTATGTTAAGTGTATGATGGTCTCCCGGAGTATTTGTCGCATTAAACTGAGTACGTTTATGCACCAGTTTGCGTATAATTCTCCAGAAAGCGTTGTAGAGTATGAAATTGAACAAGAATTGATATGTGCAAAGCATACACATATTTATACAAATCCCAAGTATGAAATACAATATTTCCTTGGTTTGGCATTTGTTTGATGGTTGAAGTGACACAGGTGTCACAGTCTCCCCTACTTTAGGAAATTTCGTCCCGAAATTTAATTCTAGAGGAAACTCGTGAGGACAGCTGTGAAGGTTTCGCCTTATAATAGATCCATTGAACCCTTAGGTAAAACCCTAGGCCATGTTAGGATTCTTAGCGAATTTGTTAACCCTCAGAGTGAATTCCTTGAAATAGTAAAACATGAAATTTTGAACTACTGATTGACGAACGTTTCTTATGAAGGTTTATCATAGGAAAACTTGGTGTGTGATTGAGATCAGAATTGGGGGAGTGTGAGAATAAATGACATTGGTCGAGGTCCGAGACTTCTCCCGTATCATTATTCTTGTCACTAGGTCTTAACACATGATGAAACTTCCTGTGGTTCCTGTGCACTGAATTCCATAATTATGTAGGCCTCCATAATTACGTAATTCCTTGCACAGTCCGCACAGTCCATTTCATAATCCGTAGGAAAATTACTTGAATAAATATGAAGCGATTTGACTAGACCACCAAAGGATCCTTTTAATTCGATCAACGAACGATCTTTTTAGCTAGATCAACACATGATCTTCTTAACTAGACCGTCGTACGATCTCTTTAAATAGACCGCTTAAGGGATCATTTTTATATCATCACATGATATTTCTAATCAGATTTTCAAAATTAATCTGTTTAAGCAGACCTTTCAAGAGGTCCAATTATAGAATAATACTTTATAACCCGAGGGACTTAACTACACTGTTGAAATCCATTAAGGGTTTAAGATAGTATCTTTGGATATCCCATTATGAATCTCTCGTATGAAGATATGAAAGATTCTATGAGGATTTGGATGGATCACATACATCCACAAAACATGTAAGAAAATACATAAGCACAAATTTAGTTAACTTGATTCTTTATTTTGTTATCCTTAGGTATGGATATTAAGGCACACTAGGAATCCAACCTATGGATTTCATTTGGCACTTTAACGATTTATGAAGATCTATCTATAAAGATAGAGGGATTCTCAATAAGTGTTTGACTTTGTTTCTTAAAAGAAACGAGAGTTTATGGTTCTTGGGGAGATCACAAGTGATCATAATATGACAGAACCATACGAGTAGTTTGTCTTTGGGTTGACATCATAAAGTTGCATCAAGCATTCACACAAACGCATAAATTTTGCAGAAATAAAAACAACAAATCTTTATTTATGTAACAACGGAATTGTCTTGAAGTGTCAAAAGATAGCAACTAAGGTAATACAAAACACTAATTGTTCACTGCTGCATCATTGTTCATGTTTGCCTCATTGATGTTGAACACTCGTCCACGCGCTGGAGGTATGTTAACAAGCCTTGGGCAATTGTTCCTGTAGTGGGTAAGGTCACCACAGTTATAACATGACCCTGGAGGGAACCGTGCTTGAACAGCAGCAGGGTTTGCAGCAGCTTGATTTGCATAACGACAAACATTGATCAAATGTCCCAACCGCCCACAGTGGGTACATTTATGACACTGCTCTTGCTCTAGATGATGACGGTTGCATTTGTTGCACAACGGTGCGGTACCAACATAGTTTTGTCTTTTACGAGGTTGTGTTGGCTGGTTTGGTGCAACTTGTTTGTCTTGAGCAGTTACAGCGTAGCTTTGAGAGGCTTTGCGCTTTTTCTTCTTGGACACCTCAGCACTTTCTTCCTTTGGTTCCACATGAGCAGTCTTGTCAGATGGTCTTAAGTCGCCCTTCCGAAACAGCTTGCGCTTCCTGATTTGGGATTCAGTCAGAGTGGCAGCCAATTTAATGGCTTGTCTGACAGTAGTGGGGTTGCTGCCAGTAACGATGTCCTGAACTACGTCAGGAAGCCCATCAATGTATTTCTCAATCGCCTTATCCAGAGGCGTAACCATAGTAGGGCATAACAAGCTCAATTCCTCATAGCGATCAGTATAGGCTCGATGTTCCCCACTGTCTTGCTTTAAATCATCAAATTCCCTTTCTAGAGCCCTAAGCTCATGACGAGGACAGAACTCCTTCATCATAAGAGGCCTAAGCTCAGCCCAAGTCTGTGCTAATGTAACCTCTGCACCGCGGTCTCTCATAACCCCGTTCCACCACGTAAGAGCCCTCTTCTGAAACACACTCGAAGAAAACTCGACCTTGCGATTCTCAGGACACTGAACGTGACGGAAAGTATTCTCAATGCTCTCGAACCATTGAAGAAGACCAGTTGCTCCCTCAGAACCATTAAACTTGAGCGGTTTAGCCGAGTTAAAAATCTTGAAATTGCATGGAGCATTGTTGTTGTTGATGGCTTGAGTTATTTGAGCATAAAGAATTGGGAAGGCAGCAGCCATTTGTTGCGCGATGATTTCCGCCAGTTCGGCATTCGCCATCTGATTGTCGCGTCGAGGAGGCATTCTAAAAGGGGAAACATGAGAGGAAACGAGTGAGAGAATTAGACGAAAAGAATGAGATGAAACAAATCTGATGAAAGCAAGGATACTGGCTGTCTGTCTGTTACTACAAAGCAACAAACGACCTGGTGATTAATCAAAGCAAATAGGTCAAAAATAATGTATCGCGAAGACATGCTCGCCTATAAGTGGACACTCACCCCAAGAGTTCCCAGGTAAGAGTGACTGGTCCGATTATGTGGATTTGTACGAACACTCTAGCCTTAGACAGAAAACTCAGGGTACAGGCATCCACTCTTCCGGATTGCACGTGTTCACATTATTTAGACCAACTTTGACGAGAGTTTTGAAAACTCAAAGGGGTTCAAAACCTTATAACAGAGGGTTCAAAACCTAGTAATCAATCGTCCTAGAACGGATGATTAGTTTTCAAAGTGGTTTTGAAATTTATGTTCTTGTTGCGGTCGTCGCCTAAGGATAGGTGACGGTGTTGTTTTATGACTAAACGCAAGTAAACTCGCGTTAGGGTCCTAGGAAGGTTACAGACTAGGTCAAAGCATTACTAATAACCTAATTCCCTATAACCATTGGCTCTGATACCAACTTTTCTGTCACACCCCGACCACGTGAAACAACAAAACGTGGCGGAAACGTCGGGGAGTGTTGTAACAGAATCATTGTTTCATAACACATGGAAATTTAAATATTGTTTTATTGATTAAATGAACTCGTTGTTCTATTACAATCACATAAGTACAACCACGATCTTCCAAGTTTTAAAGTTGCTAAGGCACGAGTCCATCCTAAATGTAGCATGTATCAACAATCATCTCAAGACAGCACCTGAAACATGTGTAAAAATAGGTACGTCAGCATAAAAATGCCTGTGAGATACATAGGTTTTGTGAAAACGGAGTTCATGACTTATGTTTGAGAAAATGTTTAGTCATGAACTTTGTAAATTTGCTTTGTCTTGTAAATCATTTGAAAAACGATAGGATCAGATGATATGTATAAATAAGAGAATAATGTGTGGTTAACTGAATAACCATGTAAAATGAGTTTGTATAAGTTAAGTTGTTTGAAAAACAATGTTTTAATAAAACGTTTATGGTATATATAAAATATACCTTGGTTTTAAGAAAGTTGAATAAGTAATATATTAAAATATATTTCAGTTCCAATATTGTTAACTCAAGTGTACTAAATAACGCCACGGTATGTAATGCAATGAAAACACTTATATATAAGAAGTACCAGCGGCGTATCTACCATGTTTTCATCACATTACACTCGTTCCGTTATCCAAACACTAACCAAAACCAAATCGTTTGATAGATAGTATATTAAATATACTTTAGTTGTTCAAAATAATAGTCTTCAGTAGTATATTACAAGTATACCTTGGATTTATAAATAACACATTAAACCATGTTTTTAGTTTTGTAACTAACATATCAGTATATGCTTTGGATGTGATAAATAACATACTAAACTATGTTTTAGTTATGTAAGTAACATATCACAATATGCTTTGGATGATTACAAAATATATGTTGGTTCTTGTACAACACCACACATGAGAGTATATCAAACTATACTTTTTGGGAGTATATCAAAATATACTTTAAAGGTGCGATTTAAGAATTCATTCAGACCTGGTGCATCAAACTACACCTTTGAGACTATAAGGATACCACAAAGGAAATCCCTATTTGGATGGAGAAACAAATTGGTTTCAGACATTCCATGACAACAGGAATGGGGTGTCTAGTCCTATAGCGCTATATCATACTACCAATCGGTCTGGTGAACAAAATAAGTAATATTCCAACAATTTCTTTTGTAATTTTTGAGAAATCAGTGTTTAAAGATAGTCATTTA
Source organism: Helianthus annuus (assembly GCF_002127325.2). Classification (NCBI taxonomy): domain Eukaryota; kingdom Viridiplantae; phylum Streptophyta; class Magnoliopsida; order Asterales; family Asteraceae; genus Helianthus; species Helianthus annuus. Next base: position 37,837,338 of record NC_035446.2, on the reverse strand, counting down.
GTTTGTCAAAAGATAAATACTATCATGTATAATCAATTATACTTTGAAATCATGAAAATAACAGATAGGTACACATGCTTCACCCCAAAACAGTTCAGAAAACAGTAAAAGAGGGGTTCAATGTACTCACCTGAGATTGCTTTGGAGTTCTTGTATAATAACCAGATAATGCTAAAGATCACAGGATATCAAACGGCACCTAATAGGTAGCTATGTTAATATACCGGACCAAATCGGAAGGATCGGATAGTACGCGGGTTCGTAAACCAAACGAGTATGGAGACTCGTGTAGTATGGTTTAACAAAGCCTACATACTAAAATGAAACTTAACCTAAGTGCTTACGGTCCATCACGACCCGTTTAGGTAGCTTATGCTACCTTACGCGTCGTTCGCGTAGAATGCGTTCGAAACGCCTAACATCGCGACCACTAGGTATAACCTCGGAAGGTTATAGCTATGGTCACCTAATATGTTTGGTCGGATCCTAAGGATCGACCAAATGGGTCGGGTTCGAAAGTATAAGCGATGGTTTAGATCGCTTACCTTACGACCCTATATAAGCACTATACTAAACGTGACGAGCTAAGCATGTTAGAACATCCTTATCTAAGTTTAGAAAACAGGTTTGACATCAAAACAAACGGCTTTGATGCCCACGAGTAGTTTGGTTACAAAATATGCAAGAATGCACATTTTGGCCGAAACTACGACTCGTCACTGAGCCTAGATAACGTGGTGATCAGCAGGTATGGTCACCATGGACCATAACCATCGTGATCACACTCACGTTATGAAGTTCCATGAACTTCGCATCGACCATGAGCTGGTCAATGCAGAAAGTCAACAAAACGTTGACCTTCGGACTCGAAAAGCGAATAAAAGAGCGAAAGAAGACTTACGGAGGGTCCCCGAGTGCTAATCAAGATCAAATAGCTCAGGTATGAAACAATGGTTTCAACTTAGAGCTTTAGATCTGATTCTTGTGGGTTTTTACACAAATGTGGGGGTATTTATAGGAAAAGTGGAACCGTTAGGATCGTTTTATCGAATATCGTGCCTTGATCTCGTGCGTACATGTGTCCAGGGGTTAAATACACTGAACTTGGCCCTTGGCCCTTCATTTGGGTGAAAAGGCATCGCCCCTTGATCGAACGAAAGGCCAGATTCTGCATTAAATGCAAAATCTTCTGTCAGACATCCTTACGCGGCCCGCCTCAACATTTGGGCAAAACTCACGCGGGCCGCCTGGCCCCTTCTGATCTGCACCACTTGCAGAATTTACACATTTGGTCCCTGTTGCGTGTTTAAGCTATTTCCAGCCCTTCTAAGACCTGTAAAGCCATCTTTAAGGCCCTAAAATGATGCCTAAACATTGTGGACATGAAACATGCCCAAAAATATGTCGGATGTCGGTTCGTTTGGCTGTACGATCGCGATGTTCGCTTAATTACGACGGAATGCGCATAAGCGCGAAAGACGATCCAAATGACGCGACAAATGGATTTTTCTCATGCCAAACACTAAGGCATAATATAAGGATGCTTACATAAATTTTTGGATGTCCGGATGTATTCAGAACGTGAGTTATGCGCGAAAGTGCAAACTTATGCACTTTTTGACACTTTTAGTCCCTGAATGATCCAAAAGTTTGTTTTAGCATACCAAATCCCTCAAAGCCTATTTCTAAGCTATGTAAAGGATATATATGGTATGTTTAACTTATGGACATGTTCCGGAATGTTCGTTACAGTTCAAATTGGCATACTTTCGCAGTTTGTCAAGTTTAGTCCCTGTAAGCGAATTAACTTGTTTTTGCCATACCAAAGCCTTCAAAACTTATTTCTAAGTTATGTAAAGGTTAATTATGGTATGTTAAGTGTATGATGGTCTCCCGGAGTATTTGTCGCATTAAACTGAGTACGTTTATGCACCAGTTTGCGTATAATTCTCCAGAAAGCGTTGTAGAGTATGAAATTGAACAAGAATTGATATGTGCAAAGCATACACATATTTATACAAATCCCAAGTATGAAATACAATATTTCCTTGGTTTGGCATTTGTTTGATGGTTGAAGTGACACAGGTGTCACATAGAACCCCATCTTTTACTGTTTTCTAAACTGTTTTGGGGTGAAACACATGTGCCTATCTATTACTTTCATGCTTTCCATGTTTTCACATCATATGCCTGCTATGTTGTTAGTACATTATAGTACACGATTTCATTACATTTCTGTTGCATATGTTTACTCAGCATATGGACACATTGATTTACATGAACATTTCTGTTGCATATGTTTACTCAGCATATGGACACATTGATTTACATGAACATTTCTGTTGCATATGTTTACTCAGCATATGGACACATTGATTTACATAAACATTTCTGTTGCATATGTTTACTCAGCATATGGACACATTGATTTACATGAACATTTCTGTTGCATATGTTTACTCAGCATATGGACACATTGATTTACATGAACATTTCTGTTGCATATGTTTACTCAGCATATGGGCACATTGATTTACATGAACATTTCTGCTGCATATGTTTACTCAGCATATGGGCACATTGACTTACATGAACATTTCTGCTTCGTATGTTTACTTAGCATACTTAGTACAATTGTTTACATCACATGCCTTCATTTTGTTATGACATTTGGTTTGTTTAACATGGGACAATACATTCATTAACATTAGCTACGCCGTTCGTTAGTAGGTAGTGGTACCATAGGAATTGACAACTCCCATTCCTGAAGTCCTGGGTTTGATAGGACTGGAAGGAATGACCGAATTCGATATACATAACTTAGATAAACCTTTAATTTGTTTAAGGGTTTATCGCCGCAGTTTCAAGGCTTGGATGTATGCATAGTTTACAATACGACATAAATGTTAATATCAATAGAGCATGCATTTCTCCACAGAACATAACGTTGATTTAAACCACGTGTTACTTCAACGACTTGTTTTGCATTTTACAAATGGTTTAAGTTGATACATTTCGCTTACCATACATGATACATTTTGGGATGCACATTACATGATTTACATTGAACATAAACACGTCGACATTGACATACACATTTGGTGGTTTACATTTTGAACATAAACATTTGACATGGTTTACACAATAACACTTGACATTTGGTTTACACATGAACAATTTACATGGTGGATTGGTTTGGGTAAATGATTTAAGTAACGTGGCGTATGTAATATGATATAAACATGGCGGATACGCCGCTGGTACTTCCTATATATAAATGTTTGTATAATATTACATATCGTGGCGTTATCTAAGTCATTTCAGTTTAGACACATTACATTTTACATAAATAACATATTCTTCACAAGACATTATTTTCACAAACAACTTATTTAACTCATTTTACTTGGTTATTCGTTTAACCTTGCACTTATCTATACATATCGTTTGATGTTATCGTTTTTCAAATGGTTTACAAAGCAAAACAAATTACAAGGTTCATGACTGACTGTTATTAAACATTTCTTTAAGCTCAAGTCATGAATCCCATTTTCACAAAAACTATGTATCTCACAGGCATTTTTATGCTGACGTACCTACTTTCACATGTGTTTTCAGGAGCTATTCCATAGGATGATGATCATGACACTAGGGCGGACCTGTGCCTTAGAGACTAAAAACGAAGCTAGACTAGTTTAATCATGTTATAAACTTTGTATTTTCCTGTTTTGAAACAATGGAACACTCTTGTCAATAAATAAAATGTAACTTTAATTTCCATGGTTGTATAACAATTAATTCTGTCCACAACACTCCCCGGCGTTTCCGCCGCGGTTGCATGTTATACGCGGCCGGGGTGTGACAGAAGAGTTGGTATCATAGCCATTGGTTATAGGGAATTAGGTTATTAGTAATGCTTTGACCTAGACTATAACTTTCTAGGACCCTAACACAAGTTATCTTGTGTTTAGAGTTTAAAACATGCACATCACCTATCCTTAGGTGATAACCACAACGGGAACTTCGGTTTCGAATCCGCTTTGAAAATTAATCATCTGTTCTAGGATGATTGATTACTAGGTTTTGAACCCTCTGTTATAAGGTTTTGAACCCTCTGTTATAAGGTTTTGAACCCTCTGTTATATGGTTTTGAACCTCTTTGGATTTCAAAAATCCCGTCAAAGTCTTGGGTTAATAGTGTGAACACGTGCGAACTGGAAGAGTGAATGCCTGTACCCTGGGTTTTCTGTCTAAGGCTAGAGTGTTCGTACAAATCCACATAATCGGACCAGTCACTCTTACCTGGGAACTCTTGGGGTGAGTGTTCACTTATAGGCGAGCATGTCTTCGCGATACACTAATCCTGACCCATTTACTTTGACTAGACATTTCATGTCGCTTATTTGCTTTGCGATGCATAACCGCCATCTTTGCTTTTGTTGATTTTGCTTCATCTCATTCTCTTCATCCAATCATCTCACTCGTTTCATTTCATGTTTTTCTCTTCTAGAATGCCTCCTCGACGCGACAACCAGATAGCTACTGCCGAGCTGGCGGAGATTATTGCGCAGCAGATGGCTGCTCAATTCCCAAATCTCTTCGCTCAATGGAACCAAGCCAACAACAACAACAATGGTACATGCAAATACAAGGATTTTAATTCGGCTAAGCCACTCAAGTTTAGTGGTTCTGAGGGAGCAACTAGGCTTCTTCAGTGGTTCGAGAGCATCGAGAACACTTTTCGCCACGTGCAGTGTCCGGATAATCGCAAGGTCGAGTTTTCTTCAAGCGTGTTTCAGAAGAGGGCTCTTACATGGTGGAATGGGGTTATGAGAGATCAAGGTGCAGAAGTTGCTCTAGCTCAGACATGGGCTGAACTGAGAGCTCTTATGATGAGGGAGTTTTGTCCTCGAGATGAACAACGAGCGTTGGAGAAAGAATTTGATGTTTTGAAGCAAGATAGTGGCGAGCACAGGGCTTATACGGATAGGTTTGAGGAGTTGAGTCTTCTTTGCCCAACTATGGTTACCCCACTCGATAAGGCCATCGAAAGGTACATCGACGGCCTGCCTGACTCAGTACAAGACATTCTCACTGGTAGCAACCCTACCACACTCCGTCAGGCAATCGAGTTATCAGCGACACTGACTGAGTCGCAGATTCGGAAGAATAAGCTACACAGGAAGGGTGACAAGGGCAAGAAATAGTCGGCTGACAAGGAAGATAGCAAGAAAGGTCAAAACAAGAAGGGAAAGGATTCTGGTTCCTCAAGGGGGTCAAGGAAGCGTAAGGCTTCCCAAAACTATGCTGTCACTGCCCAAGCTAACCAGGCAGCTCCCAACCAGCCTCCAGCAAAGAAGCCCTACTCAGGAAGTGCACCTTTGTGCAATCAATGCAACAGTCACCATCAGCCACAACATCAGTGCCGTTTCTGTACAAACTGTGGGAAGTCAGGTCATCTTGCCGATGTTTGTCGGTTTGCTCAGAACCGCGCAGTTCAGAACCCTGCTCAACAGGTTGCTCAGCAACAGGGTCAGGCTGCACGACCAAACTACCCACCAGGTGCATGTTATAATTGTGGGGATCTGACCCACTACAGAAATCGGTGTCCAAGACTAGTCAACCAGAACCAGAATGCAAACCGATATCCGGCACCGGCTCGAGGTCGAGTCTTCAACATGAATGCACAAGAAGCACAAGCAGACAACGAGGTGGTGAACGGTACGTTCTTTATTAATAATCAGCCAGCATCTGTTCTTTTTTATTCGGGTGCCGACAAGAGCTTTGTGTCATTGTCTTTTGAGACAATGCTTCGCGTGTCTAGAACGAAACTAGGTAAACCTTTGACAGTAGAGGTTGCCAGTGGTGAACCCATTGTTCTTAATTCTGTTCTACGCAACTGCCAGTTGAACCATAACGACCATAATTTTCCTATTGACCTCACGCCAATGCAACTTGGAAGCTTCGACGTTATAGTGGGCATGGATTGGTTATCTAAGCATCGCGCAGAGATAGTTTGTTCTGAGAAGATTGTTCGTGTGCCGCTATCGACAGGCGAGATCCTACAGGTTCGTGGTGAGAAGCCTGCCGGTGGTCTCAAACTCATGTCTTGTTTTAAAGCTCGGAAATATCTGCGAAAGCACTATGTGGCTTTCTTAGCACATGTTACAGCAGATAAAGGCAAGGGTAAGACTATTTCAGATATTCCTGTCGTTCGGGATTATTTTGAAGTTTTCCCTGAAGAGTTACCTGGTCTACCTCCAGCACGCCAAGTCGAGTTCCGTATTGATCTCGTACCTGGTGCCAATCCCATTGCCAGAGCTCCATACCGTCTTGCACCATCAGAGATGCAAGAATTATCTAAGCAGCTCCAGGAGCTCTCTGACAAAGGTTTTATCCGTCCTAGCTTTTCACCTTGGGGTGCTCCCGTTCTTTTTGTAAAGAAGAAGGATGGATCTTTCAGGATGTGTATCGATTATCGTGAGCTTAACAAGCTTACCATCAAGAATCGATATCCCCTACCTCGCATTGATGATCTCTTTGATCAATTGCAAGGCGCTTCTTATTTTTCAAAGATCGATCTACGATCTGGATATCATCAGCTTCGTGTACATGAAGAAGATATTCCAAAGACAGCGTTCCGTACTCGTTATGGACATTATGAGTTCACAGTCATGCCATTTGGTTTGACTAATGCTCCTGCTGTTTTCATGGACTTAATGAATAGGGTCTGCAAACCTTACTTAGATAAGTTCATCATCGTTTTTATTGATGACATTTTGATATATTCTAAGACGCGAGCTGAACATGAGCAACATCTTCGTCTTACTCTGGAACTCCTAAAGAAAGAGCAACTTTTCGCCAAATTCTCCAAGTGTGAATTCTGGCTTAAAGAAGTTCAATTCTTAGGACATATTGTCAACGAACAAGGTATTCATGTAGATCCCTCCAAGATCAGTGCGATTAAGGATTGGGATACGCCTACTACCCCTACTGAGGTTCGTTCTTTTCTTGGTCTAGCGGGTTACTATCGCCGCTTCATTGAGAACTTCTCAAAGATTGCAGTTCCTCTAACTGCTCTAACTTAGAAGAACAAGCCATTTGATTGGGGAGTCAAACAAGAGGAAGCATTTCTGACTTTGAAACAAAAGCTTTGCGACACGCCTGTCCTAACATTGCCTGAAGGCAATGATGATTTTGTCGTTTATTGCGACGCATCTAAATTAGGTCTTGGCTGCGTCCTGATGCAAAGAAACAAAGTCATAGCATACGCATCAAGGCAGTTGAAGATACATGAGAAAAACTACACCACTCATGATCTTGAGTTGGGTGCAGTTGTCTTCGCTCTTAAGATCTGGAGACACTATTTGTACGGTACAAAATGTGTGGTTTTCACTAACCACAAAAGTCTTCAACATATCTTCAATCAAAAGGAACTCAACATGAGGCAAAGACGTTGGGTTGAACTTCTAAACGACTATGACTGCGAGATTCGCTACCATCCTGGTAAGGCGAATGTCGTAGCCGATGCATTGAGTCGCAAGGAACGTACTAAGCTTCATTGTGTTCGTGTCCAATCTGTTATTCAAACCGACATCCAAGCACGTATTTCTCAGGTTCAACAAGCTTGTGTTTCACAAGGTTTAATGGATAAGGAATTTCCTTATCACATAACTCCTGCTCTAGAGCTGAAGGACAATGGATCGTATTACTTCATGGACCGTTTGTGGGTCCCAAGCCAAGATAATCTTCGTACCTTGCTTATGGATGAAGCCCATAAGTCTCGTTATTCTATTCATCATGGCTCAGATAAGATGTATAAGGATCTTCGTATTCAGTATTGGTGGCCTGGTATGAAGAAAGACATTGCCTTATATGTATCAAAATGCCTTACTTGTCTTAAAGTTAAGACTGAGCACCAGCGTCCTTCTGGTTTATTGGAGCAACCAGAGATCCCAGTTTGGAAATGGGAAAACATTACTATGGATCTCATTACCAAACTCCCGCGCACAAAGAAAGGTCACGATGCCATCTGGGTAGTCGTTGATCGTCTTACAAAGTCAGCGCATTTCTTGCCAATCCGTGAGGATTTTTCGGCTGACAAACTTGCTCAAATCTACGTGGATGAAATTGTAGCACGACATGGTGTTCCTTTGAACATCATTTCTGACAGAGATGCTCGTTTCACTTCTCATTTTTGGAGAACCATGCAATCTGCTATGGGGTCTCAACTTAATCTGAGCACAGCTTATCATCCGCAAACGGATGGTCAATCTGAAAGAACAATCCAGACACTGGAGGATATGCTTAGAGCTTGTGTGATCGATTTTGGTGGTAGTTGGGATTCACATCTTCCATTGATTGAATTCTCCTACAACAACAGTTATCACTCCAGCATCAACATGGCTCCTTTCGAGGCTCTCTATGGTCGAAAATGTCGTTCACCAGTCTGCTGGAATGAGATCGGCGAGGCTCAGCTTACTGGACCTGCCCTCATTTTAGAGACAACAGATAAGGTTAAGAAAGTTCGTGATAACCTTCAGATAGCTAGAAGCCGTCAAAAGAGTTACGCGGACCTAAAACGCAAACCCTTGGATTTTCAAGTCGGTGATCGTGTATTACTTAAGGTCTCACCTTGGAAAGGTGTGATCAGATTTGGAAAGAAAGGAAAACTTGCACCTAGATACGTTGGACTATTTAAGATCGTCGAAAGAATCGGCAAGGTAGCCTACAGACTTGAGTTACCTCCTGAACTTGGAAATGTTCATCCAACTTTTCACGTGTCCAATCTCAAGAGGTGTTTAGCTGATGAGAACCTCCACATACCGCTTGACGAAATTCGTTTTGATAAAACACTGAAATTTGTCGAGAAACCAGTGGAAATCATGGAACGTGAAGTCAAGTGGCTTAAACGCAAGCGCATTCCTTTGGTCAAGGTTCGTTCGGAATCTAAGCGTGGACCCGAGTTTACTTGAGAACATGAAGATCAAATGAAGGCAAAATATCCGCATCTTTTTCCACGAGTTTCCTCTAAATAAATTTCGGGATGAAATTTCCACAAGTAGGGGAGACTGTAACATTTGTGCCTGTAATCATCATGAACAGTTCAATTATCAATAAAATAATGTTATTTGATCCCAATGTTTGTTTGGTTGTGTTTTGCATTTTTCATGTTTTGACTTTTGTTCAAATTCAAACTCTACATCGCTTTCTGGAGAATTATACGCAAACTGGTGCGTAAACGTACTCAGTTTAATGCGACAAATACTCCGGAACATCAACATATACTCAACATACCTTAAATAACCTTTACATAACTTAGAAATAAGTTTTGAAGGCTTTGGTATAGCAAAAACAAGTTAATTCGCTTACAGGGACTAAACTTGACAAACTGCGGAAGTATGCCAATTTGAACTGTAACGAACATTCCGGAACATTTCCATAAGTTAAACATCCCATAAATATCCTTTACATAGCTTAGAAATAGGCTTTGAGGTGTTTGTTATGCTAAAACAAACTTTTGGATCATTCAGGGACTAAAAGTGTCAAAAAGTGCACAAGTTTGCACTTTCGCGCATAACTTACGTTCTGAATACATCCGGACATCCAAAAATTTATGTAAGCATCCTTATATTATGCCTTAGTGTTTGGCATGAGAAAAATTCATTCGTCGCGTCATTTGGATCATCTTTCGCGCTTATGCGCATTCCGTCGTAATTAAGCGAACATCGCGATCGTACGGCCAAACGAACCAACATCCGACATATTTTTGAGCATATTTCATGTCCACAATGTTTAGGCATCATTTTAGGGCCTTAAAGTTGGCTTTACGGGCCTTAGAAGTGTCGGAAATGGCTTAAACACGCAGCAGGGACCAAAACTGTCATTTTTCAAAGTATGTGCAGATCAGACGGGCTCAGGCGGCCCGCCTGAGTTTTTGCATATCCTGATGCGGGCCGCGTGGGACTGTCAGACAGATTCAATGCATCTATTTAATGCAGTTGGCCTTTCGTTCGATCAAGGGGCGATGCCCTTTCACCCAATCAAGAGCCAAGGGGCATTTCCTGACTTACCACAAGAATTTGACAAGTGTACGCTCGAGATCGCGGCACGATATTCGATAAACGATCCTAACGGTTCCACTTTTCCTATAAATACCCCCCCCCTTTTGTGTAAAAACCCACAAGAATCAGATCTAAAGCTCTAAGTTGGAACCATTGTTTCATACCTGAGCTATTTGATCTAGATTAGCACTCGGGGACCCTCCGTAAGTCTTCTTTCGCTCTTTTATTCGCTTTTCGAGTCCGAAAGTCAACGTTTTGTTGACTTTCTGCATTGACCAGCTTATGGTCGATGCGAAGTTCATGGAACTTCATAACGTGAGCGTGATCACGATGGTAATAGTCCGTAGTGACTATACCTACAGATCACCACGTTATCTAGGCTCAGTGACGAGTCGTAGTTTCGGCCAAAATGTGCATTCTTGCATATTTTGTAACCAAACTACTCGTAGGCATCAAAGCCGTTTGTTTTGATGTCAAACCTGTTTTCAAACTTAGTTAAGCATGTTCTAACATGCTTAGCTCGTCACTTTTAGTTTAGTGCTTATATAGGGTCGTAAGGTAAGCGATCTAAACCATCGCTTATACTTTCGAACCCGACCCATTTGGTCGATCATTAGGATCCGACCAAACACCTTAGGTGACCATAGCTATAACCTTCCGAGGTTATACCTTGTGGTCGCGATGTTAGGTGTTCCGAACGCGTTCTACGCGAACGACGCGTAAGGTAGCATAAGCTACCTAAACGGGTCGTGATGGACCGTAAGCACTTAGGTTAAGTTCATTTTAGTATGTAGGCTTTGTTAAACCATATTACACGAGTCTCCATACTTGTTTGGTTTACGAACCCGCGTACTATCCGATCCTTCCGATTTGGTCCGGTATATTAACATAAGCTACCTATTAGGTGCCGTTGATATTCCGTGATCCTTAGCATTATCTGGTTATTATACAAGGAACTCAAAGCAATCTCAGGTGAGTACATAGAACCCCATCTTTTACTGTTTTCTAAACTGTATTTGGGTGAAACACATGTGCCTATCTGTTACTTTCATGCTTTCCATGTTTTCACATCATATGCCTGCTATGTTGTTAGTACATTATAGTACACGATTTCATTACATTTCTGTTGCATATGTTTACTCAGCATATGGACACATTGATTTACATGAACATTTCTGTTGCATATGTTTACTCAGCATATGGACACATTGATTTACATGAACATTTATGTTGCATATGCTTACTCAGCATAATGGACACATTGATTTACATGAACATTTCTGTTGCATATGTTTACTCAGCATATGGACACATTGATTTACATGAACATTTCTGTTGCATATGTTTACTCAGCATATGGACACATTGATTTACATGAACATTTCTGTTGCATATGTTTACTCAGCATATAGGCACATTGATTTACATGAACATTTCTGCTGCATATGTTTACTCAGCATATGGGCACATTGATTTACATGAACATTTCTGCTTCGTATGTTTACTTAGCATACTTAGTACAATTGTTTACATCACATGCCTTCATTTTGTTATGACATTTGGTTTGTTTAACATGGGACAATACATTCATTAACATTAGCTACGCCGTTCGTTAGTAGGTAGTGGTACCATAGGAATTGGCAACTCCCATTCCTGAAGTCCTGGGTTTGATAGGACTGGAAGGAATGACCGAATTCGATATACATAACTTAGATAAACCTTTAATTTGTTTAAGGGTTTATCGCCGCAGTCTCAAGGCTTGGATGTATGCATAGTTTACAATACCACATAAATGTTAATATCAATAGAGCATGCATTTCTCCACAGAACATAATGTTGATTTAAACCACGTGTTACTTCAACGACTTGTTTTGTGCATTTTACAAATGGTTTAAGTTGATACATTTCGCTTACCATACATGATACATTTTGGGATGCACATTACATGATTTACATTGAACATAAACACGTCGACATTGACATACACATTTGGTGGTTTACATTTTGAACATAAACATTTGACATGGTTTACACAATAACACTTGACATTTGGTTTACACATGAACAATTTACATGGTGGATTGGTTTGGGTAAATGATTTAAGTAACGTGGCGTATGTAATATGATACAAACATGGTGGATACGCCGCTGGTACTTCCTATATATAAATGTTTGTATAATATTACATATCGTGGCGTTATCTAAGTCATTTCAGTTTAGACACATTACATTTTACATAAATAACATATTCTTCACAAGACATTATTTTCACAAACAACTTATTTAACTCATTTTACTTGGTTATTCGTTTAACCTTGCACTTATCTATACATATCGTTTGATGTTATCGTTTTTCAAATGGTTTACAAAGCAAAACAAATTACAAGGTTCATGACTGACTGTTATTAAACATTTCTTTAAGCTCAAGTCATGAATCCCATTTTCACAAAAACTATGTATCTCACAGGCATTTTTATGCTGACGTACCTACTTTCACATGTGTTTTCAGGAGCTATTCCATAGGATGATGATCATGACACTAGGGCGGACCTATGCCTTAGAGACTAAAAACGAAGCTAGACTAGTTTAATCATGTTATAAACTTTGTATTTTCCTGTTTTGAAACAATGGAACACTCTTGTCAATAAATAAAATGTAACTTTAATTTCCATGGTTGTATAATAGGCCTGTCAATGGATTGGATATTGATCCATATCCAATCCAATTTGATCCATTTAAATCACTTATTGGATCATAAAAAATATCCACCAATCCATTAGTTAATCCAATGGATCAATCCATTTATCCATTTAATTATATGGATCGATCCATGATCCATCCGGATCTATCCATTACTAATTAGAAAAAAGGAGAAACAAACGGCACTCTCTTAGGGTTTCATATTATCTGCAATCGTCGATCTCCACCATCTCCGTCCCACCTCCGTCAACCTCCAATCCACCGCCAATCATCGTTTCATCGGAGACGCCAATTGCAGCCACCACCACCGTTCGCAGCCACTGTCGATCTCCACCATCTCCGTCCCACCTCCGTCGACCTCCAATCCACCGCAATCATCGTTTCGGAGACGCCAATTGCAGCCACCACCACCGTTCTCAGCCACTACGGCCGCTCGCAACTACCACCACCGTAAGTCCTCTTAACTTCTCACACTGATTCCACAAATTTCTCACTTATGTTTCGTTTTTTCATGCTTTGTTAGGTTTAAAAATTTTTGATTCGATGTTTTAATTGATGTAAATTGTGTTTAGGTTTTGCTGAATATATTACCTCTGTTTCTTGATTCTTGATTTTGTTGTGTAATTGTTTGAAGAAATGGCGTTGCTTTTAATGTTCTGTTTGAAGAAATTAATTGCTTTTAACACATACAGTACTCGTTTTGAAGTAACAAGTAGCAGCGTTTAGTGTAAGGGAAATGGCGTTGATATACATATAACATGCCTGATGAAACCAAATTGGCTGGTTTCGAAACGAGTTTCAAATCGAAAAAGGATTGATTCGGTTCGCTTTTAACCAGTTTCAGCAGGAGGGAGGTTCCCAAACCGATATCAAACCGGTGGTTCAGTTTAAAACCGGAACCGCTTTCACCAAACTGATTTCATTTCGAGTTCAAAACCAATTTCAGTTCATACATCAGCATCTAATTTACATTTGACAGGGTGAACATACTAAAATAAGGCTTAAGCTTAGCTACTTGACAAGTTTGAAGTGTACTGCAGTAGCCTATTTTGATTAGTATTTTTTAGCACACTTATGTGTATTGTTTGATAATTTTTATCATCATTTGTTGTGTTTTGCCCAACCCATCAAAACTTGAACTTACCATTGTGATCTTATAATGATGTAGGCTTGTTACGACTTATGAAGGTAGATGGATAGTCTTTCAACAGCCGAGTTTGAGGAGTCAATAAGTGGAACCAATGAAGTTAGAACTTCTGCCCGAAGAAAGCTAACATCAACTGTGTGGAATTCATTTGAAAAGATCACGAAACCGAATGGAAAAGTTGTTGCTATTTGTAACCATTGTGGTTCAAGTTTTGTAGGAGATAGCGGGACTAGTAATTTGAAAAACCATCTGAAAAGAAAACATAAAGAACTTGTTGGAGCTTCGGATTCAAGTTTAAATGCAACTACCCAAGAGTTTACCCAAGAAAAGAGCAGGAGAGATCTTGCTATTATGTTAATCAAGCACAACTATCCCTTATCGATGGTTGACCATAAGTATTTTCGGATTTATTCTCATGGGCTAAATCCCGAGTTCGTTATTCACTCCCGGAATTCAATTAGATCAGATATAATTAGTATCTATAAAGAAGAGAAGGAGAAGATGTATTCTTTCTTGGAAAGCGTTTCCAGCAAAGTAACTCTCACAACTGATATTTGGACTTCTGATCACCAAAATTTAGCTTACATATGTTTGACTGCTCACTTCATAGATGAGAATTGGGAACTTAAAAACAAGATTCTTGCATATAGGCATATAGAATACCCACATGATGGTGACACCTTGTTTAAGTTCATTCGAGATCTAGTACTAGAGTGGAACTTAGATAAGAAGTTGTTTGCAATGGTAGTAGATAACGCTTCTTCGAATGATGTGATGGTTAGAAAATTGAAATTTTGGCTTCAAGAAAAATCTTTATTAAGCTTGGAAGGCAGCTTATTCCATGTACGATGTAGTGCTCATATACTAAATTTAGTTGTACAAGATGGATTGAAGGTGATACAAGGACTACTTGAAAAAATCAGACTGACAATAAGGTATTTAAGGAATTCCACATATGCAAAACAAAAGTTTGATACTGCAGCAAATCAAGTTAGGTTGAACGGTCCAAAGATATTACCAATAGATGTTCAACATAGATGGAACTCTACATACTTGATGCTTGATGCGGCAATATCCATGAGAAAAGCCTTGGAGCGGTTAGTTGATCTTGATAAAAATTACCATCATAATCCTAGTAGGGAAGAATGGGAAGTTGCAACAACGATCAAGAAATGTTTAGAAGGATTTTATAATGCAACAAAACACTTTACGGGGCGAAACTTTCCTACTTCAAACGTCTTTTTTCCGGATGTTTGTGATTTGCAATTTGATCTTAGTAATTGGGAGAAGAGTAATCTTGACTATTTGCGTGCATTAGCGGGCCCGATGAAGGAAAAGTTTAAAAAGTATTGGGATGAATGTAGTTTGGTTCTAGCTCTAGGCATTGTGTTTGATCCAAGATTTAAGCTAAAGATGGTTGTATATCATTATGAGAAATTGTATGGTGAGGAAGGAGGCAAAGCATATGTTACTAGGGTAAGTGAGGCTTTGGGGAGTTTATATCTAGAATATAGTAATAATATCGATGGTGAGACTGATGAATGGGAGATGGATAATAGCAATGTTAGGGTAAATGATAAGTATGATGATTTTGATAAGTGGTGTGAGAAAGAAGATCCTCATGGTGGTGAGCAACAAAAATCCGAGGTGGATACATATCTTGACGATCCATTGTTTCCTCGAGCAAACGACTTTTCTTTGTTGCAATGGTGGAAAATAAATGCTACCAAGTATCCAATCATGGCAAAAATCGCAAGGGATGTGTTGGCAGTCCCGGCAACAACAATTGCGTCGGAATCGGCCTTTAGTGTGGGAGGAAGGATAATTGATGAAACACGATCCTCCATGCTTCCAGAGCTTGTTGAAGCATTGGTCACAACCAATGGCTGGATAGAGTAGAAAGGATGTGATTTTATTGTTTACATTACAAGTAAGTAACAATGTGTTAATGTTTGCACTATTCGTAACATTGTGTTGACTTCTTTAAATATTTCGTCTACTTTTTATTTTTGTTTAGTTACATTTTTGTTATGGAGTTGATGGTTATGATATACAATTGCATATATAGGAACTTTACAAATAGAATCTCATTCATGGCTATAGAATTTATAGATTTTTTTTAGATTTTTTTTTTTTTGGTTTTTTAGAGTTTTTTTTTAGAGGGCTCTGTTGATTGGTGGGATCAGTTCTGCAAGCAGATTGCTGGTAACTTTTGTTCTTGAAAACTTATTGTTTTTGCTTGTTTCATATGTGTAGTTTTAGATGAGTTTAATTTGTGGGTTGTTGTGTTGAAAATGCATCTTGATTGTTGCAATAATTCATTACTAATCTGCTGATTGTGAGCATCTGTAGTTTGTGTTCTTGACCTAAAAAATCAAACTGTGACTTTTGTTTTGGAACTTTATTCTTTTTGTTTTAACTTGTATGTGAAGTTAATAAACTAGATGCAATCGATCAGTTTAGGGTAATGTAAACTAGATACTGACATATAAATAACTGTGTTTGATATTTTATCGTGAAAGAGATCGGAAAAGTAGAGGTCTCGTAGAAGTTTATGAGTTTATCAAACTGTTGATACGAATTTTTTAAATTTTGATTTTTTTTAATTTTTTTTAGATTTTTTAGAATTTTTTTGAGTTTTTTTAGAATTTTTTAAAATTTTTTAGATTTTTTTTTATTTTTACAAATTTTTTTATTGTTTGTGAGTTTTTTTTAATTTTTTGAGGTTTTTTAATTATATTTTTTATATGGATCGATCCGGATAGTGCTCCATCCATTTAAAATTACTTGGATATGGATCGGATCACGATCCATCATGTTGGATCATAGATCGGATCATGATCCATTTAAGTTGGATCATTAATGGATCAGATCATGATCCAATCCATATCCATCCATTGACAGGCCTATTGTATAACAATTAATTCTGTCCACAACACTCCCCGGCGTTTCCGCCGCGGTTGCATGTTATACGCGGCCGGGGTGTGACAGTTCACATAGTCAAATGGTTACAACGGTTCAAAATGTAGCATAATGTGTTCATATGCTGGATGAGCATATGCAACAAAAATGCACTTTAAAACCATGTACTAAGTATGCACACAATGGGCATATATAGCATGAAATGTAATGTATAACAATGTACTAAGTACGCACACAATGGGCATACATAGCATGTAATGTAAAGTGATGTGTTAAGTACGCACACAATGGGCATACATAGCATGTAATGTAAGGCAATGTACTAAGTACGCACACAATGGGCATACATAGCATGTAATGTAAGGAAATGTACCAAGTACGCACACAATGGGCATACATAGCATGTAATGTAAAGCAATGTACTAAGTACGCACACAATGGGCATACATAGCATGAAATGTATTGTAAAGTGATGTGCTAAGTATGCACACAATGGACATACATAGCATAAACACAATGAAATGATGTACTATATATGTACTATCGAACATAGCAAGTATATGATGTGAAAACCGGAAAGCATGAAAGTAACAAGTAGGCACATGTGTTTCACCCCAAAACAGTTTGGAAAACAGTAAAAGAGGGGTTCAATGTACTCACCTGAGATTTCTTTGTAGTTCTTGTATAATGACCAAATAATGCTAGAGATCACGGAATATCAAACGGCACCTAATAGGTAGCTATATTAATATACCGGAACAAAATCGGAAGGATCGGATAGTATGCGGGTTCGTAAACCAAACGAGTATGGAGACTCGTGTAATATGGTTTAACAAAGCCTACATACTAAAATGAAACCTAACCTAAGTGCTTGCGACCCATTACGACCCGTTTAGGTAGCTTATGCTACCTTAATGCGTCGTTCACGTAGAACGCGTTTGGAACGCCTAACATCGTGACTACAAGGTATAACCTCGGAAGGTTACAGCTATGGTCACCTAATGTGTTTGGTTGTGTAGGATCGTTTGCTGACCCGATGAGTCGTTCAGAAGAGATCTTAGACTAATCCAGAGGCGGAATTCATTGAATTAGTCTTCGTAAAGCTTGATTTCACACTTTAACGTCTCCTTTATTGATTAATTGTCAGATTACAAGTACTTGGAGACAAACGGGCAGAGCTTCGCCTTTTCACACACACATACGTACTAACTACTGACTGGAACCGCTCATCTAGACTATTTATAGACATCATGGGCCGCTCATATGGACTTGTCCATATGAGCGATCCTATTAAGTGACAAATGAGCGATCCTACCTAACTGACACATAAGCGATCCACTCATCTACTCTATAAGCGGTCGTATACAATTTTAGATTTCTCGTTTACCGTTCACTATACAATCAGCTCTGCCCTAAGACTCGAACGAAGATGTAGTCGACAGACAACTGCACCAACAGACTCCCCCTTGAATGTTGACGGAATCTTCAGTGAGAGTCTTCAATCATTTCCAGCTCTTCACTCTTGTTCGGTCTTCTTCAGGAACTCAGCCTGGAATCAAATCTTTTATCAGGAACTTCCTCCTGGAATCATATGCCTGGAACTTTCTCTGGCTCTAACTTTCATCAGACTCCCCCTATCATCATGCTGGGATCTCTGTCTGGAAATCGTTATCACCATTGAAATCAACTCCTGGCTTTCTCTGTAGCAACAGGATCAGAAGCCTACAAAACTCAAACACTCTATCACAAACCAAAATAATTGTGATTCAACTTAATGAATCAACTAATCATTTGATAACTTTTTCAACTTAAACACTGATTCACAATTTTGAAATATTTCAATTTCTGATTCAACCTTATGAATCATTTTAAACATTTCAAATGATTTAACCAACCCGTCTGTTCATCAAGTTTAGCCTTTGAGATTTTGAAAATCAGCTCTTCACCATCAGTTGTCGAAAATCTTTTTGGATTTTTCAAAATATAAAATGTAAACTCAAAGACAGAAATTTAAATGCAAAACAAACATATTTTTGTGAGTTTGTGCAAGAAGATCACATCAGTTTTGAGACATAACACAAGCACCGTTAAGCTTTTAATCGTTTTAAGTTATAAACGATTCACGTAGATTGACGATATAATTGTCCTCTTAAATTTTCATACAATTTTCAATCTATTTAGGATACTTTTAGATGTTTTATGAACTTAGCTCAATTCATGTGTCCCACCTCTTGAATATACTCCCGTATCCAGAATCCTAATATTCAGTCTTACATGTATGAACACTACAATGATATCTGTATATAAATTAGGGGAAAGATGCGAGAACTGAGGGATCTCAGGTCAGAACTTCCGTTCAGCAGAGAGATATCAGCTTCGACTTAGCAGTGTGTCCCCTTAAGAGGATCTTTTAGCTACAACAGATGATTATCAATTTTATTGTCTAATCATTCTGAGGGCTATAATGCTATGTTTCAAGCATTTTGCGGAAAGTATTAGCCAAGGACTAGGTTAGAACTACCGTTCAGCAGAAGTCCCGGAATAATACCCCAGACATCATAGAGTATAAACACCTAGTATATCAGAATACGAGACCTTTCAAACGAGATTTCAGGGGTTACCTATATATCCAAGTAGTGTTCCCCACAAATTTCACAAGTTTGAAATTTTAGGTTTATATCCCGAATAAATCTACTAAATGTACAAAAACCTATCGTCACATCATCAGTGAGACCGTTTATCACATTTTGCATTACATTTCTTTAGCGTGCTGTGATAGTCTAACTGATTTACTATCATTTCCTCTTGTTTCGCAACAAAACTCATTTTTACAATTTTTCAATGTTTTTGACATTTTCAAATTTTCTAATTTTTTTAAAATTTTACTCCCCCTAAAATCAAAATATGTCTCAATTTTGATTTTCTGGGAAAATTTGAAACAAACTGTACAAAAAAATGACAATATAATGAGAATCACTTCAATTCTCCATCCATATGGCATAAACAATCAGAACTCCCCATCACAACAAACTATTTTCCCATAATGATTTCAAAACACTTAAGTTTGTTTTAATCAAAATGGTTTTTCCGGAAAAACTAGTTTGTGAACCAACCATTTGTAGGTTCGGGGTTATCTCTTCATCTTGTTTTCTTTAATCATTTTAAAGATATATCATTTCCAGTTTTATCATAAATCATCAGTAGAAAATCAAGTACAAATTAATGTCCCTGATTTACCACATGTAAATCGAAAAATCACCAAAGTGAAATTTCTCAAGAAATGTGCCGATTCATGATCCACGATACTATCTTGGGATCTCCGGCAAGTCAGGTTTTTCATTTAAACAGATTCACCCAAGCCTGACGGTCCTTGGGTGATTTCGAATTCTTGTTCAACAATGGTGGAAAATTTGCATCATCCATTGCTAAACCTGAATTCTCCTTTTTTACCTCAACCAAAGGCTCCTCTGGTTTTACCGTACCAGAATCATTGCCTACAGGTGGCTTGTCTGACTTTGACTTGTCAGATTCATCGCCGACCATTTTCTTCTTTTTCTCTCTTTTTTCTGTCCTCAGATTTGTATCTGATGAATCTGTCTTGCTTGACTTTGCAATCGAGGGAGTTGATTCATCAGAACTTTTATTCTTTCTGTCCGGTGAACCTGAGGACAAAATCTTCTCGAGATATTCTCTCGCTTTCTTCCTCTTCTTCCTCAGTCGGTCTTTCTGCCCCTGTGAAAGTTTAACTTTCTTTTCGTGAATTGACTGTACTGGAACTTTAGGTTTCAGAACCTTTTGTTCCTGGGGCTTGACTTTGACTGGAATCTTTGCCATTATCTGAGAATTAACCCTCAATCTTTCGCTAGATTTCCTTGGGCAATCTCTGGCAATGTGACCTTTGATATTGCAATTGTAGCACCTTCTGGTCTCATAACTCCAACTCCGGCAGTTAACAGCAATGTGTCCATGATAGCCGCAGCTGTAACACACACTGTTATCGTACCTATCACCATTTTGAGTCCAAACGCTCAGATCAAAGCATTGTTTGGCTTGGTGATATTC
Source organism: Helianthus annuus (assembly GCF_002127325.2). Lineage (NCBI taxonomy): Eukaryota > Viridiplantae > Streptophyta > Magnoliopsida > Asterales > Asteraceae > Helianthus > Helianthus annuus. The sequence goes on along the minus strand of NC_035446.2, from coordinate 37,816,443 downwards.
TTTTCTCAAACTTGCTGGATTTGGCTTTGAAGCACTGTGGTCCGACCTGCACCACTTATTACCAACAATTTTTGAATTTTCATTTTTTACTTTTTGTAATTTTTTCTTTTGATTGGATGATCGATCTGATGAACTTTTATTATCTTTTTGTTTCTGTTCAACTTTCTTCTTCAAAGGTTTCTGTTTAGAACATTCACCTTTTTCAGTCGATTGTAGAACAGTTTTCTGAAATTTTTCTTTCAAATTTAAAAACAATTTTTGTTTTTCCTTTTTAATATTTTCATCATCAGGTGTCTCATCACAATCTTCAACTTTGACAGAGTCAAAGTTTGTGACATCGTCACTTATTGGAACTGAATTGATCGGTTTTGGACAAGGAATATTCAACTTGTCAGATTTAGTCGCAAAACTGATCAATTTCTTTTCAAGTTCATCAATCTTGATCCTTGAACTCTTAGCTTCGTCTTCAAGCTTAAATATTCTTTCAAGATGAGACTTGATTGAATTTTCATTTTCATTTTTCAAATTTTCAAGAACAGAATTTTCATTTTCCAAAATTTTTATCTGTTCTTGAAATTTTGATTCACTGGCTTTCAGGTTTTTGTTTTCAAGCTTGATCCAGAAATCCTCATCTTCTGACGATTTCTGTTTATTTTCAAAAACCTTTATATTTTCTTTCAATTTCCTGTTTTCAAATGTCAAACTGTTCAAACCAACCAACAGTTTGTCATTTTCAGCTTTCAACTTCTCACAAATTTCCTGAACCATAATAATCTGTTTATCATCAGCTTGCTTCATATCTCTCAACTTCTTGATCTCTAATGCCAAACTTTCCGCATCTTTGACAAGTTTGTCATTACCGGTCTTCAAGTTGTCACATTTTGAGCATGCTGATGCAGAACTTGAATACTCATACTTTACAGATTCTTCATTCTTTGGAGTATCCTTTGTTTCCATCTTGTCGATTCCTGCACGAAAGAGTTTAACAAAATCAAAAGGATTCAAATTATCATCAATATAACATTTCCTTTTGATATCATATTTCAGAGTACTCTTTGTTGCAAGAAAGCCACAAACTCTTCTATCAACTTCAATGAGTACATCCAGCTCCAGTTTATGTAAATTCTTTTCCATCTCAGCCAAAAATTCCCTCCTTTTCTTTTCTTCCTTATACCACTCTGTTCTAACTTCATTAAAGAACTGATATGGAAAAAGTTCTGGAAAGAAATCTTTCTGTTTTAGTTCAACCATAAACTCATCCCATTTAGCAGGTAAAGCAGTTGTCAATTTTGATAGATATTCATCATTTGACATCCTAATACCCCTATACCGCATATTGTCCGTTAAGATTTTAAACCTATTTTCTATCTCTTTCAACGTTTCCTCCTTTTGGCATATGAATAGTTCAAAACTTTCCGTCCAAATATCCAAGCTCACATTTTTATAATCGGTATCCATAGTTCTCATATACCAATTATTAAAATCCTCAAGCTTATTGTTTTCTTATTTATCGAATAACATCGTCATTTTTCACAAAATAAACCCAACACGTGTTTGTTGACTAACAACGGATCAGAACAGCAATCGGATGCAAAAGTGGACCAGATACAATCTTTGAAGCGAACCGGACAACAACCAAATAAGCGGTTCAAAGAAGTTGTCAAATAAGCGAGCTGACTAAAGAGCGAATCAAGTACTTGACCGGATGAGCGACCCAAACACTATCCGTTCGAGCGATCCGTGTAGACTGATCATAAGAGCGATCCAAGAAATGTCGCTTCGAGCGGTTCAAGAGTAACTCTTGGAGCGGTCCAAGATCAATCCAACCAAATGAGCGGTCCAAGATTCGTCCGTATGAGCGGTTCACACAGTGAATTTGGAGCGGTCCAAAGTCAATTGATCGAATAAGCGATCCAACAATGTATGGATGAGCGGTTCAGAACTGTCCGAATTAGCAGTCCAAGGTCATTCTAATGAGCGGTCCACAATCAATTCCAATTTTGACCCACTTAAACTTCGAGTTTTGATCTGAAACTTTCCAGGGTTTCTCACGGTACTATTGCGCACAATCCCTGAGATTTTGAACAAATTTCAACCATGAAATCTTATCAAACCAGAAAAGAAGGTGTAGAAGTGAGAATTTCGAGCGAAAATCGAGCTAAACGGCAAGAACTCTTCCTCCTGAGCTCTGATACCACTTGTAGGATCGTTTGCTGACCCGATGAGTCGTTCAGAAGAGATCTTAGACTAATCCAGAGGCGGAATTCATTGAATTAGTCTTCGTAAAGCTTGATTTCACACTTTAACGTCTCCTTTATTGATTAATTGTCAGATTACAAGTACTTGGAGACAAACGGGCAGAGCTTCGCCTTTTCACACACACATACGTACTAACTACTGACTGGAACCGCTCATCTAGACTATTTATAGACATCATGGGCCGCTCATATGGACTTGTCCATATGAGCGATCCTATTAAGTGACAAATGAGCGATCCTACCTAACTGACACATAAGCGATCCACTCATCTACTCTATAAGCGTTCCTATACAATTTTAGATTTCTCGTTTACCGTTCACTATACAATCAGCTTTGCCCTAAGACTCGAACGAAGATGTAGTCGACAGACAACTGCACCAACAGGTTGGATCCTAATGGTCGACCAAATGGGTCGGGTTCGAAAGTATAAGCGATTGTTTAGATCGCTTACCTTACGACCCTATACATGCACTAAACGAAAAGTGACGAGCTAAGCATGTTAGAACATGCTTAGCTAAGTTTAGAAAACAGGTTTGGCATCAAAACAAACGGCTATGATCCTCACGAGTAGTTTGGTTACAAAATATGCAAGAATACGCATTTTGGCCGAAACTACGACTTGTCACTGAGCCTAGATAACGTGGTAATCAGTAGGTATAGTCACTACGGACTATAACCATCGTGATCACGCTCACGTTATGAAGTTCTAACGAACTTCGTGTTGACCATAGGCTGGTCAATACAGAAAGTCAAACAATGTTAGACTTTCGGACTCGAAAAGCGATAAAACAACGAAGGAATACTTACAAAGGGTCCCCGAATCCTAATCTCGATCCAAGAAACTCAGGTATGAAGCAATGGCTCCAACTTAGAGTTTTAGATCAGATTCTTGTGGGTTTTACACCAATGGGGGGGGGGGGTATTTATAGGAAAAGCATAACCGTTAGGATCGTTTATCGATTAACGTGCTTTGATCTTGTCCATACACTTGTTGCAACATTTATGGTACATCAGATTTGCCACTAATTGGCCTGAAGAGACAAGTGCAAGTTTGGCCTTTCACTACATGAAGAGGCAGCTGCATTTAAAGCTGAATCTGCTGTACTGGGGACCCCTTACAGACCGTATGGGTTATGGCTTACGGTCCGTAAGCCATCACTTTGGCAGATTTACAGTTTTGGTCCCTGCAGCCCCAAAACTTAGTATTTGATGCATTTTTGACACGTTTAAGCCCCGTTAACCCATTTCAAAGCTCTAAAATGAAGTTAAAGTATAGGGAACTTAAAATATGCTCAAAAATATCTTGGATGTCGGTTCGTTTGGCCGTACGGTCGTGATGTTCGGCTAATTACGACGGAATGTGCATAAGCGCGAAAGACGATCGAAATTGCGCGACGAACGGATTTTTCTCATGCCAAACACTAAGGCATAATATAAGGATGCTTACATAAATTTTTGGATGTCCGGATGTATTCAGAACGTAAGTTATGCGCGAAAGTGCAAACTTGTGCACTTTTTGACACTTTTAGCCCCTGAATGACCCAAAAATTTATTTTAGCACACCGAACACCTCAAAGCCTATTTCTAAGCTTTATAAAGGATATTTATGGTATGTTTAAGTTATGTACACGTTCCGGAATGTTCGTTACAGTCCAAATTGGCATACTTTCGCAGTTTGTCAAGTTTAGTCCCTGTAAGCGAATTAACATGTTTTTGCCAAACCAAAGCCTTCAAAACTTATTTATAAGTTATGTAAAGGTTATTTAAGGTATGTTAAGTATATGTTGATGTCCAGGAGTATTTGTCGCATTAAACTGAGTACGTTTACGCACCATGTTGCGTATAATTCTCCAGAAAGCGATGTAAAGTTTGAAATTGAACAAGAATTGATATGTGCAATAGATACACATATTTATACAAGATCCCAAGTATGAAATACGATATTTCATCGGCTTGGTATTTGTTTGATGGTCGCGGTGACACATGTGTCACAAAATTCATTCGTCGCGTCATTTGGATCGTTTTTCGCGCTTATTCGCATCCCGTCGTAATTAAGCGAACATCGCGTTCGTACGACCAAACTGTAAATTCTGAAAATGGCTTAAATACGCTGAAAATGGCTTAAATACGCGACAGGGACCTAAACTGTAAATTCTGCAAGTGGTGTAGATCAGACAAGGTCAGGCGGTGCGCGTAAGCCTGGAGGCAATCCTTACGCGGGCCGCGTCAGACATACATATCAGATAAGATCAATTAGTCAGCAAATTTCAGCTGATTAAACCACAACCACATGATTTCACTTGCCCTTTCAGCTCACTAAGGGTCATTTTCAGTAACCACAACTTTTCGACAAGTGTACGCACAAGATTCGATCATGTTTTTCAAGAAACGATCCTAACGGTTCGGGAAATACTATAAATACCCCACCCCCATTCTTGTTAAAACCCACAAAAATCTGATCTAAGCTCTAAGTTGGAACCTTTGTTTCATACCTGAGCCATTTTGATCTAGATTAGCATTCGCGGACCCTTCGTAAGTGTTCTTTCATTCTTTTATTCGCTTTTCGAGTCCGAAAGTCAAAGTTTTGTTTGACTTTCTGTGTGACCAGCCTATGGTCAGCACGAAGTTCATGGAACTTCATAACGTGAGCGTGATCACGATGGTTATAGTCCGTAGTGACTATACCTACTGATTACCACGTTATCTAGGCTCAGTGACGAGTCGTAGTTTCGGCCAAAATGCGCATTCTTGCGTATTTTGTAACCAAACTACTCGTGAGCATCAAAGCCGTTTGTTTTGATGCCAAACCTGTTTTCTATACTTAGGTAAGCATGTTCTAACATGCTTAGCTCGTCACTTTTAGTATAGTGCTTATATAGGGTCGTAAGGTAAGCGATCTAAACAATCGCTAATACTTTCGAGCCCAACCCATTTGGTCGATCATTAGGATCCGACTGTCACACCCCCAAAATCCACCTGCGGAGTATCACCGCTTGGGAGCGTGACTGACCAGGATCAAGCCACCAATCATATTGAACATGCATTTAATAGTAAGTAAAATAAATGAAAACCATCCATTCAATACAAAAGGTGATCAAACAAATCATCGTTTCAAAATGTAGCGGAAGCATAGTAAATAAACCAGTAGTAGTTAACAGTTTTAAGTGTCATAATAGTTTAACAGAAGAGTCACGATCCTTGTCCACAACGACCCGCTTCTCCAGTGCAAGCTCCAAGTACCTAACGATCTGCAAGGCATGTAACAGAATGATCAACAAACTAGTTGAGCGAGTTCACAGAAAGTAAATGCGTAATAGTAAGTTCGTTTGTAACAGATGGCTCTACTGGGCCGATTGTATGTTCTATTGGTGGTGGTGTTCCACGTTACTGGTGGTGGTGTTCCACGTTACTGGTGGTGGTGTTCCACGTTACTGGTGGTGGTGTTCCACGTTACTGGTGGTGGTGTTCCACGTTACTGGTGGTGGTGTTCCACGTTACTGGTGGTGGTGTTCCACGTTACTGGTGGTGGTGTTCCACGTTGTATAACCACTAGACTACTCGTAACTATAGGTATCCTTCACAACCGAGGATAGTAAAGTGGTAGTCTAGTCATAGTGTCAATAGAGTATCTAATCAACCTTTCAATCCCATTCCCAACACCCCGGGAATCCCATGCCTTGGTAAGAGTGTGAACTCACCTTGGTTTGCTCGGTATGCTAGATTATGCACTCACAAGCAATTAATCACGTCCTATTGTATGCACGTATAACAAATCAGTTCATGTTCGCAATGATACGCATGCAATTTAATGTTCACATAACAGTCAGTTTGCATAACGGCACAGTACGTAGTATTTCACATTAAATCATCAGCTAGTATGCACGAATGCAATTATTAACGCTCATCACCAAGCATGGCATGTCAAATAATCAAGCATACATTCCATCTTTCAAAGTACATTCATAACCATGCATCTTTCGATCCACCCTTATCTTTCGGTCTATGATTAACACAATTATCTTTCGGACCAAAAACTATGTTTCGAACTATATGTCATCTTTCGACCATAGCTATCCTTCGGTCCCAACACTATCTTTCGAGTAGCAAGTAACAAACACATCACAATATTCTAGATGCCTTAGTGGCCGACATAAATCAACCACCGCCAACATCAATGAACCGTAAAGAATATCAGCCAATTACGGTCATATGTCATGTGTGAGTTAGCCGCCATTTGGTTCCCTTGCACTACTGGGCCGAAGCCCACAACCAATGGCTTCCGTTGACTGCCCATCCCACTAATCAAATCATCCCACACTTTTATTATTAAATCATATGATCTTTATTTGTTTTGGCAACACATGAATAACATCAATTTGTCAAAGAGAGTGCTACACCCCTACCCCTTTGTCCTAATTCTATTGGACCAAAAACAAAGTACAATTCACATGTATATCATAAGCATAGTGGCCGACAATACTAAGCAAAAGCACTGCACATTAAACTTTTAATGTATTGAAGTGTGTAAGGTTCCATTGCTTAGATTGGACCACACTTGTTCTAGCCGACATTTGCACCAATGGTTCACCACTATTCAACCGACATTTATTCACCAATTTCAATTATCTACAACAGACAATTCATGTGCACAACAAGCATGAGGGGCGGCAATTTTCATGACCACCGTTTGGCGTCATTGGACCAAATTAAATGATGGGTTTGACTACTACATACCAATAATCATATCAAACAATATTGTAAGGGGCAATTGAGGTATCAATGCTACTCGGAGATGTGTTATTGGACCGAAAAGAATCAACGGTAGCCGCCACATATCATGTCATTTATCATCACAGACACAAACAGGAATATTATTCAAATAAACATTTTAACACATAAACGGACAATAATAATATGCACTAACCACGATGAACAAAGAAGTAATTCTGATCGTTTCTTCGAGGATCACTAAGTCGCAAGGCTGCCGATAATAGGGGAGGAGTCTAGGGTTTTTAGAGTTTTTGGGTAACCGTTTCCCTAACCTAATATATATATATATATTTACGCAAACAAGTTTGGGCCGTAATTAGGCTTTGGCGGTTTTGGCGAATCAGGGCTCGGCGAAACACATATGTTTCGGCGAGTGGGTTAAATGGCGAATAAAATTCTGTTTCGTCTAGCTTGTTTGTTGGTGAATCGCATCACGATTCGTCGGGCATTACGTGATTTAATCAGTCTAAGTGTTTTGTAGTAATCTAACATTATATTTACAACATCAAGTAATCACATATATGCACCATGACAATACGTTTTATTAAAACACAACGCGTACAATTACAAGTCCAACAAGTCAAACAACTAACAGTCAAGTCAACGCGCAATAAATACGAAAGTGAAAGTCAGAAACTTGAGTTGTCACATTATCCCCAACTTGAAAGAAATTTCGTCCCGAAATTTGGTACGTACCCACTGAGGAAGCTAGATAGGTTGCATCGTTCACTGATTTTCCTGGGGTGTCACATCTTCCCCCCGTTGATCTGGAATTTCGTCCCGAAATTCCGCAGTAGTAGCTTCAGCCTCAGTAGTGGTTGTATTGATTTCGAATAACTGGGGATACTTTTCTTTCATCTGGTCTTCGCGTTCCCAGGTATACTCTGGGCCACGCTGGGAGTTCCAACGAACTCGAACAAGAGGGATTCTCTTGTGTTTGAGGACCTTAACATCCCGGTCCGTGATTTCAACTGGTTCCTCGACGAACTGCAACCGCTCGTCGATAGTGAGTTCCTTAAAAGGAACTATAAGGGTCTCATCTGATAGGCATTTCTTCAGATTCGACACGTGAAATACATTGTGAACTGCACCGAGTTCAGCTGGTAGGTTTAATCTGTAGGCTACTTTGCCAATCTTTTCTAAGATTTCGAATGGTCCGACGTACCGCGGATTCAGTTTGCCTCGTTTACCAAATCGAACCACACCCTTCCAGGGTGAAACTTTCAATAAAACCCGGTCCCCGACCTCAAATTCCAATGGCTTTCTACGCTTGTCCGCGTAGGCTTTCTGACGGTCGCGTGCTGCCGTCATGCGTTGTCGTATCTGCGCAATCTTTTCTGTGGCGTCCACTACAATCTCTGGACCTGTAATTTGACTATCCCCCACCTCTGCCCAACAGAGAGGTGACCGGCATTTACGTCCGTACAATGCCTCGAATGGAGCGGCTTGAATGCTGGTATGATAGCTGTTATTGTATGAAAACTCCACTAAAGGGAGGTGCTTTTCCCAGCCGTTGCCGAAATCGATGACACACGCTCGAAGCATGTCTTCTAGAGTTTGGATAGTTCGCTCAGACTGCCCATCCGTCTGAGGATGATATGCTGTGCTCATGTCTAATCGTGAGCCGAAGGATTTGTGCATCGCTTGCCAAAGCTCTGACGTGAATCGTGCATCGCGATCCGAAATAATAGAGGTGGGCACCCCGTGCCTCGAAACAACTTCTTTAAAATAGATGTCTGCGAGAGTTGAGAACTTATCTGTTTCCTTTATAGCCAGGAAGTGTGCAGACTCGGTGAGTCGATCCACGATTTCCCCATATTGTATCGTTCCCATGCTGAGATCTATGTAGGCCTGTAACGAAATCCATGGAAATTTCTTCCCATTTCCATTGAGGTATTCTGGGTTGCTGAAGTAGGTCTGATCTGTCTTGACTCTCCCACAAGTCAAACATTTGCCGACGTAAGTTGCAATGCGGGCCTTCATGCTAGGCCACCAATATGTAGTTCTAATGTCGTGGTACATTTTATCCGACCCTGGATGTACCGAGTAGCGGGACTTGTGTGCTTCGTCCATCACAAGCTCTCGTAAACCGCCATAAAGTGGGACCCAAATACGCCCCGTTACATAGTAGGCGTCGTCTTACCTTTGTTCTAACAGTTGCCTTGAGCCGCGTAAGGCTTCAGCTTTGACGTTTTCGGGTTTCAGTGCTTCTAACTGAGCAGCTCGTATCTGTGCAGGAAGACTGGACTGAATAGTAAGCTGTAGCGCTCGCACGCGCTTAGGTAGAGTGTCTTTCCGACTGAGGGCATCAGCCACAACATTGGCCTTGCCTGGATGATACTTGATGGCGCATTCATAGTCGTTCAGAAGTTCAACCCATCTCCGTTGTCGCATATTCAAATCCTTTTGCTTAAGAATATGCTCGAGACTCCTGTGATCGGTGTAAATCGTGCACCTGGTACCGTACAGGTAGTGTCGCCATATCTTAAGCGCGAAAACAACAGCTCCCAGCTCTAGATCGTGCGTCGTGTAGTTTCGTTCATGAACCTTGAGTTGACGAGAGGCGTAGGCAATGACTTTATCCCGCTGCATCAATACGCAACCAAGACCCTGTATTGATGCGTCATAATATACTACGAAGTCATCCGTGCCCTCTGGTAATGAGAGAATAGGCGCGCTGCAAAGCCTATTCTTTAGGTACTGAAAAGCGGTCTCTTGGGAATCTCCCCAACTGTAGGTCACACCTTTCTGTGTCAGCATAGTAAGCGGCTGCGTGATCTTCGAAAAGTCTTTAATGGATCGACTCTAGTACCCCGCCAAACCCAAGAATTGGCGTATTCCCGTTGGTGTACGCGGTGCTGGCCAATTCCTGATCGAATCTACCTTGGATGGATCGACATGAATTCCATCCCTGTTCACCACATGGCCTAAGAAGTGGACTTCACGAAGCCAGAAGTCGCATTTTGAAAACTTTGCGTACAGTTGCTCCTTTCGAAGAAGTTCCAAGATAAGACGTAAGTGATGCTCGTGCTCCTCCTGACTCTTGGAGTAGATCAGAATGTCGTCGATGAAGATAATGACGAACTTGTCAAGATAAGGTTTTCACACCCTGTTCATAGGATCCATGAAAACTGCAGGCGCGATCGCAAGCCCGAATGACATGACTAGGAACTCGTAGTGGCCGTAGCGGGTTCTGAATTCTGTTTTGGAGACGTCCTCATCCCGGACTCGCAGCTGATGATAACCTGACCTTAGATCAATCTTGGAATAGTAACTCGACCCTTGCAACTGGTTGAATAAGTCGTCAATGCGAGGAAGAGGATAACGGTTCTTCACTGTCACCTTGTTGAGTTCACGGTAATCAATTTCACATCCTGAAGGTGCCATCCTTCTTTTCACCGATAACTGGTATCCAATAGTTCTTGTAGCTCCCCAAGGTGAAGAGATATTCTTGTAGCTGCGTCGATAGTTCTTCCGATTCTGGTGGAGCTAAGCGATACGGTGCTCGAGCTATGGGTGCTGCTCCTGGAGCGAGCTCGATTTGAAATTCGTCCCGACGATGCGGCGGTAGACCAGGTAAATCTTTGCGAGACACCTGAGGAAAGTCGCGTACAACTGAATGGTCTTCCAACTTCTTTTCTTTCGCTGATGCGTCAGTAACGAGAGCCAAAATTGCGGTGTGGCCCTTCCGAAAACATTTCTGAACCTTCAAGAAAGAGGTGATGCCAACCACGGCACCACTCTTGTCGCCTTGAACTTCGTGAGGTTCTTGACCAGAACGAGGAATGCGAACAATCTTTTCTTTGCATAGGATTTCTGCTTGCTGTTGCTGCTGGCGATTCCGTTTTGCAAGCCGTGGGCTCCTGAATCCTTAGCTTCTGCTGTGCTCTGGCGATCACTATTCTTGTGCTGCTGTTGTGCTTGAGACCGAACGGTAGCTGAACCCTTGCTGGAATACCCATCCTATTTCCGCTTGTTGTCACTAGGAGTAGCGGAAGTAGCAGAAGTGGTAGCGGTAGTAATAGCGCTGATACAACTAGGCAACATGTTCTGTTCCACTGCCTGATCCGTGAGGCGATAAGCAAGACGCTGAATGTCTTGGATATTGTTGAGGCTAGACCCTTGAGGTACAATTCGATACTCTTGCTTGGAGGGTCCACCATGGTTGAACACAAGATGGCCAGTTCGTTCTATCGTTTCGTATGAGCTTCAATTTCTGACCCCGTCATTTTCAAATGGTAAGGCTCCACTTCCAACTTGTGGATGTCATCACGCGTGTAGTATTCCCTTTTAATGCGTTCTTTGAATTCGTTTCAGGGGGTGGCGTTAGCAGCTGCCAACCCTAGTATCTGTACTTGCGCGTTCCACCTGGTTAGCGCGATTCCTACCAAAGTACCAGTGGCGTACTTAACCCTGCGAGCCTCAAGGCGTTCACACATGAAGTTCTTGAATGTGCCACTGAATGTGCTTGGACGACAGTCCATGATGTTCTGGAATGTGTAGAGAGGTTGATGTGAGTTCTAACCCGTTGCGCGAGAAAGATGGGTCAAGATTAAGCGCGAGAGTTGGGTCACGAGAGTAGGATCTAACGTCCTAGGATAGGTTCGGAATAGCAGGTTATACCTCCTGCTGGTGCGGCTGCAAGTGCCGCAGCGACTTGTTCGTTAATGAGAGCCGTCAACTGGGCTTGAGTCATGTCAACACGTCCAGACATGATCGAACAGTAAAGGTAGCATAAGTATGAATGGTTCACGAGTAGTACGATGACAGAAGAGTGTAAGCACGTAGGTGTTCTCAAGCAATAACAAGTTGTGAGCAAGGTAATGTAAGCATACTACGAGCAAAGTTCTATGCAATTCTAACAGGTAGGCAATAAACATAAACCTTATTACCTAGGATGTTGAGTCTTGCACGTGGAGCGAAGCGTCGTTGTGGATCGTTGAGAGCACTGTTCTGGTTATAGTCTAGTTTTAATAAAAACGTTTTTCCATATTAAAACCAAGTTCTCTATAACCAATGGCTCTGATACCAATCTGTCACACCCCCAAAATCCACCTGCGGAGTATCACCGCTTGGGAGCGTGACTGACCAGGATCAAGCCACCAATCATATTGAACATGCATTTAATAGTAAGTAAAATAAATGAAAACCATCCATTCAATACAAAAGGTGATCAAACAAATCATCGTTTCAAAATGTAGCGGAAGCATAGTAAATAAACCAGTAGTAGTTAACAGTTTTAAGTGTCATAATAGTTTAACAGAAGAGTCACGATCCTTGTCCACAACGACCCGCTTCTCCAGTGCAAGCTCCAAGTACCTAACGATCTGCAAGGCATGTAACAGAATGATCAACAAACTAGTTGAGCGAGTTCACAGAAAGTAAATGCGTAATAGTAAGTTCGTTTGTAACAGGTGGCTCTACTGGGCCGATTGTATGTTCTATTGGTGGTGGTGTTCCACGTTACTGGTGGTGGTGTTCCACGTTACTGGTGGTGGTGTTCCACGTTACTGGTGGTGGTGTTCCACGTTACTGGTGGTGGTGTTCCACGTTACTGGTGGTGGTGTTCCACGTTACTGGTGGTGGTGTTCCACGTTACTGGTGGTGGTGTTCCACGTTGTATAACCACTAGACTACTCGTAACTATAGGTATCCTTCACAACCGAGGATAGTAAAGTGGTAGTCTAGTCATAGTGTCAATAGAGTATCTAATCAACCTTTCAATCCCATTCCCAACACCCCGGGAATCCCATGCCTTGGTAAGAGTGTGAACTCACCTTGGTTTGCTCGGTATGCTAGATTATGCACTCACAAGCAATTAATCACGTCCTATTGTATGCACGTATAACAAATCAGTTCATGTTCGCAATGATACGCATGCAATTTAATGTTCACATAACAGTCAGTTTGCATAACGGCACAGTACGTAGTATTTCACATTAAATCATCAGCTAGTATGCACGAATGCAATTATTAACGCTCATCACCAAGCATGGCATGTCAAATAATCAAGCATACATTCCATCTTTCAAAGTACATTCATAACCATGCATCTTTCGATCCACCCTTATCTTTCGGTCTATGATTAACACAATTATCTTTCGGACCAAAAACTATGTTTCGAACTATATGTCATCTTTCGACCATAGCTATCCTTCGGTCCCAACACTATCTTTCGAGTAGCAAGTAACAAACACATCACAATATTCTAGATGCCTTAGTGGCCGACATAAATCAACCACCGCCAACATCAATGAACCGTAAAGAATATCAGCCAATTACGGTCATATGTCATGTGTGAGTTAGCCGCCATTTGGTTCCCTTGCACTACTGGGCCGAAGCCCACAACCAATGGCTTCCGTTGACTGCCCATCCCACTAATCAAATCATCCCACACTTTTATTATTAAATCATATGATCTTTATTTGTTTTGGCAACACATGAATAACATCAATTTGTCAAAGAGAGTGCTACACCCCTACCCCTTTGTCCTAATTCTATTGGACCAAAAACAAAGTACAATTCACATGTATATCATAAGCATAGTGGCCGACAATACTAAGCAAAAGCACTGCACATTAAACTTTTAATGTATTGAAGTGTGTAAGGTTCCATTGCTTAGATTGGACCACACTTGTTCTAGCCGACATTTGCACCAATGGTTCACCACTATTCAACCGACATTTATTCACCAATTTCAATTATCTACAACAGACAATTCATGTGCACAACAAGCATGAGGGGCGGCAATTTTCATGACCACCGTTTGGCGTCATTGGACCAAATTAAATGATGGGTTTGACTACTACATACCAATAATCATATCAAACAATATTGTAAGGGGCAATTGAGGTATCAATGCTACTCGGAGATGTGTTATTGGACCGAAAAGAATCAACGGTAGCCGCCACATATCATGTCATTTATCATCACAGACACAAACAGGAATATTATTCAAATAAACATTTTAACACATAAACGGACAATAATAATATGCACTAACCACGATGAACAAAGAAGTAATTCTGATCGTTTCTTCGAGGATCACTAAGTCGCAAGGCTGCCGATAATAGGGGAGGAGTCTAGGGTTTTTAGAGTTTTTGGGTAACCGTTTCCCTAACCTAATATATATATATATATTTACGCAAACAAGTTTGGGCCGTAATTAGGCTTTGGCGGTTTTGGCGAATCAGGGCTCGGCGAAACACATATGTTTCGGCGAGTGGGTTAAATGGCGAATAAAATTCTGTTTCGTCTAGCTTGTTTGTTGGTGAATCGCATCACGATTCGTCGGGCATTACGTGATTTAATCAGTCTAAGTGTTTTGTAGTAATCTAACATTATATTTACAACATCAAGTAATCACATATATGCACCATGACAATACGTTTTATTAAAACACAACGCGTACAATTACAAGTCCAACAAGTCAAACAACTAACAGTCAAGTCAACGCGCAATAAATACGAAAGTGAAAGTCAGAAACTTGAGTTGTCACACCGACCAAACACATTAGGTGACCATAGCTATAACCTTTCGAGGTTATACCTTATGGCCACGATGTTAGGCGTTCCGAACGCGTTCTACGCGAACGACGCGTTAAGGTAGCATAAGCTACCTAAACGGGTCGCAATGGGTCGCAAGCACTTAGGTTAGGTTTCATTTTAGTATGTAGGCTTTGTTAAACATATTTCACGAGTCTCCATACTCGTTTGGTTTACGAACCCGCATACTATCCGATCCTTCCGATTTTGGTCCGGTATATTAATATAGCTACCTATTAAGTGCCGTTTGATATCCCGTGATCTCTAGCATTGTGTGATTATTACACAAGGAATTCAAAGCAATATCAGGTGAGTACATTGAACCGCTCTTTTACTGTTTTCCAAACTGTTCTGGGTGAAACACATGTGCCTACTTGTTACTTTCATGCTTTCCATGTTTTCACATCGTATACCTGCTATGTTCGTTAGTACATTATAGTACCTGATTTCATTACATTTCATGCTATGTATGCCCATTGTGTGCGTACTTAGTACATTGTTTTACATTACATTTCATGCTATGTATGCCCATTGTGTGCGTACTTAGTACATTGCTTTACATTACATTTCATGCTATGTATGCCCATTGTGTGCGTACTTAGTACATTGCTTTACATTACATTTCATGCTATCTATGCCCGTTGTGTGCGTACTTAGTACATTGTTTCACATTGCATTTCATGCTATTTATGCCCATTGTGTGCATACTTAGTATAATTGTTTACATCACATGCCTTCATTTTGGTATCACATTTTGTTTGTTTAACATGGAACAATACATTCATTAACATTAGGTACGCCGTTCGTTAGTAGGTAGTGGTACCATAGGAATTGACAACTCCCGTTCCTGAAATCCTGGGTTTGTTTGGATTGGAAGGAATGACCGAATTCGATATACATAACTTAGATAAACCTTTAATTTGTTTAAGGGTTTATCGCCACAGTCTCAAGGCTTGGATGTATGCAGATTTCACAATACCGCATAAATGTTAATATCAGTAGAGCATGCATTGTTCCACAAAACATAACGTTGATTTAAACCATGTTTTACTTCAACACCTTGTTTTGTGCATTTTACTTATGGTTTAGTTGATACATCTCACTTACCATACAAGATATATTTTGGGTACACATTACATGATCTACATTAAACATAAACATTTTGACATTGATATACATACTTGGCGGTTTACATTGAACATAGACATTTCGATATGGTTTACACAATAACACTTGACAATTGATTTATACGTGAACAATTTACATGGTGGTTGGTTTGGGTAAATGGTTGGAGTAACATGGCGTATGTAATATGATACAAACATGGTGGATACGCCGCTGGTACTTCCTATATATAAATGCTTGTATAATATTACATATCGTAGCGTTATCTAAGTCATTTCAGTTTAGACACATTATATTTTACACAAAGACATTATTTTTACAAACAACTTATCTTATTCAACTCATTTTACTTGGTTACTCGTTTAACCTTACACCTATCTATACATATCATCTGATATTATCGTTTTTCAAATGGTTTACAAAGCAAGACAAATTACAAGGTTCATGACTGACTGTTATTAAACATTTCTTTAAACTCAAGTCATGAATCCCATTTTCACAAAACCTATGTATCTCACAGGCATTTTTATGCTGACGTATTTCAGGAGCTATTCCATAGGATGATGATCATGACACTAGGGCGGACCTGTGCCTTAGAGAATAAAAGTGAAGATAGACTATTTTAATTATGTTCTGAACTCTTTGTTTTCCTGTTTAAGACAATATAACACTCTTGTTTATAAATAAAATACAACTTTGTATGCCATGGTTATGAAACAATTTAATTATGTCCCCACACTCCCCGGCGTTTCCGCCGCGGTGGCATGTTACACGCGGCCGGGGTGTGACAGAGAGTTGGTATCAGAGCCAATGGTTATAGGGAATTAGGTTATTAGTAATGCTTTGACCTAGACTATATCTTTCTAGGACCCTAACACAAGTTATCTTGTGTATTAGATTTTAAAACATGCATTTCACCTATCCTTAGGTGATAACCACAACGAGAATTTCGATTCCGAATCCGCTTCGAAAATTAATCATTTGTTCTAGGATGATTGATTACTAGGTTTTGAACCCTATGTTATATGATTTTGAACCCCTTTGGATTTTCAAAAATCTCGTCAAGGTTTTCGGGTTTTAATAGTGTGAACACGTGCGAACTGGAAGAGTGAATGCCTGTACCCTGGGTTTTCTGTCTAAGGCTAGAGTGTTCATACAAATCCACATAATCGGACCAGTCACTCTTACCTGGGAACTCTTGGGGTGAGTGTTCACTTATAGGCGAACATGTCTTCGCGATACATTATTTTTGACCCATTTACTTTGACTAGACATTTCGTGTCGCTTGTTTGCTTTGTGATGCGTAACCACCATCTTTGCTTCTGTTTTATTCTGTTTCATCTCATTCTCTTCAGCCAATCATCTCACTCGTTTCCTTTCCTGTTTTTCCTCTTTTAGAATGCCTCCTCGACGAGAACACCAGATAGCAACTGCCGAACTGGCAGAAATTATTGCGCAGCAGATGGCTGCTCAATTCCCAAATCTCTTTACTCAATGGAACCAAGCCAACAACAACAACAATTCTCCATGCAATTTCAAGAATTTTAACTCGGCTAAACCACTCAAGTTTAGTGGTTCTGAGGGAGCAACTGGGCTTCTTCAATGGTTCGAGAGCATTGAGAATACTTTTCGCCACGTTCAGTGTCCGGATAATCGCAAGGTCGAGTTTTCTTCGAGCGTGTTTCAGAAGAGGGCTCTTACATGGTGGAACGGGGTAATGAGAGACCGTGGTGCAGAAGTTGCTCTAGCACAGACGTGGGCTGAACTAAGAGCTCTTATGACGAGGGAGTTTTGTCCTCGTCACGAACAACGAGCATTGGAGAAAGAGTTTGATGATCTGAAGCAAGATAGTGGCGAGCACAGGGTATATACTGATAGGTTTGAGGAGTTGAGTCTACTTTGCCCGACTATGGTCGCCCCACTCGACAAGGCTATCGAAAGGTACATCGACGGCCTGCCTGACTCGGTACAAGACATTATCACTGGTAGCAACCCTACCACACTCCGTCAGGCAATCGAGTTATCAGCGACACTGACTGAGTCGCAGATTCGATAGAATAAATTACACAGGAAGGGTGACAAGGGCAAGAAACAGTCGTCTGACAAGGAAGATAGCAAGAAAGGTCAAAACAAGAATGGAAAGGATTCTGGTTCATCAAAAAGGGCAAGGAAGCGTAAGGCCTCCCAAAACTATGCTGTCACTGCCCAAGCTAAATAGGCAGCTCCCAACCAACCCGCACAGCCTCCAGCAAAGAAGCCCTATTCAGGAAGTGCACCTTTGTGCAATCGATGCAACAGTCACCATCAGCCGCAACATCAGTGCCGTTTCTGTACTAACTGTGGGAAGTCAGGTCATCTTGCCGATGTTTGTCGGTTTGCTCAAAATCGCGCAGTTCAGAACCCTGCTCAACAAGTTGCTCAGCCTCCTGCTCAGCAACAGGGTCAGGCTGCACGACCAAACTACCTACCGGGTGCTTGTTATAACTGTGGGGATCTGACCCACTACAGAAACCGGTGCCCAAGACTAGCCAACCAGAATCAGAACGCAAACCAGAATCAGGCTCAGGCTCGAGGGCGAGTCTTCAACATGAATGCTCAAGAGGCACAAGCAGACAATGACGTGGTTAACGGTACGTTCTTTATTAATAATCAGCCTGCATCTGTTCTTTTTGATTCGGGTGCCGACAAGAGTTTTGTGTCATTGTCTTTTGAGCCATTGCTTCGTGTGTCTAGAACGAAACTAGGAAAACCTTTGACAGTAGAGGTTGCTAGTGGTGAACCCATTGTTCTTAATTCTGTTCTACGCGACTGCCAGTTGAACCTTAACGACCATATTTTTCGTATTGACCTCATGCCTATGCAACTTGGAAGCTTCGACGTTATAGTGGGTATGGATTGGTTATCTAAGCATCGCGCAGAGATAGTTTGTTCTGAGAAGATTGTTCATATGCCGCTGTCGACAGGCGAGATCCTACAGGTTCGTGGTGAGAAGCCTGCCGGTGTTCTCAAACTCATGTCTTGTTTTAAAGCACGGAAGTATCTATGGAAGAACTATGTGGCTTTCTTAGCACATGTTACGGCAGATAAAGGCAAGGGTAAGACTATTTCAGATATTCCTGTCGTTCGGGATTATTCTGAGGTTTTCCCTGAAGAGTTACCTGGTCTACCTCCAGCACGCCAAGTCGAGTTCTGCATTGACCTCGTACCTGGTGCAAATCCCATTGCCAGAGCTCCATATCGTCTTGCACCGTCCGAGATGCAAGAGTTATCTAAGCAGCTGTAGGAACTCTACGACAAAGGTTTTATCCGTCCTAGCTTTTCACCTTGGGGTGCTCCCGTTCTTTTTGTCAAGAAGAAGGATGGATCTTTTAGGATGTGTATCGATTAGCGTGAACTTAACAAGCTTACCATCAAGAACCGATATCCCCTACCTCGCATCGATGATCTCTTTGATCAATTGCAAGGCGCTTCCTATTTTTCAAAGATTGATCTGCGATCTGGATATCATCAACTCCGTGTCCATGAAGAAGATATTCCCAAGACAGCGTTCCGTACTCGTTATGGACATTATGAGTTCACAGTCATGCCATTCGGTTTGACTAATGCTCCTGCTGTTTTCATGGACTTGATGAATAGGGTCTGCAAACCTTATTTGGATAAGTTCATCATCGTTTTCATCGATGACATTTTAATATATTCTAAGACGCGAGCTGATCATGAGCAACATCTTCGTCTTACTTTGGAACTCCAAAAGAAAGAGCAACTTTTCGCCAAATTCTCCAAGTGTGAATTCTGGCTTAAAGAAGTTCAATTCTTAGGACATATTGTCAACCAACAAGGTATTCATGTAGATCCTTCCAATATCAGTGCGATTAAGGATTGGGATACACCTACTACTCCTACTGAAGTTCGTTATTTTCTTGGTCTAGCGGGTTATTACTGCCGCTTCATTGAGAATTTCTCGAAGATTGCAGTTCCTCTAACTGCTCTAACTCAGAAGAACAAACCCTTTGATTGGGGATTCAAGCAAGAGGAAGCGTTTCTAACTTTGAAACAAAAACTTTGCGGCGCGCCTATCCTGACTTTGCCTGAGGGCAATGATGATTTCGTCGTTTATTGCGATGCATCTAAATTAGGTCTTGGCTGCATCCTGATGCAAAGACACAAAGTCATAGCATACGCATCAAGGCAGTTGAAGATACATGAGAAGAACTACACCACTCATGATCTTGAGTTGGGCGCAGTTGTCTTCGCTCTAAAGATTTGGAGACACTATTTGTACGGTACAAAATGTGTGGTTTCACTGACCACAAAAGTCTCCAGCACATCTTCAATCAGAAAGAACTCAACATGAGACAGTGACGTTGGGTTGAGCTTCTAAACGACTATGACTGCGAGACTCGCTACCATCCTGGTAAGGCGAATGTTGTAGCTGATGCTTTGAGTCGCAAGGAACGTACTAAGCTTCATTGTGTTCGTGTTCAATCTATTATTCAAGCTCAATCCGATATCCAAGCCCGTATTTCTCAGGCTCAACAATCTTGTGTTTCACAAGGCTTGATGGATAAGGAATTTCCTTATCACATAACTCCTGCTCTAGAACTGAAGGACAATGGATCGTATTACTTCATGGACCGTTTGTGGGTCCCGAGCCAAGATAATCTTTGTACCCTGCTTATCGATGAAGCCCATAAGTCTCCAGTATTCTATTCATCCTGGCTCAGATAAGATGTATAAGGATCTTTGTATCCAGTATTAATGGCCTGGTATGAAGAAAGACATTGCCTTATACGTATCCAAATGCCTTACTTGTCTTAAGGTTAAGGCTGAACATCAGTGTCCTTCTGGTTTATTGGAACAACCAGAGATCCCAGCTTGGAAATGGGAAAACATTACTATGGATCTCATTACTAAACTCCCACGCACAAAGAAAGGTCACGATGCCATCTGGGTAGTCGTTGATCGTCTTACCAAGTCAGCGCATTTCTTGCCAATCCGTGAGGATTTTTCGGCTGACAAACTTGCTGAAATCTACGTGGATGAAATTGTAGCTCGACATGGTGTTCCTTTGAAAATCATTTCTGACAGAGATGCTCGTTTCACTTCTCATTTTTGGAGAACCATGCAATCTGCTATGGGGTCCCAACTTAATCTGAGCACAGCTTATCATCCGCAAACAGATGGTCAATCTGAAAGAACAATCCAGACACTGGAGGATATGCTTAGAGCTTGTGTAATCGATTTTGGTGGTAGTTGGGATTCACATCTTCCGTTGATTGAATTCTCCTACAACAACAGTTATCACTCCAACATCAACACGGCTCCTTTCGAAGCTCTCTATGGTCGAAAATGTCGTTCACTAGTCTGCTGGAATGAGATCGGCGAGGCTCAACTTACTGGACCTGCCCTCATTTTAGAGACAACAGATAAGGTTAAGAAAGTGCGTGTCACACCCCCAAAATCCACACGCGGAGTACCACCGCTTGGGAGCGTGACGTGACCAGGATCAAGCCATCAATCATATCAACATTGCATTTAATAATAATAAAAGTCATAAAGTGGTTCATCCTGACATGATCGATATTTCAAAACCAAGTATTGTTTAAGTAGCGGAAGCATTGTTATAAACCCAAATTAAAATACTGAAATGTCATAAATATCTAATCAAAGTAATACGATCCTTGTCCACAACGACCGGCTCCTCCTTGTGCAAGCTCCAAGCACCTAATGATCTGCAAGGCATGTAACAGAATGATCAACAAACTAGTTGAGCGAGTTCACAGTAAGTAAGTGCGTAACAGTAAGTAAAGGGTGGCTCTACTGGGCCGATAGTAAGTTATATAGGTGGGGGCTTCCCATGTTATGTGACCACTAGACTATTCGTATCAACTACTCGTATCATCCCTGTTCTTCTTCCGAGAACAGTAGCGCGTATGGGGTGTACGTAGGTCTTACGTACGTATCCTTCACAACCGAGGATAGGAGACGCGGGGGTGTACGTGGGTTTCACGTACGTATCCTTTGTACCGAGGATAGAAGTAAGTAATGCGTACACGTAGGTTTTACGTGCGTGCCTGACATCCGAGGCAGTAATTGGCATATGACCACGTAGGTGTTATCCTAACCTACGGAACCGTCCTAACCTCCGAGGACCATGGTAGGTGATAGTCTAGGAAAAGCATATGTTCGTTCTTAGTCAAGTGTAACCTTTATCCCATTCCCACTACCCGGGAATCCCATGCCTTAGTAGGAGTGTGAACTCACCTGGGTTTGCTCGGCAGACAGTATAATGCTCAAGTATACAAGTAAGGAATCAACCACGTCCTATCATGTTTACTACGGAAGTTAGGTTCGTATGTAGCACGTTTGTATCACGTATGGTATCAAGTATGATCATGGCAACGCACATAAACATATCAGCAGTTCATATCAAATAACGAGTCCAAGTAGTCGGCCCGATTAACCTAAGCAGTCCAATAACATAACAGTCATAAGGTTGGGCCCGTGACAGTGTAGGCCCAAAACAGTGTACGTGCACAGGGGGTCTCGAGTCGCAACCAGCGATCTCGAGTCGCAACCGGTGGTTACGAGTCGCAACAGGCGGTCTCGGTTCATCATGGCCCGGTTACGAGTCACAGCCGGAGATTACGAGTCGCAATAGGAGGTTGCGAGTCGCAACTGGTGATTTCAGCTCTTCATGGTGTGGTTACGAGTCGCAACGGGACTCGCAACCATGGTTCCGGCTTGTGCTGTTGTGGTCTCGAGTGGGGTTCCGACTCGCAATCCGAGTCGCAACCAAATGTGTAACAGCCTTCCTGATTTCATGCAATTCAGTTACAACATTTATGCAAATCAATTATCGTTGTCAGTTTCCAAAAATCAATTAACAACTAACAGTTTACCATTCAAGAATTTATCGATCAAACAGGGTTTTCTAAACCTTAATTCGTATGAACAACATGAATAACCCTTAAACAACTCATCAATAATTATACATTCTAACATGGATCTCGGTTACTAATCATATCCGATCAAACAATACATAACAGCCGATACATTCATATATATCTGATTCGTGTGCAAGCCAATTACATGACCATTATCTATCATTGATTAGTAATATTATTATTCATAGCATGTTAACAAGAATCCTTCGAGTATTAAGCAATCATCAACAACCAATAACACACAATCAATAACATAATCACTAACCGGATTAAAGAAGGAGAAGAGGGTGATCCGAGTAGGGGTGTTCTTGCCGTCGGGTTCCAAGTGAGCCGAGAGAGAGAGAGCAAGTAGGGTGTGTGTGTGTTATGAAAATTGTAGCCACAATGAGAATCAAACCCTTACCAAAGGGTTTAGTGTTTGCGAGTGGGGAGTGGGCCGAGCCCAACTCGGTTACCTTATGGGGTCCGATTTCAAAGTGTGGCCCAAAGGGCTTGTGTGACCGGTTCGTGTAATTTGGGCTCGTGCAACACATAGCATACATGCACACATAACAAATATTCATTTAAAATCATATAATTCAGTTCTCGTAAGCACGTAACGTTACATCACAGTAAGTCTAAAGTTCGAGTTGTCACAGTGCGTGATAACCTTCAGACAGCTAGAAGCCGTCAAAAGAGTTACGCGGAACTAAAACGCAAGCCCTTGGATTTTCAAGTCGGTGATCGTGTATTACTTAAGGTCTCACCTTGGAAAGGTGTGATCAGATTTGGAAAGAAAGGAAAACTTGCACCTAGATACGTTGGACCATTCAAGATCGTCGAAAGAATCGGTAAGGTAGCCTACAGACTTGAGTTACCTCCTGAACTTGGAAATGTTCATCCAACCTTTTACGTGTCCAATCTCAAGAGGTGTTTAGCTGATGAGAACCTCCACATACCGCTTGACGAAATTCGTGTTGACAAAACACTGAAATTTGTTGAGAAACCGGTAGAAATCATGGAACGTGAAGTCAAGTGGCTTAAACGCAAGCGCATTCCTTTGGTCAAGGTTCACTGGGAATCTAAACGTGGACCCGAGTTTACTTGGGAACGCGAAGATCAAATGAAGGCAAAATATCCGCATCTTTTTCCACGAGTTTCCTCTAAATAAATTTCGGGACGAAATTTCCACAAGTAGGGGAGACTGTAACATTTGTGCTTGTAATCATTGTGAACAGTTCGGTTATCAATAAAACAATGTTATTTGATCCCAATGTTTGTTTGGTTGTGTTTTACATTTTTCATGTTTTGACTTTTGATCGATTTTAAACTCTACATCGCTTTCTTGAGAATTATACGCAAACTGGTGCATAAACGTACTCAGTTTAATGCAACAAATACTCCGGAACATCAACATATACTCAACATATCTTAAATAACCTTTACATAACTTAGAAATAAGCTTTGAAGGCTTTGGTATGGCCAAAACAAGTTAATTCGCTTACAGGGACTAAACTTGACAAACTGCGGAAGTATGCCAATTTGAACTGTAACGCACATTCCGGAACATGTCCATAAGTTAAACATACCATAAATATCCTTTACATAGCATAGAAATAGGCTTTGAGGGGTTTGGTATGCTAAAATAAACTTTTGGATCATTTAGGGACTAAAAGTGTCAAAAAGTGCACAAGTTTGCACTTTCGTGCATAACTTACGTTCTGAATACATCCGGACATCCAAAAATCTATGTAATCAGGCTTATATTATTCCTTAGTGTTTGGCATGAGAAAAATCCATTCGTCGCGTCATTTGGATCGTTTTTCGCGCTTATGCGCATTCCGTCGTAATTAAGCGAACATCGCATTCGTACGACCAAACGAACCAACATCCGGAATATTTTTGAGCATGTTTCATGTCCACAATGTTTAGGCATCATTTTAGGGCCTTAAAGTTGGCTTTACGAGCCTTAGAAGTGCTGAAAATGGCTTAAATACGCGACAGGGACCTAAACTGTAAATTCTACAAGTGGTGCAGATCAGACAAGGTCAGGCGGGGCGCGTAAGCCTGGAGGCAATCCATACGCGGGCCGCGTCAGACATACAGATCCGATAAGATCAATTAGTCAGCAAATTTCAGCTGATTAAACCACAACCACATGATTTCACTTGCCTTTTCAGCTCACTAAGGGTCATTTTCAGTAACCACAACTTTTCGACAAGTGTACGCACGAGATTCGATCACGTTTTTCAAGAAACGATCCTAACGGTACAGGAAATACTATAAATACCCCACCCCCATTCTTGTTAAAACACACAAAAATCTGATCTAAGCTCTAAGTTGGAACCTTTGTTTCATACCTGAGCCATTTTGATCTAGATTAGCATTCAGGGACCCTTCGTAAGTGTTCTTTCGTTCTTTTATTCGCTTTTCGAGTCCGAAAGTCAAAGTTTTGTTTGACTTTCTGTGTGACCAGCCTATGGTCAACACGAAGTTCATGGAACTTCATAACGTGAGCGTGATCATGATGGTTATAGTCCGTAGTGACTATACCTACTGATTACCACGTTATCTAGGCTCAGTGACGAGTCGTAGTTTCGGCCAAAATGCGCATTCTTGCGTATTTTGTAACCAAACTACTCGTGAGCATCAAAGCCGTTTATTTTGATGCCAAACCTGTTTTCTAAACTTAGTTAAGCATGTTCTAACATGCTTAGCTCGTCACTTTTAGTATAGTGCTTATATAGGGTCGTAAGGTAAGCGATCTAAACAATCGCTCATACTTTCGAACCCGACCCACTTGGTCGATCATTAGGATCCGACCAAACACATTAGGTGACCATAGCTATAACCTTCCGAGGTTATACCTTATGGCCACGATGTTAGGCGTTCCAAACGCGTTCTACGCGAACGACGCGTTAAGGTAGCATAAGCTACCTAAACGGGTCGTAATGGGTCGCAAGCACTTAGGTTAGGTTTCATTTTAGTATGTAGGCTTTGTTAAACCATATTTCACGAGTCTCCATACTCGTTTGGTTTACGAACCCGCATACTATCCGATCCTTCCGATTTTGGTCCGTTATATTAATATAGCTACCTATTAGGTGCCGTTTGATATCCCGTGATCTCTAGCATTGTGTGATTATTACACAAGGAATTCAAAGCAATCTCAGGTGAGTACATTGAACCCCTCTTTTATTGTTTTCCAAACTGTTTTGGGGTGAAACACATGTGCCTACTTGTTACTTTCATGCTTTCCATGTTTTCACATCGTATACCTGCTATGTTCGTTAGTACATTATAATACATGATTTCATTACATTTCATGCTATGTATGCCCATTGTGTGCGTACTTAGTACATTGTTTTACATTACATTTGATGCTATGTATGCCCATTGTGTGCGTACTTAGTACATTGCTTTACATTACATTTCATGCTATGTATGCCCATTGTGTGCGTACTTAGTACATTGCTTTACATTACATTTCATGCTATGTATGCCCATTGTGTGCGTACTTAGTACATTGTTTCACATTGCATTTCATGCTATTTATGCCCATTGTGTGCATACTTAGTACAATTGTTTACATCACATGCCTTCATTTTGGTATCACATTTGGTTTGTTTAACATGGAACAATACATTCATTAACATTAGCTACGCCATTCGTTAGTAGGTAGTGGTACCATAGGAATTGACAACTCCCGTTCCTGAAATCCTGGGTTTGTTTGGATTGGAAGGAATGACCGAATTCGATATACATAACTTAGATATGTCACACCCCCAAAATCCACCTGCGGAGTACCACCGCTTGGGAGCGTGACATGACCAGGATCAAGCCACCAATTATATCAAACATAGCATTTAATAGTAAAAGTAATTAATGTAAATCATCATGACATGATTGATGTTTCAAAACCAAACATCGTTTAAATAGCGGAAGCATAGTATGTAATCTCAAAATAGTTAAGTTCAGATAAAGTTCATGATCCGTATCCCACAACGACCTGCTCCTCCCTGTGCAAGCTCCCAGTATACCTAAGGTCCTGCAAGGCATGCAGCAAATAATCAACAAACTAGTTGAGCGAGTTCACAATAAGTTCATAGTACAGTGTGCATGTTTAACTAGTGGGGGTTTCCCATACTAGTGTGTACTAAAGGTGGGGGCTTCCCAAACCTTGTGTTCATATTAATGGTGGGGGCTTCCCATGTTTATCCTGGCTAATGAGGGCTTCTCATTAACGGTACTTACTAGACTACTTCCAGCCATGTGTTCTTCTTTACCGAGAACAGGAATACGTACAGGGTCCCGTAGGCTTTACGTGACGTGCCCTTCCCCGAGGACAGTGGTACTCGTGGGGGCTACGTAGGCTTTACGCAGCGTGGCCTTCCGACCTGGAAGCCAGTGGATGGTATTG
This sequence comes from Helianthus annuus, assembly GCF_002127325.2. Classification (NCBI taxonomy): domain Eukaryota; kingdom Viridiplantae; phylum Streptophyta; class Magnoliopsida; order Asterales; family Asteraceae; genus Helianthus; species Helianthus annuus. The sequence continues at coordinate 37,789,399 of NC_035446.2, read as the reverse complement.
GGTTACGTAGGCTTTACGTAACGTGTCCTCCCGACCCGGGAGACAAATGGCAAATACTGGGTTACGTAGGCTTTACGTAACGTGTCCTGACTAACCTGAGGACGATGGTCTATAGTCTGGTGTATGTGTAAGTACGAGTAATCATTCCATATTCAACATATCCAACCCAATTCCCAACCCGGGAATCCCATGCCTTGGCTGTGTGAACTCACCTTGGTTTGCTCGGCAGATACACAAAGAGTACAGGTAGCAAGTAAATGGTCAACCACGTCCTATCATGGTTTATACAAGTCAGGCTTTGACTAAGGTAGTACACGTATGCATCACGTAAGCTAACACGTTACTACCACGTATGCATGTAAACAGGCAAAAGCATAGCATTAACATTCATGTGCGATCCAATGTCTAAGCCCGAAAGGTAAACAATCCAATTAACCTTCAACCCACTCATATAACGGCCCAAACTAAACAGTCCAGATTCTCAATCGGCCCAAATAACATAAGCAGTCCAATTAGCAGCTTTGTAAACAAGTCCAGTTATGTGCACGTGCGTGGTCTCGACTCGAGACTAGAGATCTCGAGTCGCAACAAGGGAGATCTCGACAGATGCCTATCCTTCGAGACTAGGTGGTCTCGAGTCAGGTCTCGAGTCGCAATGGGCTGGTCTCGGTTTGTCATGGTCCACTCGAGACTGTTTGGTCTCGAGTCGCAACTGGACTCGCAACGTTGGTCCCGAGTTGTGCTGTTTGTGGGCTAGTGTGACGGTCTCGAGTCGAGACAGTGGGTCCCGACTCGCAATCCCAGTCGAGACAAGCAAATTGTAACAGTTTCCCCGATTTCATGCAGATCAGTTACACTTATCAATTATCATCAATAGTTTCCAAGTTTACCAAATCAATTAACAGTTTCTATTCGGGAAAAATTATCGATCAAACAGGGATTTCAAATCATTAATTCTCATGAACCTTAACATCATATCATAAACAATTATCTAATGATTCGCATGAACATGCAACCGAGAAACATCAATTAACCCGACTTTTCTTAGCACATTTACCAGCTACAAACTGATTAAATCACATATTCATATGGCCGATTTCAATCATACAATCACAGGAACTTTAATCTGATTCGGTGAATCAATCAATCAAATCGCAAACAAGGCATAGCAACATAATAATCGTCGGATCAGTTCTTAGCTTAATATCATATACACAAGTTTAATCGGTACAGTCTAGCATGGAATCATATCATTAATCAACAAATAAATAACAACACACTAACCGTAGGGTAAAGGAAAGGGTGATCCGATTCGAGAATGATATCCGAGAGGAAGAGGAGTGATGGCAGGGATTGATCCGAATGGCAATGTCTTCGGTTCCGAGTCGCAAGAGGGAGAGAGTTTGTGTGTGTGCTCTAGGTTGCCAAATTGTGTAAAACAAAAACCCTAAGGATGTGTGCATGTATATACGTATAAGAGAAGTGGGCCGAAGCCTCACTTGGGCCGGTTTGTGATCTCGGGTCCGTTACATGGACCGAGTGGGTTTGCAAACAATAGTAAAGCTCAATTGATTTATGGATCGGGTGTAGTGTTGTGTGGTCCAATAACGCAACATTTAAACATTTAACCGTAACATTCATTCAATCAAACATATAATTTAGTTCACATATGCACATAGCGTTACACAAAGCAAGTCTAAAGTTCGAGTTGTCACATTATCCCCAACTAATTGGAAATTTCGTCCCGAAATTTGGTATGCACTCACTGAGGAAGCTAGGTAAACTGTATTGTTCACTGGTTTTCCTGGGGTGTCACATCCTCCCCCCCGTTGATTTGGAATTTCGTCCCGAAATTCCGAAGTAGTAGCTTCAGCCTCAGTAGTGGTTGCCTTGTTCCCGAATAACTGGGGGTACTTTTCTGTCATCCTGTCTTCGCGTTCCCAGGTGTACTCTGGGCCACGTTTGGAGTTCCAACGGACTCGGACAAGAGGGATTCTCTTGTGTTTGAGGACCTTCACATCCCGGTCCGTGATTTCCACTGGTTCCTCGACGAACTGCAACCGCTCGTCGATAGTGAGTTCCTTAAAAGGAATGATGAGGGTTTCATCTGATAGGCACTTCTTTAGGTTCGACACATGAAAGACATTGTGAACTGCCCCGAGTTCAGCTGGTAAATTCAACTTGTAGGCTACCTTTCCAATCTTTTCTATAATTTCGAATGGGCCGACGTATCGCGGATTCAGTTTGCCGCGTTTGCCAAAACGGACCACACCCTTCCAGGGTGAGACTTTCAATAAAACCCGGTCCCCGACCTCAAATTCCAATGGCTTTCTACGCTTGTCCGCGTAGGCTTTCTGACGGTCGCGTGCTGCCGCCATGCGTTGTCGTATCTGTGCAATCTTTTCTGTGGCGTCCACTACAATCTCTGGACCCGTGATCTGACTATCCCCCACCTCTGCCCAGCAGAGGGGTGACCGACATTTACGCCCGTACAATGCCTCGAATGGAGCGGCTTGAATGCTGGTGTGATAACTATTATTATACGAGAACTCCACCAAAGGGAGGTGCTTTTCCCAGCCGTTGCCGAAATCGATAACGCATGCTGTGACAACTCGAATTTCCAAGATTTCTATTTCGTATTTATTGCACGTTCATGTAATTGCACAATTGAATTCCATGAAATTATATATATTTTGATTGTTTGATTGTGTATAGTTGTTGGTTATTTGTGAAACTTGTCAAATGTGTAAACTTGGTAGTGGAACTATGAAATAGTTATGAGATGGTATACTATTGTAACTTATATTAGTTAGGGGTGTAGAGAGCCATTAGTGAATTTGATTATACTTAAAACCCTAATCCCCTCTCTAATCATTCACTAATCACTTTCACCAAAAACCAAAGAACGTACTCTCATTTCTTGGGCTCTAGCAATCATCACCATCATCATCACCAAGATAATCATCACGAGTTTGATCACCCTACTCCTCTAGAATCATTCAAGGTAATTGTTAATGATTTGTGCTTGATTATCTATTGATTTCTTGATTCTTGTGTTCTTTGAAAACCCTAGTTCTTCATGTGATAGGTTGTGATTTGGTTTGATTCTAAACTATTGATGTTAATGATTAGTCATATGATTGATAGATGGTTCCTATAATGATATAGTTTGATTGTTGTTGAGCATGAATGGATTGATTATGATTCTGCCGTCATATGTTTTGATTTAGGGTTTGTTGAATGAAATACGTAACTGGCTTGATTCTCTTGACGTTGTATTGGAATTCTTATGCTATGATTGTCTGAGTTTGCTAAGTGAAACTATGCCTGAGTTTAATTAAGATTAACCTTGTCCGACTTTAACCAATTCCCTTGGACCGAGTTTAATTGATGTGTAATTGGTCCGACTTTAATTGGTTGGTTATGGTCCGAGTTATTGATGATGTTTTATGGTCCGAATATATATCAATGGGCCGAGTTTAATTGGACACATGTTGGTCCGAGTTTAATTTAAGGAACATTGGTCCGAGTTTAACATGTCTTCAATAGGTCCGAGTTTAATTCAATTAAAGGGATCCGAGTTTAATTCCATTAAAGGGGTCCGAGTTTAATTCAATCAAAGAGGTCCGAGTATAATTGGATCATTGATTGGTCCGAACTTAATGTAGCCTAATTGGTCCGAATATAATGGGCTAGATTGGACCGAGTTTAATGCTTGGTCCGAGTTTAAATGATTTGCATGATTGGACCGAGTTTAATAAGATGTCATTGGGCCCGAGTTTAAATGAATGTGTCAATGGATCGAACTTGTGTGTGAAACATGATGGTCTGAGTTTATTGTATGATTACATGTACTATCCGAATTTTGAACAGGGGAGACCCCCCCCATACTTGTCTGAGTTTTGTGAGATGCATGATCCTGTATGTATTCATATGAATTACGTGAATTGCATGAACGGGTTAACTGTTATATTCTACATGATTGATACATGATAACGCGTATCATTGCGAACGTGAACTGATTTGTCATACGTGCATACAATAGGACTTGATTAATTACTAGTGAGTGCATAACCTAGCATACCGAGCAAACCAAGGTGAGTTCACACTCTTACCAAGGCATGGGATTCCCGTGGTGTTGGGAATGGGATTGAAAGGATAAGGTTGATTAGATACATTATTGACACTATGACTAGACTACCACATTACTATCCTCGGTTGTGAAGGATACTTATACTGATCACTATCCTCGGTTGTGAAGGATACTTATACTGATCACTATCCTCGGTTGTGAAGGATACTTATACTGATCACTATCCTCGGTTGTGAAGGATACTTATACTGATCACTATCCTCGGTTGTGAAGGATACCTATAGTTACGAGTAGTCTAGTGGTTATACAACGTGGAACACCACCACCAGTAACGTGGAACACCACCACCAATAGAACATACAATCGGCCCAGTAGAGCCACTTGTTACAAACGAACTTACTTTTACGCATTTACTTTCTGTGAACTCGCTCAACTAGTTTGTTGATCATTCTGTTACATGCCTTGCAGATCGTTAGGTACTTGGAGCTTGCACACGGAGGAGCTGGTCGTTGTGGGGCTTGAATCGTGATCACCTTGTTAAACACTTTTGATGTTTGATACTTATTTGCTATGGGTTTTACAATAGTACGCTTCCGCTAAACAATGTTAACTTACTTATGTTTTGGAAACACCTTTCATATGGAAATGGTTTGGATTATAATGTGTTTACTTTTACTTTATACAATGTTCTGTATGATTGGTGGCTTGATCCTGGTCAGTCACGCTCCCAAGCGGTGATACTCCGCAGGTGGATTTTTGGGGGTGTGACAGATTGGTATCAGAGCCAGGGCCGGACCGGTGGTGCCAGGTCCCGCGAGGACGCTGGATCCCTTAAGGGGGTGGATTGCGATATCCCACATCGGTTGTGAAGGGGAACGAAGGCTTCCTTATAAGGGGCTTGATACCTTCACCATCATGACGCGTTTTAAAGCCGTGAGGGGCGGACGCTGAGAGCGTGCTGGCTGCCAAAGCGGACAATATCATGGTGCGGTTACGCTGGGCTGTTAAGTTGGGGATAATGTGACAACTCGAATTTCCAAGATTTCTATTTCGTATTTATTGCACGTTCATGTAATTGCACAATTGAATTCCATGAAATTATATATATTTTGATTGTTTGATTGTGTATAGTTGTTGGTTATTTGTGAAACTTGTCAAATGTGTAAACTTGGTAGTGGAACTATGAAATAGTTATGAGATGGTATACTATTGTAACTTATATTAGTTAGGGGTGTAGAGAGCCATTAGTGAATTTGATTATACTTAAAACCCTAATCCCCTCTCTAATCATTCACTAATCACTTTCACCAAAAACCAAAGAACGTACTCTCATTTCTTGGGCTCTAGCAATCATCACCATCATCATCACCAAGATAATCATCACGAGTTTGATCACCCTACTCCTCTAGAATCATTCAAGGTAATTGTTAATGATTTGTGCTTGATTATCTATTGATTTCTTGATTCTTGTGTTCTTTGAAAACCCTAGTTCTTCATGTGATAGGTTGTGATTTGGTTTGATTCTAAACTATTGATGTTAATGATTAGTCATATGATTGATAGATGGTTCCTATAATGATATAGTTTGATTGTTGTTGAGCATGAATGGATTGATTATGATTCTGCCGTCATATGTTTTGATTTAGGGTTTGTTGAATGAAATACGTAACTGGCTTGATTCTCTTGACGTTGTATTGGAATTCTTATGCTATGATTGTCTGAGTTTGCTAAGTGAAACTATGCCTGAGTTTAATTAAGATTAACCTTGTCCGACTTTAACCAATTCCCTTGGACCGAGTTTAATTGATGTGTAATTGGTCCGACTTTAATTGGTTGGTTATGGTCCGAGTTATTGATGATGTTTTATGGTCCGAATATATATCAATGGGCCGAGTTTAATTGGACACATGTTGGTCCGAGTTTAATTTAAGGAACATTGGTCCGAGTTTAACATGTCTTCAATAGGTCCGAGTTTAATTCAATTAAAGGGATCCGAGTTTAATTCCATTAAAGGGGTCCGAGTTTAATTCAATCAAAGAGGTCCGAGTATAATTGGATCATTGATTGGTCCGAACTTAATGTAGCCTAATTGGTCCGAATATAATGGGCTAGATTGGACCGAGTTTAATGCTTGGTCCGAGTTTAAATGATTTGCATGATTGGACCGAGTTTAATAAGATGTCATTGGGCCCGAGTTTAAATGAATGTGTCAATGGATCGAACTTGTGTGTGAAACATGATGGTCTGAGTTTATTGTATGATTACATGTACTATCCGAATTTTGAACAGGGGAGACCCCCCCCATACTTGTCTGAGTTTTGTGAGATGCATGATCCTGTATGTATTCATATGAATTACGTGAATTGCATGAACGGGTTAACTGTTATATTCTACATGATTGATACATGATAACGCGTATCATTGCGAACGTGAACTGATTTGTCATACGTGCATACAATAGGACTTGATTAATTACTAGTGAGTGCATAACCTAGCATACCGAGCAAACCAAGGTGAGTTCACACTCTTACCAAGGCATGGGATTCCCGGGGTGTTGGGAATGGGATTGAAAGGATAAGGTTGATTAGATACATTATTGACACTATGACTAGACTACCACATTACTATCCTCGGTTGTGAAGGATACTTATACTGATCACTATCCTCGGTTGTGAAGGATACTTATACTGATCACTATCCTCGGTTGTGAAGGATACTTATACTGATCACTATCCTCGGTTGTGAAGGATACTTATACTGATCACTATCCTCGGTTGTGAAGGATACCTATAGTTACGAGTAGTCTAGTGGTTATACAACGTGGAACACCACCACCAGTAACGTGGAACACCACCACCAATAGAACATACAATCGGCCCAGTAGAGCCACTTGTTACAAACGAACTTACTTTTACGCATTTACTTTCTGTGAACTCGCTCAACTAGTTTGTTGATCATTCTGTTACATGCCTTGCAGATCGTTAGGTACTTGGAGCTTGCACACGGAGGAGCTGGTCGTTGTGGGGCTTGAATCGTGATCACCTTGTTAAACACTTTTGATGTTTGATACTTATTTGCTATGGGTTTTACAATAGTACGCTTCCGCTAAACAATGTTAACTTACTTATGTTTTGGAAACACCTTTCATATGGAAATGGTTTGGATTATAATGTGTTTACTTTTACTTTATACAATGTTCTGTATGATTGGTGGCTTGATCCTGGTCAGTCACGCTCCCAAGCGGTGATACTCCGCAGGTGGATTTTTGGGGGTGTGACACATGCCCTAAGCATGTCTTCAAGTGTTTGAATCGTTCGCTCAGACTGCCCATCCGTCTGAGGATGATATGCTGTGCTCATGTCTAACCGTGAGCCGAATGACTTATGCATCGCTTGCCATAGCTCTGACGTGAATCGTGCATCGCGATCCGAAATGATGGATGTGGGCACCCCGTGCCTCGAAACAACTTCTTTAAGATATACGTCTGCAAGAGTGGAGAACTTATCCGTTTCCTTTATAGGTAGGAAGTGTGCAGACTTGGTGAGTCGATCCACGATCACCCATATGGTATCATTCCCACGTTGGGATCTAGGTAGGCCTGTAACGAAATCCATGGAAATTTCTTCCCATTTCCATTGAGGTATCTTAGGCTGTTGAAGTAGGCCAGCTGGTTTCTGATATTCGACCTTGACTCTCGCACAGGTCAAACATTTTCCAACATACGTAGCGATGTGGGCCTTCATACTAGGCCACCAATAAGTAGTGCTGATGTCGTGGTACATTTTATCCGACCCTGGATGTACCGAGTAGCGAGACTTGTGAGCTTCATCCATTACAAGTTCGCGTAGACCGCCATAGAGTGGGACCCAAATACGCCCCGTTACATAGTAGGCGCCGTCTGCCTTCTGTTCCATCTGTGGTCGTGAGCCGCGTAAGGCTTCAGCCTTGACGTTTTCGGGCTTCAGTGCTTCTGTCTGAGCAGCTCGTATCTGTTCAGGAAGGCTAGACTGAATCGTAAGCTGTAGCGCTCGCACGCGCTTCGGTAAAGTGTCCTTTCAACTAAGGGCGTCAGCCACCACATTGGCTTTGCCTGGATGATACTTGATGGCGCATTCGTAATCATTAAGTAACTCGACCCATCGTCGTTGACGCATGTTCAAATCCTTCTGCTTAAGAATATGCTCGAGACTCCTGTGATCGGTGTAAATCGTGCACCTGGTACCGTACAGGTAGTGTCGCCATATCTTAAGCGCGAAAACAACAGCTCCCAGCTCTAAATCGTGCGTCGTGTAGTTCCGTTCATGAACCTTGAGTTGACGAGAGGCGTAAGCGATAACCTTGTCACGCTGCATTAACACACATCCAAGTCCCCGAATGGATGCGTCACAATATACCACGAAGTCATCTGTGCCCTCTGGCAGAGAGAGGATAGGTGCGCTGCAAAGTCTATCCTTTAAGTGCTGAAAAGCAGTCTCCTAGGGCTCTCCCCAGCGATAGGTAACACCCTTCTGTGTCAGTAATGTAAGTGGTTGCGCGATCTTCGAGAAATCCTTGATAAACCGTCTGTAGTAACCCGCCAAACCCAAGAATTGGCGTATTTCTGTCGGCGTACGCGGTGCAGGCCAGTTTCTGATCGAGTCTACCTTGGATGGATCGACATGGATCCCATCCCTGTTCACCACATGGCCTAAGAAGTGGACTTCACGAAGCCAGAAGTCGCATTTAGAAAGCTTGGCGTACAGCTGTTCCTTCCGAAGAAGTTCCAATATCAGACGAAGATGCTGCTCGTGTTCCTCCTGACTCTTGGAGTAAATCAGAATGTCGTCGATGAATACTATGACGAACTTGTCAAGGTAGGGTTTGCATACCCTGTTCATAAGGTCCATAAATACGGCAGGCGCGTTCGTTAACCCAAACGGCATGACAAGAAACTCGTAGTGACCATAACGAGTTCTGAATGCAGTCTTGGAGATGTCCTCATCCCGGACTCTCAGCTGATGATACCCTGACCTTAAGTCTATCTTCGAATAGTAACACGACCCTTGCAACTGGTCGAATAAGTCGTCTATGCGTGGAAGAGGATAACGGTTCTTCACCGTCACCTTGTTGAGTTCACGGTAGTCGATGCACATCCTGAACGTACCGTCTTTCTTCATCACGAAAAGCACTGGAGCTCCCCAAGGCGAAGAGCTTGGACGAATGAAGCCCTTTTCCAAGAGCTCTTGTAGCTGCTTTGACAGTTCTTCCAATTCTGATGGAGCTAGATGATATGGTGCGCGAGCTATGGGTGCTGCTCCTGGAGCGAGTTCGATCTGAAATTCGACCTGACGATGAGGCGGTAAGCCAGGTAAGTCTTCAGGAAACACCTGAGGGTAATCACGTACAATTGGAATGTCCTCCAATTTCTTTTCTTTTGCAGACGCATCTGAAACAAGAGCCAAAATGGCTGTGTGACCCTTACGTAAGCATTTCTGAGCCTTCAAGAAAGAGATGATGCCAACCACAGCACCACTCTTGTCGCCTTGAACTTCGAGAGGTTCTTGACCAGAACGAGGAATGCGAATAATCTTCTCGCTGCATAAAATTTCTGCCTGGTGTTGGGATAACCAATCCATCCCAATCACGACGTCGAGGCTACCCAAAACTACGGGAATAAGATCGATAGAGAAGGCTTGACCAGCTAGGATAAGATTACAACCCTGAACTACGTGCGTGGCTTCTAGACTTTTACCGTTAGCTAACTCTACTACATGTTTGGTGGGTAAAAGTGTTGGTGCACGTTTTAGCAGTTGACACATTTTCACAGACATATAGCTTGTATCCGCACCCGAATCAAATAAAACAGTAACGTAAATATTGTCGAGGAGAAACTTACCCATAACAACGTTGGGATCGTTCACTGCGTCGCCTCGACCTAGTACGAATGCACGACCACGAGCTTCATTGCCGTTGTTGTTGTTTCCCCCATTGTTATTATTCCCGTTGCCCTGATTGTTGTTGTTGTTGCGGATCTGGTTCTGGTTCAATTGAGGGCAATCGCGTTTGAAATGACCTTCAGCCCCACACTGGAAACATCCCCGGTTTCCACGCTGTGGCTGCTGCTGCTGCTGCTGGTTCTGTGGAGCGGGTTGCTGAGGCTGCTGATTCTGATTCGCAGGCCGTGGACTCCTACAGTCTTTGGCCTCATGTCCCATCTTAAGACACCTTTGACAACGACCCTTGTTACACGGGCCGTGGTGATGTCTGTGGCAATTGTAACACTTAGGTTGACTTCCCTGATATCTCCTCTGTCTGTGACCACTAGAGGATTGCTGACTGGGACTCTGATAGTGGTCAGTCTTCTGCTGCTGAGCTTGTGGCTGAACAGTCGCTGAACCCCTGCTGGAATCTCCATCCCATTTTCTTTTGCTTTCGCTAGTAGTAGCAGGAGTGGCTGAAGGAGTGACTGTAGCAGTAGCGTTGACACGCTTAGGCAGTTTATTCTGATCCACTGCCTGGTCGGTGATGCGATGAGCGAGACGCTGGATTTCCTGGATGTTGTCGAGGTTAGCCGAGGTAACATGGCTCTGGATTTCTGGTGCCAACCCCTTGAGATACATCTCGATGCGCTTGTATGGAGGGTCTACCATAGTTGGGCACAATACGGCCAGCTCGTTTGACCGCTTGGTATACGCTTCAATCTCCGACCCAACCATTTTCAGGTTATACAGCTCGTCTTCTAGCTTGTGAATATCTTCACGCGTACAATACTCACGCTTGATGAGTTCCTTGAAATCGTTCAATGGGGTGGCGTTAGCAGCTGCCAACCCAAGAATTTGCACTTGCGCGTTCCACCAGGTTAGCGCGATTCCTTCCAAAGTGCCAGTGGCAACTTGACCTTGCGAGCCTCAGGGCACTCGCACATTTCGAATACTGATTCTAACTTTTCAAACCAATGGAGGAGTCCCACTGCCCCCTCGGTGCCGCTGAAAGTATTTGGACGACAGTCCATGAAGTTCTTGAAAGTGCAGACAGGCTGTTGCGCGTGTTGACCTATCGTGTACGAATAGGACGAAGTTAAATACGAGAGTTAATGTAGGATCTAAAGATCCTAGTGTGTGCCTATACTGCAGGATATACTACCTGCTTGAGCTGCTGCAACTGCCGCAGCAACTTGAGCTTGAACGAGAGCCTCTAGCTGGGCTTGTGTCATGTTGATTCTTCTAGACATGATCTTCATTGTAACAAGTAGCATAGGTAAGAATGGTTCGCGAATAGGGCGATGACAGAAAAGTGTAAGCACGTAGGGTTTCTCATGCTATAATGTCATGTGTATCTAAATGTAATGCGAGCAAAGTTCTAAGCAGCTCTAGCAAACAGGCAATAGTCATAACCTTATTACCTAGGATGTCGAGTCTTGCACGTGGAGCGAAGCGTCGTTGTGGATCGTTGAGAGCACTGTACTGGTTATAGTCCGGTTTTAATAAAAACGTTTTCCCATATTAAAACCAAGTTCTCTATAACCAATGGCTCTGATACCAATCTGTCACACCCCCAAAATCCACCTGCGGAGTACCACCGCTTGGGAGCGTGACATGACCAGGATCAAGCCACCAATTATATCAAACATAGCATTTAATAGTAAAAGTAATTAATGTAAATCATCATGACATGATTGATGTTTCAAAACCAAACATCGTTTAAATAGCGGAAGCATAGTATGTAATCTCAAAATAGTTAAGTTCAGATAAAGTTCATGATCCGTATCCCACAACGACCTGCTCCTCCCTGTGCAAGCTCCCAGTATACCTAAGGTCCTGCAAGGCATGCAGCAAATAATCAACAAACTAGTTGAGCGAGTTCACAATAAGTTCATAGTACAATGTGCATGTTTAACTAGTGGGGGCTTCCCATACTAGTGTGTACTAAAGGTGGGGGCTTCCCAAACCTTGTGTTCATATTAATGGTGGGGGCTTCCCATGTTTATCCTGGCTAATGAGGGCTTCTCATTAACGGTACTTACTAGACTACTTCCAACCATGTGTTCTTCTTTACCGAGAACAGGAATACGTACAGGGTCCCGTAGGCTTTACGTGACGTGCCCTTCCCCGAGGACAGTGGTACGCGTGGGGGCTACGTAGGCTTTACGCAGCGTGGCCTTCCGACCTGGAAGCCAGTGGATGGTATTGGGTTACGTAGGCTTTACGTAACGTGTCCTCCCGACCCGGGAGACAAATGGCAAATACTGGGTTACGTAGGCTTTACGTAACGTGTCCTGACTAACCTGAGGACGATGGTCTATAGTCTGGTGTATGTGTAAGTACGAGTAATCATTCCATATTCAACATATCCAACCCAATTCCCAACCCGGGAATCCCATGCCTTGGCTGTGTGAACTCACCTTGGTTTGCTCGGCAGATACACAAAGAGTACAGGTAGCAAGTAAATGGTCAACCACGTCCTATCATGGTTTATACAAGTCAGGCTTTGACTAAGGTAGTACACGTATGCATCACGTAAGCTAACACGTTACTACCACGTATGCATGTAAACAGGCAAAAGCATAGCATTAACATTCATGTGCGATCCAATGTCTAAGCCCGAAAGGTAAACAATCCAATTAACCTTCAACCCACTCATATAACGGCCCAAACTAAACAGTCCAGATTCTCAATCGGCCCAAATAACATAAGCAGTCCAATTAGCAGCTTTGTAAACAAGTCCAGTTATGTGCATGTCACACCCCCAAAATCCCACACGCGGAGTACCACCGCTTGGAGGCGTGACTGACCAGGATCAAACCATCAATTATATCAAACATAGCATTTTATAGTAATCATAAGTATAATTGATGTTCAAAACCAAACGTTAAAGATGTAGCGGAAGCATTAAATGTAAAACCCAATCATAAGTATCAATGTGTGAATGTAAAAGTGTTTAATACGCATTCATATGTCCTTGTCCACAACGACCCGCTTCTCCTCTGGTGCAAGCTCCAAATATACCTAAGGTCCTGCAAGGCATGCAGCAAATAATCAACAAAACTAGTTGAGCGAGTTCACAGAAAGTAAGTTCTAACATGCATAAGTATAGCTAGTGGGGGCTTCCCATGTTCATCCTGGTTAATGAGGGCTTCTCATTAACGGTACTTACTAGACTAACTTCCGACCATGTGTTCTTCTTTACCGAGAACAGGAAAACGTACAGGGTCACGTAGGCTTTACGTGACGTGCCCTTCCCCGAGGACAGTGGTACGCGTGAGGGCTACGTAGGCTTTACGCAGCGTGGCCTTCCGAACTGGAAGCCAGTGAATGGTATTGGGTTACGTAGGCTTTACGTAACGTGTCCTCCCGACCCGGGAGACATATGGCAAATAATCTGGGTTGCGTAGGCTTTACGCAACGTGTCCTGACTAACCTGAGGACGATGGTCTATAGTCTGGTATATGCGTAAGTACGAGTAACTCCTTTTACAATATCATATCCAACCCAATTCCCAACCCGGGAATCCCATGCCTTGGCTGTGTGAACTCACCTTGGTTTGCTCGGCAGATACACAAGTGTACAGGTAGCAAGTAATGGTCAATCACGTCCTATCATGCATTTATTCAAGTCAGGTTCGATTCACGTATAGCACGTAGGGTTACACAGAGGTAACAAGTTGCAAGCATAAGTCATGGCCCAAACAAAACTAATCAAATCGTGCGAGTGGTAACCAATCCGTCCGGATGGCACCTCGTGCGGATAGCCAATCCGTGCGGACAGTCGGTCCGTGCGGATGGATGGGTAATTCGTGCGGATGGCCATTGGTCCATCCGGGTGGACAGTTCGTGCGAGTGACACTCATCCGGGTGATAGTTCGTGCGGACTGACAATCCGTGCGGACTGTCAGCTCGTGCGGATGGTTTGCGGATGGCAGTTTAGTTCGTGCGGATGGACAATTCGTCCGGTTTGCAATCCGTCCGGATTGACAGTTCGTCCGGATCGGAATTCATGTGATAGGTCAGTTCGTCCGGATTAACAATCCGTGCGGTTGTTAATCCGTCCGGTTTAACAGTCCATCCGGATCGGGACTCATGTGAATAGCATACTTTGTGCGATCAGTTTCATACAATCGGTTACAACTAATTAATGGTTTCCATACTTATCGTTTTATCGATTAACAAAATTCCAACCATTAAGCTAACACCAACAAGATCAAACCAGTAAAATTCACATGTTTAACAAGAACCCTAGATGAGCATATCCGAATTATCAACATGTCCGGCCGATCATCAAGCATGTCCGGCCGGTTAATCATTCAAATCAAAACATAACAAGGCCGATCCTATTAACCGATTTCATGCAATAGCCGATTAACAATTTTCATCAACAACAAACCCGATTATATAACCTGTCCGACCGATTAACAAGCATATCCGATTTATTTATATAACAATATCCGATCGATTAACAATTAAGTCCGACCGATCCAACAGGTCCGGCCGATCGAACAAAGCTTTATCAAACATGTTATCATCAAATCGTATTATCAATCACCCAATTAACAAACATCAATTCAGCCGATTAACAACCAATTCGCAACATTGAACATGAAATCATTTAATCAATCAAAACAATACAACTTAAACACTAACCGATCGGTCGAGGGTGATCCGATTTGATAAGGGATCCGAGGTACGGCCGCCTTTGATTCGCGAATGAGAGGGAGAGAAAAAGAGAGCTAGGTTTCTTGTGTGTGTTAGAGTTTTGGTAACAAATAAGAAAACTAACTAAGTCCCTAAGGTTATTTGCGCATAGGGGGAGTGGGCCGGCCCATTCGATCGGGCTGCCCTTGGGCCGTGTATGTTGTGCAATCCGATTAAATAAATACAAACACATTAAATACGTAATACACGTAGCACATAATAACATATCATTTATTTAAATCAAAGCTCGTAATCATAACACGTTCACATACGTTACACAAGGTAGGTCTAAAGTCCGAGTTGTCACATTATCCCCAACTAATTGGAAATTTCGTCCCGAAATTTGGTATGCACTCACTGAGGAAGCTAGGTAAACTGTTCTGTTCACTGGTTTTCCTGGGGTGTCACATCCTCCCCCCGTTGATCTGGAATTTCGTCCCGAAATTCCGAAGTAGTAGCTTCAGCCTCAGTAGTGGTTGCCTGGTTCCCGAATAAATGGGGGTACTTTTCTGTCATCCTGTCTTCGCGTTCCCAGGTGTACTCTGGGCCACGTTTGGAGTTCCAACGAACTCGAACAAGAGGGATTCTCTTGTGTTTGAGGACCTTCACATCCCGGTCCGTGATTTCCACTGGTTCCTCGACGAACTGCAACCGCTCGTCGATAGTGAGTTCCTTAAAAGGAATGATGAGGTTTTCATCTGATAAGCACTTCTTTAAGTTTGATACATGAAAGACATTGTGAACTGCCCCGAGTTCAGCTGGTAAATTCAACTTGTAGGCTACCTTGCCAATCTTTTCTATAATTTCGAATGGTCCGACGTATCGTGGATTCAGTTTGCCCCGTTTGCCAAAACGTACCACACCCTTCCAGGGTGAGACTTTCAATAAAACCCGGTCCCCGACCTCAAATTCCAATGGCTTTCTACGCTTGTCCGCGTAGGCTTTCTGACGGTCGCGTGCTGCCGCCATGCGTTGTCGTATCTGTGCTATCTTTTCTGTGGCGTCCACAACAATCTCTGGACCCGTGATCTGACTATCTCCCACCTCTGCCCAACAGAGAGGTGACCGGCATTTACGCCCGTACAATGCCTCGAATGGAGCGGCTTGAATGCTGGTGTGATAACTATTATTATACGAGAACTCCACCAAAGGGAGATGCTTTTCCCAGCCGTTGCCGAAATCGATAACGCATGCTCTTAGCATGTCTTCAAGCGTTTGGATCGTTCGCTCAGACTGCCCATCCGTCTGAGGATGATATGCTGTGCTCATGTCTAAACGTGAGCCGAAAGATTTGTGCATCGCTTGCCAAAGTTCTGACGTGAATCGTGCATCGCGATCCGAAATGATAGATGTGGGCACCCCGTGCCTCGAGACAACTTCTTTAAGATAGACGTCTGCAAGAGTGGAGAACTTATCCGTTTCCTTAATCGGCAGGAAGTGTGCAGACTTGGTGAGTCGATCAACTATGACCCATATCGTATCATTCCCACGCTGGGATCTAGGTAGGCCTGTAACGAAATCCATGGAAATTTCTTCCCATTTCCATTGCGGTATTTTAGGCTGCTGCAGCAGGCCAGCTGGTTTTTGATATTCAACCTTGACTCTTGCACAGGTCAAGCATTTTCCAACATACGTAGCAATGTGGGCCTTCATACTAGGCCACCAATAGGTAGTGCTGATGTCGTGGTACATTTTATCCGACCCTGGATGTACCGAATAGCGAGACTTGTGAGCTTCATCCATTACAAGTTCGCGTAGACCGCCATAAAGAGGGACCCAAATCCGGCCCGTTACATAGTAGGCGCCGTCTGCCTTCTGTTCCATTTGTTGTCGTGAGCCGCGTAAGGCTTCAGCCTTGACATTTTCGGGCTTCAGTGCTTCTGTCTGAGCAGCTCGTATCTGAGCGGGAAGGCTAGACTGAATTGTAAGCTGTAGCGCTCGCACGCGCCGTGGTAAAGTGTCCTTTCGACTAAGGGCATCAGCCACAACATTGGCTTTGCCTGGGTGATACTTGATAGCGCATTCGTAATCGTTAAGTAACTCGACCCATCGTCGTTGACGCATATTCAAGTCCTTCTGCTTAAGGATATGCTCGAGACTCCTGTGATCGGTGTAAATCGTGCACCTGGTACCGTACAGGTAGTGTCGCCATATCTTAAGCGCGAAAACAACAGCTCCCAGCTCTAAATCGTGCGTCGTGTAGTTCCGTTCATGAACCTTTAGCTGACGAGAGGCGTAG
The DNA here is from genome assembly GCF_002127325.2 of Helianthus annuus. Taxonomy (NCBI): domain Eukaryota; kingdom Viridiplantae; phylum Streptophyta; class Magnoliopsida; order Asterales; family Asteraceae; genus Helianthus; species Helianthus annuus. The sequence goes on along the minus strand of NC_035446.2, from coordinate 37,772,401 downwards.
GCAATCACTTTATCCCGCTGCATCAATACGCATCCCAGACCTTGTATTGACGCGTCACAATATACTACGAAGTCATCTGTGCCCTCTGGCAATGAAAGAATAGGTGCACTGCAAAGCCTATCCTTTAGATACTGAAAAGCAGTTTCCTGCGTGTTGCCCCAACGGTAGGTGACACCCTTCTGTGTCAGTAGTGTAAGTGGTTGTGCAATCTTCGAGAAATCCTTGATAAACCGTCTGTAGTAACCTGCCAGACCCAAGAATTGTCGTATTTCTGTCGGTGTACGCGGTGCAGGCCAGTTTCTGATCGAATCTACCTTGGATGGATCGACATGGATCCCATCCTTGTTCACTACGTGGCCTAAGAAGTGGACTTCACGAAGCCAGAAGTCGCATTTGGAAAGCTTGGCGTACAACTGTTCCTTCCGAAGGAGTTCCATTATAAGACGAAGATGCTGCTCGTGTTCCTCCTGACTCTTGGAGTAAATCAGGATGTCGTCGATGAAAACAATGACGAACTTGTCGAGATAGGGTTTGCACACCCTGTTCATCAGATCCATAAATACTGCAGGCGCGTTCGTTAACCCAAATGGCATGACGAGAAACTCGTAGTGTCCGTAACGAGTTCTGAAGGCTGTCTTGGAGACGTCCTCATCCCGGACTCTCAGTTGATGGTACCCTGACCTCAAATCTACCTTCGAATAGTAGCACGACCCTTGCAACTGGTCGAATAAGTCGTCTATGCGCGGAAGAGGATAACGGTTCTTCACCGTCACCTTGTTGAGTTCACGGTAGTCGATGCACATTCTGAACGTACCGTCCTTCTTCTTCACGAAAAGTACTGGAGCTCCCCAAGGCGAAGAGCTTGGTCGTATGAAACCCTTTTCCAAGAGTTCTTGCAGTTGCTTTGACAATTCCTCCAATTCTGATGGAGCTAAACGATATGGTGCGCGAGCTATGGGTGCTGCTCCTGGAGCGAGCTCGATTTGAAATTCGACCTGACGGTGAGGCGGTAATCCAGGTAAGTCTTTAGGGAACACCTGAGGATAGTCACGTACAACTGGTATATCTTCCAGTTTCCTTTCCTTTGCTGATGCATCTGAAACAAGAGCCAAAATGGCTGTGTGACCTTTACGTAAGCACTTCTGAGCTTTCAAGAAAGAGATGATGCCAACCACTGCACCACTCTTGTCGCCTTGAACTTCTAGAGGTTCCTGACCCAAACGAGGAATGCGAATAACCTTTTCGCTGCATAAAATTTCTGCCTGGTGTTGAGATAACCAATCCATCCCAATTACGACGTCGAAGCTACCCAAAACTATGGGAATGAGATCAATAGAGAAGGCTTGACCGGCTAAGATAAGATTACAACCCTGAACTATGTGCGTGGCTTCTAGACTTTTACCGTTAGCTAACTCTACTACGTGTTTGGTGGGTAAAAGTGTTGGTGCACGTTTTAGCAGTTGACACATTTTCACAGACATATAGCTTGTATCCGCACCCGAATCAAATAAAACAGTAACGTAAATATTGTCGAGGAGAAACTTACCCATAACAACGTTGGGATCGTTCACTGCATCGCCTCGACCTAGCACAAAAGCACGACCACGAGCTTCATTGCCGTTGTTGTTGTTGTTCCCGCCGTTATTGTTGCCGTTGCCCTGGTTGTTATTGTTGTTGCGGTTCTGGTTCAACTGAGGGCAATCGCGTTTGAAGTGACCTTCAGCCCCACACTGGAAACATCCCCGGTTTCCACGCTGTGGCTGCTGCTGCTGCTGGTTCTGTGGAGCTGGTTGCTGAGGCTGCTGATTCTGATTTGCAGGACGAGGGCTCCTACAGTCTTTAGCCTCGTGCCCCATCTTAAGACACCTTTGGCAACGACCCTTGTTACACGGGCCGTGGTGATGCCTGTTGCAGTTGTGGCACCTAGGTTGACTACCCTGATATCTCCTCTGTCTGTGACTACCAGAGGATTGCTGACTGGGACTCTGATACTGGTCAGTCTTCTGCTGATGAGCTTGAGACTGAACGGATGCTGAACCTTTGTTAGAATCCCCATCCCATTTTCTTTTACTGTCACCAGATGTAGCAGGAGTAACTGAGGTGGTGACGTTAGCAGTAGCATTAACACGCTTGGGCAGTCTATTCTGATCCACTGCCTGATCAGTGATACGGTGAGCGAGACGCTGGATCTCCTGAATGTTTTCGAGGTTAGCCGACGTCACGTGGCTTTGAATTTCTGGCGCCAATCCCTTGAGGTACAACTCAATGCGCTTGTATGGAGGATCCACCATAGTAGGACACAGAACGGCCAGCTCATTGGACCGTTTGGTATACGCTTCGATTTCCGATCCAACCATTTTCAAGTTATAAAGCTCGTCTTCCAGCTTGTGTATGTCTTCCCGCGTGCAATACTCACGCTTGATGAGCTCCTTAAAGTCGTTCCATGGGGTGGCGTTAGCAGCTGCCAACCCTAAGATTTGGACTTGGGCGTTCCACCAAGTCAGTGCTATTCCCTCCAGGGTGCCAGTAGCAAACTTGACCTTGCGAGCCTCAGGGCACTCGCACATTTCAAAGACTGATTCTAGCTTCTCGAACCAGTGGAGTAGTCCCACTGCTCCTCCCGTGCCGCTGAAAGTGTTTGGACGACAGTCCATGAAATTCTTGAAGGTACACACAGGTTGTTGCTGAGCGGGTTGACCTGCTTGGGCGGCTGCAACTGCCGTAGCAATGAGAGCCTCTAGCTGGGCTTGTGTCATGTTAACTCGTCCAGACATGATCTTCAGTGTAAAAAGGTAGCGTAGGTAAGAATGGTTCGCGAATAGGGCGATGACAGAAAAGCGTAGGCATATAGGTGTTCTCATGAAATCAAAGCATGTGTATCTAAGCGTATTGCGAGCAAAGTTCTAAGCAGTTCTAGCAAACAGGCAATAAACATAAACCTTATTACCTAGGATGTCGAGTCTTGCACGTGGAGCGAAGCGTCGTTGTGGATCGTTGAGAGCACTGTTCTGGTTATAGTCCGGTTTTAATAAAAAACGTTTTCCCATATTAAAACCAAGTTCTCTATAACCAATGGCTCTGATACCAATCTGTCACACCCCCAAAATCCCACACGCGGAGTACCACCGCTTGGAGGCGTGACTGACCAGGATCAAACCATCAATTATATCAAACATAGCATTTTATAGTAATCATAAGTATAATTGATGTTCAAAACCAAACGTTAAAGATGTAGCGGAAGCATTAAATGTAAAACCCAATCATAAGTATCAATGTGTGAATGTAAAAGTGTTTAATACGCATTCATATGTCCTTGTCCACAACGACCCGCTTCTCCTCTGGTGCAAGCTCCAAATATACCTAAGGTCCTGCAAGGCATGCAGCAAATAATCAACAAAACTAGTTGAGCGAGTTCACAGAAAGTAAGTTCTAACATGCATAAGTATAGCTAGTGGGGGCTTCCCATGTTCATCCTGGTTAATGAGGGCTTCTCATTAACGGTACTTACTAGACTAACTTCCGACCATGTGTTCTTCTTTACCGAGAACAGGAAAACGTACAGGGTCACGTAGGCTTTACGTGACGTGCCCTTCCCCGAGGACAGTGGTACGCGTGAGGGCTACGTAGGCTTTACGCAGCGTGGCCTTCCGAACTGGAAGCCAGTGAATGGTATTGGGTTACGTAGGCTTTACGTAACGTGTCCTCCCGACCCGGGAGACATATGGCAAATAATCTGGGTTGCGTAGGCTTTACGCAACGTGTCCTGACTAACCTGAGGACGATGGTCTATAGTCTGGTATATGCGTAAGTACGAGTAACTCCTTTTACAATATCATATCCAACCCAATTCCCAACCCGGGAATCCCATGCCTTGGCTGTGTGAACTCACCTTGGTTTGCTCGGCAGATACACAAGTGAACAGGTAGCAAGTAATGGTCAATCACGTCCTATCATGCATTTATTCAAGTCAGGTTCGATTCACGTATAGCACGTAGGGTTACACAGAGGTAACAAGTTGCAAGCATAAGTCATGGCCCAAACAAAACTAATCAAATCGTGCGAGTGGTAACCAATCCGTCCGGATGGCACCTCGTGCGGATAGCCAATCCGTGCGGACAGTCGGTCCGTGCGGATGGATGGGTAATTCGTGCGGATGGCCATTGGTCCATCCGGGTGGACAGTTCGTGCGAGTGACACTCATCCGGGTGATAGTTCGTGCGGACTGACAATCCGTGCGGACTGTCAGCTCGTGCGGATGGTTTGCGGATGGCAGTTTAGTTCGTGCGGATGGACAATTCGTCCGGTTTGCAATCCGTCCGGATTGACAGTTCGTCCGGATCGGAATTCATGTGATAGGTCAGTTCGTCCGGATTAACAATCCGTGCGGTTGTTAATCCGTCCGGTTTAACAGTCCATCCGGATCGGGACTCGTGTGAATAGCATACTTTGTGCGATCAGTTTCATACAATCGGTTACAACTAATTAATGGTTTCCATACTTATCGTTTTATCGATTAACAAAATTCCAACCATTAAGCTAACACCAACAAGATCAAACCAGTAAAATTCACATGTTTAACAAGAACCCTAGATGAGCATATCCGAATTATCAACATGTCCGGCCGATCATCAAGCATGTCCGGCCGGTTAATCATTCAAATCAAAACATAACAAGGCCGATCCTATTAACCGATTTCATGCAATAGCCGATTAACAATTTTCATCAACAACAAACCCGATTATATAACCTGTCCGACCGATTAACAAGCATATCCGATTTATTTATATAACAATATCCGATCGATTAACAATTAAGTCCGGCCGATCCAACAGGTCCGGCCGATCGAACAAAGCTTTATCAAACATGTTATCATCAAATCGTATTATCAATCACCCAATTAACAAACATCAATTCAGCCGATTAACAACCAATTCGCAACATTGAACATGAAATCATTTAATCAATCAAAACAATACAACTTAAACACTAACCGATCGGTCGAGGGTGATCCGATTTGATAAGGGATCCGAGGTACGGCCGCCTTTGATTCGCGAATGAGAGGGAGAGAAAAAGAGAGCTAGGTTTCTTGTGTGTGTTAGAGTTTTGGTAACAAATGAGAAAACTAACTAAGTCCCTAAGGTTATTTGCGCATAGGGGGAGTGGGCCGGCCCATTCGATCGGGCTGCCCTTGGGCCGTGTATGTTGTGCAATCCGATTAAATAAATACAAACACATTAAATACGTAATACACGTAGCACATAATAACATATCATTTATTTAAATCAAAGCTCGTAATCATAACACGTTCACATACGTTACACAAGGTAGGTCTAAAGTCCGAGTTGTCACAGTGCACGTGCGTGGTCTCGACTCGAGACTAGAGATCTCGAGTCGCAACAAGGGAGATCTCGACAGATGCCTATCCTTCGAGACTAGGTGGTCTCGAGTCACAATGGGCTGGTCTCGGTTTGTCATGGTCCACTCGAGACTGTTTGGTCTCGAGTCGCAACTGGACTCGCAACGTTGGTCCCGAGTTGTGCTGTTTGTGGGCTAGTGTGACGGTCTCGAGTCGAGACAGTGGGTCCCGACTCGCAATCCCAGTCGAGACAAGCAAATTGTAACAGTTTCCCCGATTTCATGCAGATCAGTTACACTTATCAATTATCATCAATAGTTTCCAAGTTTACCAAATCAATTAACAGTTTCTATTCCAATTATCGATCAAACAGGGATTTCAAATCATTAATTCTCATGAACCTTAACATCATATCATAAACAATTATCTAATGATTCGCATGAACATGCAACCGAGAAACATCAATTAACCCGACTTTTCTTAGCACATTTACCAGCTACAAACTGATTAAATCACATATTCATATGGCCGATTTCAATCATACAATCACAGGAACTTTAATCTGATTCGGTGAATCAATCAATCAAATCGCAAACAAGGCATAGCAACATAATAATCGTCGGATCAGTTCTTAGCTTAATATCATATACACAAGTTTAATCGGTACAGTCTAGCATGGAATCATATCATTAATCAACAAATAAATAACAACACACTAACCGTAGGGTAAAGGAAAGGGTGATCCGATTCGAGAATGATATCCGAGAGGAAGAGGAGTGATGGCAGGGATTGATCCGAATGGCAATGTCTTCGGTTCCGAGTCGCAAGAGGGAGAGAGTTTGTGTGTGTGCTCTAGGTTGCCAAATTGTGTAAAACAAAAACCCTAAGGATGTGTGCATGTATATACGTATAAGAGAAGTGGGCCGAAGCCTCACTTGGGCCGGTTTGTGATCTCGGGTCCGTTACATGGACCGAGTGGGTTTGCAAACAATAGTAAAGCCCAATTGATTTATGGATCGGGTGTAGTGTTGTGTGGTCCAATAACGCAACATTTAAACATTTAACCGTAACATTCATTCAATCAAACATATAATTTAGTTCACATATGCACATAGCGTTACACAAAGCAAGTCTAAAGTTCGAGTTGTCACAAGATAAACCTTTAATTTGTTTAAGGGTTTATCGCCACAGTCTCAAGGCTTGGATGTATGCATATTTCACAATACTGCATAAATGTTAATATCAGTAGAGCATGCATTGTTCCACAAAACATAACGTTGATTTAAACCATGTTTTACTTCAACACCTTGTTTTGTGCATTTTACATATGGTTTAGTTGATACATCTCACTTACCATACAAGATATATTTTGGGTACACATTACATGATCTACATTAAACATAAACATTTTGACATTGATATACATACTTGGCGGTTTACATTGAACATAGACATTTCGATATGGTTTACACAATAACACTTGACAATTGATTTATACGTGAACAATTTACATGGTGGTTGGTTTGGGTAAATGGTTGGAGTAACATGGCTTTTTTAGCACGTTTAAGCCCCGTTAAGCCCATTTCAAGGCTCTAAAATGATGTTAAAGTATTAGGAACTCAAAACATGCTCAAAAACATCTCGTATGTCGGTTCATTTGGTAGTACGATCGCGTTGTTCGGTTAATTTCGACGGAAGTCGTAATGAACACAAAAACGATCCAAATTGAGCGACGAATGGAATTTTATCATGCCAAGCATTAAAATAATATATTTTAATGATTACATAAATTTTTGGGTGTCCGGATATATTGAGAACGAAAGATATGCACGAAAATGCAAACTTGTGCACTTTTTGACGCTTTTAGTCCCTATTGATCAATAAAGTTTGTTTTAGCATACCGAACCCCTCAAAGCCTATTTCTTTGCTATGTAAAGGATATTTAGGGTATGTTTAACTTATGATCAAGTTCCGGAATGTTCGTTACTATACAAATAGGTATAGTTTCGTAGTTTGACACAAATAGTCCCTGCGATCGAATAAACTTGTTTTCGACACACCAAACCATCCAAAACTTATTTCTAAGTTATGTGGATGTTATTTAAGGTATGTTAAGCCTATTTCACTATTGCAGAGTGTTTTTCGCGTTAAACTGATTACATTTGCGCATCAGTTTGCGTATAACCTTCCAGAAAGCGATTTAAAGCTTGAAATCAGATTCGAATCAAATCGATAAATCCTCAAACATAGATGCACACATAATAACACCAAAACACATATAATAACACCAAAGCACGTTGTTTTATTGATAAATAACATTGTTTTACATTGTACATCGATTACAAAGCACAGTTGTCATAGTCTCCCCTACTTTAGGAAATTTCGTCTCGAAATTTTAACTAGAGGAAACTTGTGAGAACAATTGCGGATATTTCGCCTTCATTTGGTCCTCACGTTCCCAAGTAAACTCTGGGCTACGTTTGGATTCCCAGCGATCCTTGACCAATCGAATTCGTTTGTTCTTCAACTGTTTGACTGCACGTTCCACTATCTCCACAGGTTTCTCGACAAAGTGCATCCTTTCATCAACTAGGATTTCGCCGAGTGGTATGTGAAGATTAGCGTCAGCTAAACACTTTCGCAAATTGGACACGTGAAAAGTCGGATGAATATTTCCAAGCTCTGGTGGTAGCTCTAATCGGTAGGCAACCTTTCCAACTCTTTCAACAATCTTAAATGGTCCAACAAATCGAGGTCAAGGTGCAAGTTTTCCTTTCTTTCCAAATCTCACCACTCCTTTCCAAGGTGACACCTTGATTAGGACATGGTCTCCGACTTGGAATTCCAAAGGCTTACGTCGCATATCCGCATAACTCTTTTGACGGCTTCTAGTTGTCACAAGATTATCACGAATTTTCTTGATTTTGTGTGTCATTTCCAGAATGAGCTCAGGTCCAGTAAGCTGAGCTTCACCGATCTCATTCCAACAGACAGGTGAACGACATTTTTGACCGTAAAGAGCTTCAAACGGTGCCATATTGATGCTAGCATGATAACTATTGTTATAAGAGAACTCGATCAATGGCAGATGAGAATCCCAATTACCACCAAAGTCTATCACGTATGCTCTAAGCATATCCTCCAAAGTTTGAATCGTCCTCTCAGATTGTCCATCTGTTTGGGGATGATAAGCATTGCTTAGATTTAGTTGGGTTCCAATAGCAGATTGCATAGCCTTCCAAAAATGAGATGAAAATCGAGCATCACGATCAGATATGATGTCCAAATGAACACCATGTCGAGATACAAACTCATCAACATAAATCGTTGCAAGTTTATCAGCAGACAGATCCTCGCGAATCGGAATAAAATGAGCTGATTTCGTTAATCGATCGATAACAACCCAAATAGCATCATGACTTTTAGAAGTACGCGGTAATTTAGTGATGAGATCCATCGCAACGTTCTCCCACTTCCAAACCGGTATCTTTGGTTGTACAAGCAAACAAGAAGGTCGTTGACGTTCAGCTTTGACTTTGAGACAAGTTAGGCATTTCGATACATACAAGGCAACATCCTTTTTCGTACCAGGCCACCAGCACTGAGTACGAAGATCCTTGTACATTTTATCAGCACCAGGATAGATAGAATATCGGGACTTGTGAGATTCGTCCATCACTAAGGTGCGAAGATCGTCTTGTTTCGGGATCCACAAACGATCCTTGAAATAGAGCAAACCATCGTCCTTCGCTTTGAGTTTAAGCTCAAGCTGACGTGGTAATTCCTTACCTATCAAATTTTGTGTAACACATAGAGTTCGAACAGAATGAAGCCTGACTCGCTCCTTTCGACTAAGCGCATCAGCTACGACATTCGCCTTAACAGGATGGTAGCGAATCTCGCAATCGTAATCGCTCAAGAGTTCAACCCAACGTCGTTGCCTCATGTTCAACTCCTTTTGATTGAGAATATGCTGGAGACTTTTGTGATCTGTGAAAGCCACACACTTCGTGCCATAAAGATAGTGTCTCCAGATTTTGAGAGCGAAAACCACAACTACCAACTCAAGATCATGAGTTGTGTAGTTCTTCTCGTGAACTTTCAATTGTCTAGACGCATATGCAATAACTTTACCTCGTTGCATGAGAACGCAACCAAGGCCTAAGTTGGACGCATCACAATAGACAACGGAATCTCGTTTCCATTGGGCAAAGATAGAACAGGAGCATTACATAACTTCTGTTTTAGCGTTTGGAACGCTTCTTCTTGCTTGGGTCCCCACTCAAAAGGCTTACTCTTCTGAGTCAAAGCAGTGAGTGGAACCGCAATCTTTGAGAAGTTCGAAATAAATCGATGATAACATCCAGCAAGACCAAGAAAAGATCGAATCTCTGTAGGTGTCGTTGGTGTATTCCAATCTTTAATTGCTGCAATTTTGCAAGGATCCACATGAATACCCTGCTCGTTGACTATATGACCCAAAAATTGAACTTCTTTAAGCCAAAATTCACACTTGGAGAATTTAGCAAAAAGTTGTTCCTTCTTCAGGAGTTCCAGAGTCAAACGAATGTTTGGTCGTGATCGACTCAAGACTTTGAATAAGTAAGAATATCGTCGATGAACACAATGATGAACTTGTCTAAATAAGGTTTACAAACCCTATTCATTAAGTCCATGAAGATAGCTGGGGCATTTGTCAAACCAAAAGGCATGACTGTGAACTCGTAATGCCCATATCTTGTGCGGAAAGCCGTTTTGGGAATATCTTCTTCAAGAACACGAAGTTGATGATACCCAGAACGCAGATCGATCTTGGAAAAACAGGTAGCACCTTGCAGCTGATCAAAGAGATCATCGATTCAAGGAAGGGGATATCGATTCTTGATGGTAAGCTTATTAAGCTCACGATAATCGATACACAATCGAAAAGATCCATCTTTCTTTTTCACAAAGAGGACAGGAGCTCCCCAAGGTGAATAACTCGGACGGATGAATCCTTTATCTGATAACTCTTGAAGCTGTTTCCATAACTCTTGCATCTCAGACGGTGCAAGACGATAAGGTGCTTTCGCAATCGGGTTAGCATTAGGTATAAGATCAATATGAAACTCGACTTGACGAACTGGAGGCAAACCAGGCAGTTCATCAGGAAACACCTCTGGATAATCCCGGACAATCGAAATATCCTGAATACTCTTGCTCTTGCCTTTCTCCTCGGTGACATGTGCCAGAAAAGCAACATATCCTTTTCGTAGATAACTTTGGGCTTTCGTGCACGACATGAGTTTCAATCCACCAGATGGTTTCTCGCCACGAACCTCTAGAACATCATCAGAGGAAAGAGGAATACAAATGATCTTATCGAAACGAACAACCTCGGCATGATGTTTGGTTAACTAATCAATCCCCACGATAATTTCGAAACTCCCAAGTTGCATCGGTGTGAGGTCGATAGGAAAAAGATGGTTATCGAGGTTTAATTGACAACCACGAAGAACAGAATCGAACTAGAGGTTTACCAGTAGCAACTTCGACAGATAAGGGTTTTCTCAGTTTAGTTCTATTCTCCGCAATTAAAACACGAACCAGGTGGGAATCTCGCAACATTCTCTGAACTTGTGCTGGAACCTGAGCAGCTTGATTTTGGCCCATATGACAAATGTTGGCCAAATGCCCAAGTTTACCACACGTAGCACACTGTTTACAGGCCTGCTGGGCAACTTGGTGTCCATTGCATCGAGCACAGTGAGGTGCGGTGCCAGCATATGCTTTCTTTGAAGGAGGTTGAGTCGGTGGGTTCTGAGCAGTTTGTGTTGTAACAGCAAAATTCTGAGCACCCTTTCGCTTTCTCGACTTCTTCGACGACTCACCTTTCTTACCCTTACCCTTTTCCTTGTCAGAATCGGTCGACTTCTTTTTATCACCCTTGCAGGTGAGTTTACCCTTCCTAACTTGAGACTCAATCAGGGTAGCAGACAACACGATCGCGTGACGTACAGTGGCAGGATTAACACCGGTCACAATATCCTATATGGAATCGGGTAAACCATTGATATACCTCTCGATTGCTTTCTCCAGTGGGGTAACCATAGTGGGACACAACAAACTGAGCTCCTCAAATCGATCCGGATAAGCACGGTGTTCTCCCCCGTCTTGTTTCAAATCATCAAATTCTCGTTCCAAAGCTCGAATCTCGTGACAGGGACAGAACTCTCTCATCATGAGAGTTCGGAGCTCTTCCCAAGTTTGTGCTAATGCCACTTCGGAACCCCTATCATGCATCACTCCGTTCCACCATGTAAGTGCACGCTTCTCGAACACGCTTGAAGCAAATTCAACCTTACGCGCATTCGGACATTGCACATGTCTGAATGTGCTCTCGATACTTTCGAACCACTGAAGAAGCGCAGTTACTCCTTATGACCCAGAAAACTTAAGTGGCTTCGCAGAATTGAAATTCTTGAAATTACACTGAGCATTATTGTTGTTATTATTGTTATTGTTGTATAACTCGTGGATTTGGGTCACAACGCCTGGAAGTACAGCAGCCATTTGCTGAGAGACAAGGGTTGCGACTTCCTCAGTAGTAAAAGTTTGAGCATCACGTCGAGGAGGCATTGTCTAAAAAGGAAACATGAGAAACGAGTGAGGTCGATAATTGGAAAAACAAAAGAGACATTGAAAACATCGACAAAACACAAGTAAGGCGATCATTCGTTCGTTACCTCGAACAAACAAACGACACGCAGTGACTATTCAAAGTAAATCGGTCATAATAATGTATCACTGAAGACATGCTCGCCTATAAGTGAACACTCACCCCTGCGGATTTGTACGAACACTCTAGCCTTGGACAGAAAACTCAGGGTACAGGCATTCACTCTTCCAGTTTGCACATGTTCACATTATTTAGACCCAAACTTTGACGAGTTTTTGAAAACTAAGAGGGATCAAAACCTTGTAATCAATCATCCAAGGATAAATGATTAATTGTCGAAGCGGATTTGTTATTGTGTTCTCGTTGTGGTTATCACCTAAGGATAGGTGACAGTATTGTTTTAAAATCTAAACGCAAGTAAACTCGCGTTAGGGTCCTAGAAAGTTATAGTCTAGGTCAAAGGATTACTAATAACCTAATTCCCTATAACCATTGGCTCTGATACCAACTCTTCTGTCACACCCTGACCATGTTAAAACAACAAACCGTGGCGGAAATGTCGGGGAGTGTTGTAACAGAATTATTGTTTTATAACCATGGATACAAAAAGTTTCATTTTATTGATTCGTTAAGTGAATTACATTGTCTTAAAACCAAAAAAACAAATTACATATCGTCTATTATTGTTTTTATGTCACTAAGGCCTCCTCCAGATCCTAAGTGAACACGCTTCCTAGCAATCCACATCATGCAACACCACCTGAAACATATATAAAAATAAAGTCAGCAAAGAAATGCTGGCGAGCACATAGGTTTTAAGAGAGTAACAGATTCATGGTTTGTTTATATGTTGCAGTACCTCATTAGACTACAAGAGTCAAAAGTACAAACCTCGTTTTGAAATGTGTATTGCAACATAATTAACCAACTCAAATCAAGTCGGTTATAGTTTATAAAATCTCGTAACCATGATTCTTAAGCCCAAAACATTTGTTTTTAGTAAACCAAATCGTAAAACATCTCGTAAAAACTCGTTAATAAAACTCGTATGGTTTATATCATTTCGAAAACCTCGTTGTGTGACATCGTTTCAAAATCATTTCCCCAGTGAACTAAATAATGACACAAAATGTAATATGATAAAAGCACTTATATAAAAGATGTATCAGCGGCGTATCTACCATGCTTTTATCATGCTACACCCATCCCATTATCTAATCACTACCCAAAACCAATCGTTTATCCAAATCGTTTATCTCGTTTAAATCGTCTCAAATTGTTGAACTCGTCCCAAAATCGTATTCGTTTTAATTGTGAAACTACTTATGGTCGTCTCACTAATAACATTCAAACCTTCATGACTCGTCTATCTCGTTTCTCGCATTAACAAACCACCGAAGGGTAAGTTAACAATCATCAGATTCGGTCGTTATCTACATAACCCCCACACATAACCATGGGTGTAGTCTGATAACGGGATTTGTCAGATCCTATGGTACCATAACCTAATACTGGTCGGTTCGGCCAAAATTAATGAATGTCATTCGTTATGTAACTACAACCAACAAGTTCGTTCACATTTATCGAAATCGTTACTAGTTTAATATAAACCATCTTAATCATTTTTGAAATCATCGTTTAAAATATCGAAATCGTTTTAATACATATGAATTACCCCAAAACAATTGAAAACAGTAAAATAGGGGAACTATGTACTCACATTGAAGTGCAAAGTATCCTCAATCTAAAGAACTCAACAAGCTCAATCAAACCAAGGAAACTCAAGCAGCACCTAATAATCGAATCACAAGTAAATAAATCGACACCTAAATCGGAAGATCGGACACAATGAGGTCTTGTAAACCAAATGAGTGTAAGAACTCATGTGATGTGGTTTAACAAAGCCTACATTCTAAATCGGAACTAACCTAAATGCTTTCGACCGGTTACGACCCGTTTAGGTAGCTTACGCTACTTTAACGCATCGTTCACGTAAAACGCGTTCGAGACGTCTAACTAGTCCTATGACAAGTATTACATGCCTAAACATGTTTAATTATGTTGCATAATTAGATAGGTGACAAATGTTTAGGTTACATATGCTTAAAATCCAATTATGCATGAAAAAGGCATTTTGATAAATTACCTAAGGCATATAAACTACCTATCATACAACTACTTAACTACGTGACCATAAGGTATAACCTCGGAAGGTTATTCCCTATGCAACTATGGTCACTAAACATGCTTGGTTGGATCCTAATGATCGATCAAACGGGTCGAGTTCGAAAGTCTAAGCAGTGGTTTAGACCGCTTGACTTACGACTCTAAACAAGCACTAAACTAAAAGTGACGAGCTAAGCATGTTAAAACATGCCTACCTTAGTTAGAAAACATGTTTTGATATCAAAACAAAGTGTTTTGATACCAAGAGTAGTTTGGTTGCAAAATACGCTTAAATGCGCATTTTGACCGAAACTACGACTTGTCGCTACGCCTAGTCAACGTGGTAATCAGTAGGTATAGTCACTAATGTCACACCCCCAAAATCCCACACGCGGAGTACCACCGCTTGGAGGCGTGACATGACCAGGACCAAGCCATCAATCATATCAAACATAGCATTTAATAACAATAAAAGTAATTAATGTAATTCATCATGACATGATTGATGTTTCAAAACCAAACATTGTTTAAGTAGCGGAAGCATAGTAATGTAAACTAAAAATAGTTATAAGTTCAGATATCGTTCATGATCCGAATCCCACAACGACCTGCTCCTCCCTGTGCAAGCTCCATAAAGTCCCTAAGGTCCTGCAAGGCATGCATCAAATAATCAACAAACTAGTTGAGCGAGTTCACAGAAAGTAAGTTCATAACATAGTGCGTAAGTTTAACTAGTGGGGGCTTCCCATACTAGTGTGTACTAAAGGTGGGGGCTTCCCAAACCTTGTGTTTATATTACCGGTGGGGGCTTCCCACGTTTATCCTTACTAATGAGGGCTTCTCATTAGTGGTACTTACTAGACTAACTTCCAACCATGTGTTCTTCTTTATCGAGAACAGGAATACGTACTGGGTCACGTAGGCTTTACGTGACATGCCCTTCCCCGAGGACAGTGGTACGCGTGGGGGCTACGTAGGCTTTACGCAGCGTGTCCTTCCGGCCCGGAAGACAGTAGAAGGTATTGGGTTACGTAGGCTTTACGTAACGTGTCCTCCCGACCCGGGAGACAAATGGCAAATACTGGGTTACGTAGGCTTTACGTAACGTGTCCTCCCGACCCGGGAGACAAATGGCAAATACTGGGTTACGTAGGCTTTACGTAACGTGTCCTGACTATCCTGAGGACGATGGTCTATAGTCTAGTGAATGCGTAAGTACGAGTAACTATTCCAATATCAACATATCCAACCCAATTCCCAACCCGGGAATCCCATGCCTTGGCTGTGTGAACTCACCTTGGTTTGCTCGGCAGATACACAAAGAGTACAGGTAGCAAGTAAATGGTCAACCACGTCCTATCATGGTTATTATACAAGTCAGGTTTTGACTAAGGTAATACACGTGTGCATCACATATGTTATCACGTTACTATCACGTATGCAGGTAAACAGGTAAGAGTATAGCATTAACATGCATGTGCGATCCAACGTCTAAGCCCGAAAGTCAATCAACCGAAATAACATTCAACCAATTCATATAACGGCCCAATCTAAACAGTCCAGATTCTCAATCGGCCCAAATAGTAAACGCATACTAGTCCAATAACAAACAGTCCACAAATCCAATCATTTGGCCCAAACGATTGGGCCCGTGACAATGTAGGCCCAAAACAGTGTACGTGCATAACTGGTCTCGAGTCGCAACCGGCGATCTCGAGTCGCAACAGGGGATTACGAGTCGCAATCGCTGGTTACGAGTCACAACAGGTGGTCTCGGCTCATCTTGGTCTGGTCGCAACGGGACTCGCAACCATGGTTCCGGGTTATGTTGCTTGTGGTCTCGAGTCGTGATTGTGGGGTTTCGAGTCGCAATTGGTGATACCGAGTCGCAACCGTGTGTGTGTAACTGGTTTCCTGATTTCATGCAATTCAGTTACAACATTTATGCAAATCAATTATCGTCAATAGTTTCCAAGTTTACCAAATCAATTAACAGTTTCTATTCGGGAAAATTATCGATCAAACAGGGATTTCTGTTACAAATTCATATGAACCCTACCCGGTTTAATCATGAACAAATATTAAAATCATTCCACTCGATATATCATACAATCATGCAAACAATCCGAACAAGTAAACTGATTCATCCAAGTTGTGTAACAATCCAGCCGATTAACATCTACACCAGTCCGAATCATGTTCATTTAACCCTAACCATTACCACCACTAATCCGAAACAAAACATAGTAATAACCCAAACGGTTCTAGCTTATAACATGCAACCCAAATCCGTTAAACCTAAACATAGAGTCATAACATCATACCAAATCATCATCCCATACCGAGCATATACAACACACATCAATGGATAACATACTAACCGGAAGATAGGATCAACCACAAGAAAAGTGAGCCGAACGGAAGAGCAAGACCTCCGATCCCCTGAGTTGTTCGCCGTCGGGTTCTAGGCAAGCCGAAAGAGAGAGAGAGAAAGCAAGTAGGGTTTGTGTGTGTTATGTGTTTTGCAAAAACAATGAAATCAAACCCCTACTCTTGGTTTTGGTGTTTGCGAGTGGGGGAGTGGGCCGAGCCCACTCGGCTGCCTAATGGATCCGTATACAAGGTGTGGCCCAAAAGGCTTGTGTGACCGGTTGTAATGTGCGGTTTGGGTTCGTGTAACATTCACATAACATACATACACATAAGGCACATAACAAACATTTATTTAAAATCAAATAATTCAGTTCTCATAAGCACGTAACATTTCATCAAAGCAAGTCTAAAGTTCGAGTTGTCACATTATCCCCAACTAATTGGAAATTTCGTCCCGAAATTTGGTATGCACTCACTGAGGAAGCTAGGTAAACTGTATTGTTCACTGATTTTCCTGGGGTGTCACATCCTCCCCCCGTTGATCTGGAATTTCGTCCCGAAATTCCGAAGTAGTAGCTTCAGCCTCAGTAGTGGTAGCATTGGTTTCGAATAACTGGGGGTACTTTTCTGTCATCCTGTCGCGTTCCCAGGTGTACTCTGGGCCACGTTTGGAGTTCCAACGAACTCGAACAAGAGGGATTCTCTTGCTTTTGAGGACCTTCACATCCCGGTCCGTGATTTCTACTGGTTCCTTGACGAACTGCAACCGCTCGTCGATAGTGAGTTCCTTAAAAGGAATGATGAGGGTTTCATCTGATAAGCACTTCTTTAAGTTCGACACATGAAAGACATTGTGAACTGCCCCGAGTTCAGCTGGTAGGTTTAGCTTGTATGCTACTTTGCCAACCTTTTCTATGATTTCGAATGGTCCGACGTATCGCGGATTCAGTTTGCCCCGTTTGCCAAAACGTACTACACCCTTCCAGGGTGAAACTTTTAGTAAAACCCGGTCCCCGACCTGAAATTCCAAAGGCTTTCTACGCTTGTCCGCGTAGGCTTTCTGACGGTCGCGTGCTGCCGCCATGCGTTGTCGTATCTGTGCAATCTTTTCTGTGGCGTCCACTACAATCTCTGGACCCGTAATCTGACTATCCCCCACCTCTGCCCAACAGAGAGGTGACCGGCATTTACGCCCGTACAATGCCTCAAATGGAGCGGCTTGAATGCTGGTGTGATAACTGTTATTGTATGAGAACTCCACCAATGGGAGGTGCTTTTCCCAGCCGTTGCCGAAATCTATAACGCATGCCCGAAGCATGTATTCAAGCGTTTGGATCGTACGCTCAGACTGTCCATCCGTCTGAGGATGATATGCTGTGCTCATGTCTAACCGTGAGCCGAAAGATTTGTGCATCGCTTGCCATAGTTCTGACGTGAATCGTGCATCGCGATCCGAAATGATGGAGATGGGCACCCCGTGCCTCGAAACAACTTCTTTGAGGTAGATGTCTGCGAGAGTAGAGAACTTATCCGTTTCCTTTATAGGTAAGAAGTGTGCAGACTTGGTGAGTCGATCCACGATCACCCATATGGTATCATTTCCCCGCTGGGATCTGGGTAGGCCTGTAACAAAATCCATGGAAATTTCTTCCCATTTCCATTGAGGTATCTTAGGCTGCTGGAGTAGGCCAGCTGGTTTCTGATATTCGACCTTGACTCTCGCACAGGTCAAGCATTTTCCAACGTACGTAGCGATGTGGGCCTTCATGCTAGGCCACCAATATGTAGTGCTGATGTCGTGGTACATTTTATCCGACCCTGGATGTACCGAATAGCGAGACTTGTGAGCTTCATCCATTACAAGTTTGCGTAGACCGCCATAAAGTGGGACCCAAATACGCCCCGTTACATAGTAGGCGCCGTCTGCCTTCTGTTCCATTTGCTGTTGTGAGCCGCGTAAGGCTTCAGCCTTGACGTTTTCGGGCTTCAGTGCTTCTGTCTGAGCTGCTCGTATCTGTGCAGGAAGACTAGACTGAATCGTAAGCTGTAGCGCTCGCACGCGCCGTGGTAAAGTGTCTTTCCGACTGAGGGCGTCGGCCACAACGTTGGCTTTGCCTGGATGGTACTTGATAGCGCATTCGTAATCATTCAGTAATTCAACCCATCTTCGTTGACGCATGTTCAAATCCTTCTGCTTAAGGATATGCTCGAGACTCCTGTGATCGGTGTAAATTGTGCACCTGGTACCGTACAGGTAGTGTCGCCATATCTTAAGCGCGAAAACAACAGCTCCCAGCTCTAAATCGTGCGTCGTGTAGTTCCGTTCGTGAATCTTGAGTTGACGTGAAGCGTAAGCAATAACCTTGTCGCGCTGCATTAACACACATCCAAGTCCCCGAATGGATGCATCACAATATACCACGAAGTCATCTGTGCCCTCTGGCAATGAGAGGATAGGTGCGCTGCAAAGTCTATCCTTTAGGTGCTGAAAAGCAGTCTCCTGAGGCTCTCTCCAGCGATAGGTGACACCCTTCTGTGTCAGTAGTGTAAGCGGCTGAGCAATCTTTGAAAAGTCTTTGATGAACCGCTGATAATAACCCGCCAAACCCAAGAATTGGCGTATTTCTGTCGGTGTACGCGGTGCAGGCCAGTTTCTGATCGAATCTACTTTGGATGGATCAACATGGATCCCATCCCTGTTTACCACATGGCCTAAGAAGTGGACTTCACGAAGCCAGAAGTCGCATTTAGAAAGTTTAGCGTATAGCTGTTCCTTTCGAAGGAGTTCCAAATAAGGCGTAGGTGCTGCTCGTGTTCCTCCTGACTCTTGGAGTAAATCAGAATGTCGTCGATGAAAACAATGACGAACTTGTCAAGATAGGGTTTGCATACCCTGTTCATAAGATCCATAAATACGGCAGGCGCGTTCGTTAATCCAAATGGCATGACGAGAAACTCGTAGTGACCATAACGAGTTCTGAAGGCTGTCTTGGAGACGTCCTCATCCCGGACTCTCAGCTGATGATAACCAGACCTCAAGTCTATCTTCGAATAGTAGCACGACCCTTGCAACTGGTCGAATAAGTCGTCGATGCGCGGAAGAGGATAACGGTTCTTCACCGTCACCTTGTTGAGTTCACGGTAGTCGATGCACATTCTGAACGTACCGTCTTTCTTTTTCGGGACGAACAGTACTGACCGAGATGTGATGTGCGAATCAAAAGAAGTGGAGCTTTGCATGCCAAACTTGCCGTCGATCAACAGAGGAGGAGAGGGAAGGTAGGGTTTCGCTAATGCGCTGCCGTCGGGTCGTTGATGAGAGAAAAGGAGAGAACTAGGGTTTCGAATATACTGATGCTTCGATAATATGTGAACATCATGTGGGTGTGTATACGTTACATATCCAAAACGGGCCCAAGCACACAGGCTTCATTTGGGTCATATCTTCATGCACAAGTGATGGGAGTCTTGGGCCGAGATACAATACAAGAGGGATACGGGTGTGGGTCTAGGTGCGTACACGCGGCCCGTTACAAGGGTGGCCCAACTAACAACAATCTCGACACTAAGGACGGCCCAGCCAAACACTCAAACATACTCTAACACGTCTTACGCTCGACAATCATATCATAGCAAAACGTTTAACGAAAGCTTAGTATATCAAAGACGTGAAATGAGCAAATTATTAAAGTTAGAATCACGAGTCTAAACAGCACTAACCTTGAAAGTTCGGGTTGTCACATCATCCCCAACTTGAAAGAAATTTCGTCCCGAAATTGATAAGTACTCCGAAAGCGGCGAAGTGTCAATCAGGATGACTATGGATTTTCCCCAGGTGCCACATCATCCCCAACTTGAAAGGGAATTTCGTCCCGAAATTCCTCAATGATATCAGGAGTTGACTCAACCACTCGAACAACTTGATACAAAAGCTCCCTTTGATTAGTACGTTCCCACAAGGACTCCGGTCCACGCACTGAGTTCCAACAACCCTTACGACCGGACTTTGGCTATGTCAACTAACACAACTGGTCCGTTAACCTTAGACTCTGGTAAAGGTATCACAAGTGTTTCATCAGACAAACACTGGTTTAGATCCAAGGCCTAAATATTATCGCGAGTTTGTGAGCCATGTCACCGCTTCGCTCCAGAAATTCGAATGCCCCAACTCAACGTAAACTAAGCTTGCCATGTTTTCTATAGCATACCGCACCCTTCCAGGGTGAGACTTTCGACCTGACACGATCGCCTACATCGATCTTCCAGTGTTTCCCAAACTTATCTGCTTTCCCGCCGATCATGCGTTGCCGTCAAACGAATCTCGATGCAAATAACCTTCCCAAGAGTTCCGGGTACAAGTCATGGACCCGTGATTAGGTTGTCATCCACCTCAGTCTAACAAGGGGGTTGGCATTATCATCCATGCAATGCCTCAAACAGAGTTGTCCAAATACCAATACGGTTACTGCTGCAGTAGAATTCACCCAAAGGTAAATGTCCTTCTAACTCTTACTAATGTCCATCACACACATGCTCGCAGCATGTCTTCGAGTGTCAGGACGATTTGTTGCTCTGTCCGGTTGTCCTAAAGTGATAAGTAATGCTCATGCCTAGATGTGAGCTAAGGGTGTTGTGTTTTGTCCGCCATAAATCATGTATAGTTCAAAATTGGAGGTAACAGGAGTTGGCACCTCGTGCCTAAAAGCCACCTCTGCCAGAGGAATATTCACAAACTGTGGAGACTCGTCAGTTTCCTTGATTGCAAGAAAGCGTGCTGGTAACGTGGGATAATCAACGATCACCCAGGTGATATTGTTTCCGTTTCGAGTTGTAAATAGACTAGTGCCAGAATCCATGGCAGTCTGTTCTCATTTCCATATCGGTGTTTCTGGTTGCTGATACTTTACCTTGAATTTCCCACAGGTCAAACATCATTCATATACATAGCTAGGGGAGCCTTCATGCCCGATCACCAGTACAAGACTTATAGATCCAAACATCTCTCATCAAAACCCAGATGACTAGAATTTCGAGGTCGGTGTGCTTTGCTCAACACAAACTCCCTACAGTTGCTATGTAATGAGATCCACATTCGTTCCATGAGGTAGCGAACATCGTCCGAACTGCCAAAGGTTGTTTCTCCATGCCCTGCATGGGTTCAACTTGAAACTTTTCCTCCTCCAATTCTCCAGTTTGAACAGAGTAAATCTGATCAGGTAGGTTAGAGTTAATAGTGAGATTCCAGACTCGTGCATGCTCAGGTTTCACAGTCGTATTCATTCAAAAGTTCCATCCAGTTATGCCATCACGTGTTTAGCTTCTTCGAAACAAGGGTACACAGGAGGCTCTTGTGATCGGTCTGATTAATGCATTTGGTGCCATCCAAGAAATGCCTCCAACTTGAATTCAAAGACCACGGTTTCCACCGCAGGTTGTGACTCTTGCAGTTCCCCTTTGCAAATCCGCTACGTGGATCATCACCTTCTCATGTTGCATCGGCGCGTAACTGGGACTCTGATTCGAATCATCATGGTATACTACTGATTCATCAATACCCTCGAATAGAAACGATGCTTAGTGCTTTGCAGAATAGGGTTTCAAAAGCTGAAAAGACGTCCTCCTGCTTTGTCTTCCACGAACACAGCACCCTGCCGTGTTAAAGAGATTTAAAGCTGCGCGATCTTCAAAAATCCTGAGATGAATCTGCGATAGTATCTAGTGAGACCAAGAAGTTGCTGTATCCTTGAAGGGATCTTTGGTGTCGATCAATTTCTAACCAAATAAGTCTTAGCGAGATCCACATGTATTCCCACTTCGTTGTTTATATGACCAAAAAATTGTACCTCTCGAATCCAGTAGTTACGTATAACAAGACTTCGCGCCAAAATGTCTCCCCCCAAGGAGCTCTAAAATAATATACAATGCCACCCGTGATGTTCCTCTTCCTGGAAATGATTCAGGATATCCTCAATTAACACGGTCGATTCATGTGGTCCATAAAGCTGCTGGTGCGTTGGTTAACCCCAAAGGTCATGGGATACAAACTCGCAATAACCGTATTGCGCTTGATATGCCGTTTTAGGGACATCCTCCCCTTGGACTTCCCTCTGGCGATAGCTCGGTCGTTAGCCAATCCTCAAATGAAGCTTGTCCCTTGCACTAGTCGACCGGTTGTCAATATATGGTCGAGGAAAACGGTTCCTGACTGCCACCTTGTTAAGTTCTCAATAATCAGAACACATACGAAAAAGGCTTATCTTCATGGATATAACTGGGGCTTCTCAAAGCGAAAACTAGGTCCGACAAAACTCCTGTCCAACAGTTCTCGTAGTAGCTTATACAGTTCTTGTAACCCTCCTGGTGCAAGACGGTAAGAGTACGAGTATTCGGATCTGCCTCTAGCGTGAGATCAACTGAGATTATGACTAACAGTTGTGGCAGTAAGCCTGAGAGTTCCTTGAATAGTACACTGAGATGAGTCTCAAACAATTGGTGGATCCTCGATCCTATGTTCTTAGTCTTAACGTCTGTAACGGTTGTTAATGTAGCGGGGTAATCCTTTCGTAGACACTTCTGGGCCTTCATAGCTGAAATGGCGCTAACCTTTGCACCATCCTGATGTTTAGAACAAATAACGATTCCCCACTGGGGAGAAAGATACGCAAAATTCCTTCTCACAGAGTATATCGGCGTGATTTATGAAAAATCCAATCCACACTAACCACTGCAACAAAACTATCAAGGGTAGTAGAAAGAAGGTTGGTGTCAAACACTTGTCCCACAAGGTCGAGTTTGCAGCCCAACGAACA
This sequence comes from Helianthus annuus, assembly GCF_002127325.2. Classification (NCBI taxonomy): domain Eukaryota; kingdom Viridiplantae; phylum Streptophyta; class Magnoliopsida; order Asterales; family Asteraceae; genus Helianthus; species Helianthus annuus. The sequence goes on along the minus strand of NC_035446.2, from coordinate 37,749,039 downwards.
TATAAAGTTTCAATTGACTTGTCGTTAGCCGATTCCATAACAGGTTCAGTTTTAAGAAGCATCAGGGTTACGCAGAACAGAGACGAAGCGATTCGTCATCAAGAACATGCAGGCCACCAGGCTGTTGTATTCCTGGCGTAGCCCACGCCAATCCTAAATGCCCCTCCACGAGCATTGTTTCCAGTGTTGCTGTTATTGTTACGAGGACTTCCAGTACTGCCGTCGTTCCCTTGGTTGTCGTCCTCTTGATTTAACAATGACCGATCCATGCCGTAGGTACCTTCATTTCCATACTGTAGACTACGGTTACGAGCGCCTTGATGTTGCCATAAATGTTGCCTCTACTATTGTTGCTCGAAACGGAGCCCTACGATCTCTCACCAACAGGGTCCATCATGACACATTCCGTGTCGCGTCCTAAGGCACTGCTCATTGCTCTAGCAGTTATACATTCCTTTCCATAGTCCATTGTCATCGTGTATGTCCCATTTGGTTCGTAAGAGTTGACTCCCATAAGTTGCTAACTAGGGTGAATGATTCGATTGAAGCCAATTCCCTGATGTTTGTTGCCGGCAATCATGGTCGTCCAAATACTGAAGTCGGTAATGCACTACGCTCATTCGCCTGTCCATCGACCTAGCAAGTCAATTGAGTAGTACCTGGTATGTTGCGAGAGTGTTGCAGAAGTGATCGCACTTCGGGATCTAAGACGTCAATACATTGTGTTCTAGAATACGAAGGTAAGTGAGAAATGTATATAGAAATCATTCAATGCTGCGACATCCAACTCAGGGACGTTCATACAGGCACCTAACATCCTACACAGTTTGCTAGGCTTTCAGATGGGGGTTCAGGTAATACTCGGTAGCATCGAGATTCGAAAGGATTCAGAGAGGAGTGAAAAGATCACGTTCGTGTAAGAGACAATCACTGTTATGACTCTTATTGACTGTTGTGTTTCACATCGATCAAATAACAAAACGGAACCCCTTTTCCACCTGTTGTGTTTTTTTTCCATATTCACACACAAAAAAAAACCCTAACTCTCTCTCTAGCTTTGACGATTTCCCTGTTCATCATGCAACCCTAATTTTTTCGTAATCTTCTGCTTATCAGGTCTGTATTAGTGTTTGATCATCACAATCTCTAGTACGAATCTATTAACAGTGCTGATCGTTCTAAAATTAGGGTTTCTGGGTTTCTTATTTGCAATCGCCGCCGCCTTCCTGGTTTCGAATTAGTTGTATTGATTGCTGGTTATTCTTATTGACCGACATCAGTATTGATTCTACAAGATTCATGGGTTAGGGTAAGCTAGATTAGGGTTTTTTCCGGTTCCTTTTGTGCGTTCGTTGTCTGGATTGGTTTGCTGATTGGCTTTGTTGATTCTTGTGTTTGGAGAGAGTAGTAATTTACAGAATGGATGAACGTCCAACAGGTGGGGTTCCTTCACAACATGATTGCGATAAACCAAAATACTCTTTTGAGGCTTTTGCTAACCGTGTGATCGATGTGGATGGAAATACTTGGTTACCGCGTCGGGGTATAGTTCAGACATCCCAGTCTGAACCCAGGAAAATTAATATTGTCGATGAACTATTGAAGAAGAGTGTTCCGGTTCCTTTGGAGAAGGTGCGGCCAGACTCTAGGGTTTCGGAAAATTGGATGCTTGTGAGGGTCCTCAGGGTAATCGTTGTGATGGGGGAAACAGTTCAAAATCGTTGTCTTATGCAGATTCGCTACTGGCAACCAAGTCAGTCAAGGTGAATTTCAGAACTCTTGCTAGTCCGGTTCTGCATGAAGGTTGTGATGTAGTGCTTCCTCGTGAGTTTGTCAGAGCAGTTCAGGATAAGTTAGCTAACACGTTGTATGGGTATTTCTTAGGGGACCAAGTGGCTTACCCTGTGGTGGAGTATTTTGTGAGGAATAACTGGAAGAAGTTTGGATTGCAAAAATCCATGATGAATGCTAATGGGTTTTTCTAAAAGAAGGTCCTTGGATTATCCGAGCTCAGCCTTTATTTCTTAATGTTTGGTCTCCAACTTCAAAACTAGAAAAGAAGGAGGTAAAGAGTCTGCAGGTGTGGGTCAAAACATATGATGTTCCGATTGCTGCGTATACGGAGGACGGTTTGAGTATGATTGCTACGGCTATCGGTGAACCGAAGCTTTTGGACTCGTACACCACGTCAATGTGCATGGATACTTGGGGTAGAAGCAGTTATGCTCGAGCTCTTATAGAAATCTCAGCTGAATCTGACCTTAAAGATGAGATAGTTATAGCGGTTCCAAAATTGGAGGGTGAAGGTTTCATCAAAGAAAAACTGAGGGTGGAATACGAATGGAGTCCTCTTAGGTGTGCTCATTGTAAAGTATATGGCCATTCAGATGACTCTTGCCCAAGGCAAGTTAGGAAAACCCCTACAGAGCCGGCCAAGACTCAGAATAAGCAAGACGGAAACAAGTCTCGGTATCCAGTGAAGCAGCCGGTTGTAGACAAAGAGGGTTTTAGGGATGTGGATCGCAAGAAAGCGGCTAGGAAATCAGGGTTTCCTGTTAATAAACAGAAGCAGAAATTTGAATACCGGCCGATAGGTTCCAAGTCACAAGGTGGGGCTTCTAGATCGGGTCAGTCATCTAGTGTCAAAACGCATAATCCATTTGATGTTTTAGTGGATCAGGATAACAATGTGGGTAAAACTGGTGAAGCTAAACATGATCAGCAGGACTCGGAGGAAGAGGAGGTTAATTGAAAGCTATAATGAAACTAATGAGTCTATGACTTCGGGTTCAATTCCTGTATCATCGAAAGCAGAGGCAAGCACCTCGTCCACGAAGTTCTCCAATGGATAGAGTGTTGTTGGTTCGTTTCAAGGGGTTGCTGGTTTGTGGCAACTTCGTTTTTGACGATGGAGGATGATTTTAGTTTTGGTTTGTTTTGTTTTGTCTACTAGACGTTTTTTTCATTATGTGTAGTACGCTAGGTCATGTGGTGTCATAGGTTTGTGGTATTTGTTTCTATTTGGCTTAAATATATGGGGCATGTCCTGTATATGAACTAGTATGGAACTCATCCTCACTAATTGTACTGATTTGCGATTGTTTTAATAGAATCACCGGGGTAACCCTTTACCCAAAAAAAAAAGCCTCACTGGGACTCGCATGCACCCCACATTATTATTATGTGTGCACCCACAATAATATTGTGATTTGCATGCTCGTCTCAGCTCCTCCTAACTCATGTCAAATGGTTCCTCAAACTCGGGTAACAAGCAAAGAACATCACAAAACGCGATTCATGAATGTCTAAGGAAACACCACACTACCACTCACATAACACATGCAAGTAATGAATTCATACTGTTGTGCTAAACGTGCAATCACATGCATATATATAAGTGTTCACTAGTTATGCAGTACAATGAGTAAACGAGAGACGAACCTTGAAGTCCGGAGCTGAGTGTCATGGTCGTATTTACGTTTTCAGAGTTGTTAGGTTATAGTCTGGTTTTATAAAAACATATTTAAAACGAAGTTCACAATAACCTGGCTCTGATACCAAACTGTCACACCCCCAAAATACCACTTGCGGAAACACCGCGGGGCGTGTGACGTACCAGGATCCAAGCCACCAATCACATTGAACTATAGCATATATTTGAATAAAACTTTCATTCATTATCGTAAAGTGTTACAAAACATTAAACATAATCCATTGTATACAGCGGAAGCATAAATGACTTATTAAGCGTTTCATAAACCACGTGTTCAAAACTGTTAGATTTGTGTTGCGATTCCGTATATCTCGACCCATGACCACTCCAGCCTTCCACACAGCAAGTTCCATGATATAAACCTACAGACCTGCAAGCATGCAGACAAGTGTGTCAGACGACGCTGGTGAGTTCAAAGTTTTGTTAACGTGTTTAGATACCAGTTACAAGACTAACGCGATTTAATTTGATGTTGTTATTAACTCGACTACCGCAGATGGCTACAAGATGTATTTGCCCAACCCCAATGTCTCTATCAAAACATTGGTCATGCTTTAAGGAAATTAGTTCACGCCCGTCCTCCCAGGTACGGTGTGAGGGTGCCAAACCTAATAGCGGTATCAACTAATAACCTCGTTGCCTCCTCGGCAACTGTCGGTAGATGTAAGGGGTCTTATATGATAGAAACTGAGAATAATAACAAACATCCTACGTTCCTCCATGGAACGTTACCCGATATCCCTCCCCGGGATGCATGCTTGGAAAAGATCAATGAACTCACCTTGGTTTGCTCGGTATGTTACGTTACTTGTTCCAAGTTAACCAACCAATCCCTACCGTGTTTATCAAATATAATCAGTCTCGTATACACACAATTCACGTATTATTTGTACACATTGTACAAGTAGCGTACACATAAATCACATAACATCATGCATGTCGTATCGAGGAATCATGTCACATAACAATCCATAAGAACATGTAATCACACGTTCATCATCATGCAAGCTGTGTTTGTTAATCACACAATCCAAGTGGTAATATATAATTATATATCATGATTTTACCTAGTTGGTGTTTTAATTCTCTAATATCAACTAATTCGTATGGCCATTTATTTAGAAACCATGAGCCTTAACAATGTGATCCACCTGATATGCCCACTTAAACGTGTGAAATCCTATTAACTATCAAGCCCATGTGTGTGTGGGCATGTGCGGCCCAAGGTGATGGTTTACCTATCACACCCCCAAAATCCACCTGCGGAGTATCACCGCTTGGGAGCGTGACTGACCAGGATCAAGCCATCAATCATATTGAACATAGCATAATATAAATAAAATAGTTCGTAAAACCCAATTCAATACAATTGATGTTCTAAACCAAACATAGTATCAATAGCGGAAGCATAATAATGTAAACCCATAGTAAATCATAAGTTCAAATATTCGAAACGTTAAACATAGTATTCATGATCCCTTGCCCACAACGACCCGCTCCTCCAGTGCAAGCTCCATAAGTACCTAAGGTCCTGCAAGGCATGCAGCAGAGAGTCAACAACTAGTTGAGCGAGTTCACAGTTAACAGTTCAGTAATAGTATGGTATGAGTAATATTATGTTCGTTCGTTTATATCATGTATCATATTTCCATCGCGGCCTCCCAGGCAGGTGTGCGAAGATATTAGGGGATGTTTCTCCCAAGTGTTCTAGACTAGGTTTATTTGTATCGCGGCCTACCAGGCAGGTGTGCGAAGATTAGTAAGTTCAGTTCGCGGCCTTCCAAAGGCAGGTGTGCGAAGTCAGTCATAATATCGCGGCCAACCCTTGGCAGGTGTGCGAATATCAGTTCAATAGGTGTTACTAGTCTAGTCGGTTCGTATTCGTTAGGTTCTACCATCTGAGTATACACAATAATCCATCAAATCCCATTCCCACCCGGGAACCCATGCCTTGGCTGTGTGAACTCACCTTGGTTTGCTCGGTATGGTACAATACATTATCCGTCCCAAGTTGGTCCACCAAACCCTACCGTGGTTACCAAAGACAGTCAGTTTCGTAAACATATAGATCACGTACTCGTTGCATACATTACACCAGTGGCATACCAGCAATACACATAACATAATACAAGTCATAACAGTTAATCATGCACCTAACAGATCATAGTCATCACATTGCAAGTATTCGGTTCACATATAAGTTCACATCATACATGCACAAAGTCACGTTTACCCTCAACAGATAGTTCATCATTCATATGTGTGTGCGATTAAAAGGGAAGTGTGCGGTCCCTCTGGCTTGTGCGATTCAAAACAAGGCCGGTACATTAGTTGGGGTGCGGCCCAATGAAGTGGGCGAGTGGACCTTGGCTTGTGCGACCAAGTTTAAACTCGTGCCTCATCTTAAAGGCCCAATACATGGTTATGCGATTGGCTCTATGTGCGATTCGTGCAGTGCAACGGTTAATTGTTTATCATGCAGTTCAGTTCATACAACACCCTAATGTGCGATCAGGTGATGTGCGGTTTGTTATTCAAGCCGTAAATCTTGGCAAGGCAGTTACATTCCATTTTTGCACAATCAATCAATTACACAAATAACCCACTACCTTAATTATTCAATCAGTTTCATTGTCATCATCATCATTCGAAATCTACCTAATCAAGCACCATAACAATAGTTTCAACATATAATTGAAATTCAAATCATGCTCGTAACCTAGTGCATCGGTCATCAATACCCATCCACGTATATATTTTTATTTTTATTTTTTTCACATTAATCACTAACCATGTATAAACCAATAAAAATAGGCTATCAACATCGGAAATCGGGTCACAAAGTCAGATTCGTCACTTATTTATTCGTCACGTTCATCCACCCTAACATGAATCCTCAATCTCTGACATATCACATAACCAAATTCCTGATCACATTAATATCATTCAGATCATCATTAATAGACACACATGGTCGATCATATCATCATCATGTCACGAGGATCCCTATCATACAATACAATTAAAAATCATATGTTCATCATTATTATTACTTTTATAAATTCCCACATCCATAGCAGACAATTGTTAAATGTTCCCATGCTATTATTGGACCAAATGTTCCCATGCTATTATTGGACCAAATTATTTAGTGGACTGCCACATTATTCACATGCAACCTTGGATCTCAATTATGGCCAATGTAAGAAATCATGTGAAATGTCAGGAATTAATCAGATATATAAATATATACACACACAACATGAATCGGACATTGACAGCAACCGTGCCACAACCGATCATATCGCACAAAGCCGATTCATGCACTCATGTAGAATACTAACTCATTTTTCTATTATGATAAATATTCATTCATCATTCAACAGTTAATGGCATGTGGTACATGATAAAGATTAAAACCTCATTGGACCATCATCTAAATTACATGCACACATATACAACATATATCTATATGACCATTAATTTCCTGCCAATGCACGTGCACCAAGGACCATAATGGCCGCCAATTTTCATGCCTATATTAAGAAATCTTATGCAACATAAGGCACAGTGGCCGACAAGAAGGTGATGGCTATTTAATACATGCAATGATATGGGATATTGGGTCAACAAGGCAAATATAAATGAGTAGATCATTATATAACTAACCGGAGGTGGTTGAAACGGTGGAAGGAGAACCTCGAGGTGGTCCAGTGCCGTCGCAGTTTTGGAGAGAGAGAGAGTGGGGAGAAAATGTGTTTAGGGTTTTGCCCCATGATGTACTCGCGTACAGGTTATAATTAAAACTCTATTTAACTGATACTGGGCCAAGCCCACTATTGTTTTCGCTGGTTTCATATTGGACGAAAACACTTAGTGTTTTCACCACTAGGGTGTTTTCGGGTGGGGTATTTCATGGGTAAGGGTTTTCGGCCAAGACTTGAACATTTGTTTCGAATATAATTACTCTCATACTTATACTATCAATACACAATATATAACACATATATAGATATCATGCATACCACAAATCTACAACACACTTAATACACACCGTATATAACATATCAATCACAATACGGTTTAACATATTACAAAGGTGTACTGGTCGAAACAAATCAACAACTAACCAGTCAACGCGCAATAAATGCGAAAGTGAAATGTCGGAAACTCGAGTTGTCACATTATCCCCAACTTGAAAGAAATTTCGTCCCGAAATTTGGCATGCGTTTACTGAGGAAGCTAGGCAAGTTGTATCGTTTACTGGTTTCCCTGGGGTGTCACATCATCCCCCCGTTGATTTGGAATTTCGTCCCGAAATTCTGCAGTAGTAGCTTCAGCCTCAGTAGTGGTTGCATTGGTTTCGAATAACTGGGGATACTTGAGTTTCATTTGATCTTCACGCTCCCAGGTGAACTCTGGGCCACGACGGGAGTTCCAACGAACTCGTACAAGAGGGATTCTCTTGCTTTTGAGGACCTTAACATCTCGGTCCGTGATTTTCTACTGGTTCCTCGTCGAACTGCAACCGCTCGTCGATAGTGAGTTCCTTAAAAGGAACTAAGAGGGTCTCATGTGACAGGCACTTCTTCAGATTCGACACGTGAAATACATTGTGAACTGCACCAAGTTCAGCTGGTAGGTTTAGTCTATAGGCTACTGTGCCTATTCTTTCAGTGATTTCGAACGGTCCAACATACCGTGGATTGAGCTTGTCTCGCTTACCAAATCGAACCACACCCTTCCAGGGTGAGACTTTGAGTAGCACTCGATTCCCAACTTGGAACTCGAGCGGTTTTCTGCGTTTGTTTGCGTAAGCTTTCTGACGGTCGCGTGCTGCCGCCATGCGTTGTCGTATCTGTGCAATCTTTTCTGTGGCGTCCTCTACAATCTCTGGACCCGTAATCTGACTATCCCCCACCTCTGCCCAACAGAGAGGTGACCGGCATTTACGTCCGTATAATGCCTCGAATGGAGCGGCTTGTATGCTGGTGTGATAACTGTTATTGTATGAGAACTCCACCAAAGGGAGGTGCTTTTCCCAGCCGTTGCCGAAATCAATAACACATGCCCGAGGCATGTCTTCAAGAGTTTGGATCGTTCGCTCAGACTGCCCATCCGTCTGAGGGTGATATGCTGTGCTCATGTCTAATCGTGAGCCGAAAGATTTGTGCATCGCTTGCCATAGCTCTGACGTGAATCATGCATCGCGATCCGAAATGATGGAGATGGGCACCCCGTGCCTCGAAACAACTTCTTTAAGATAGACGTCTGCGAGAGTGGAGAACTTATCCGTTTCCTTTATAGCCAGGAAGTGTGCAGACTTGGTGAGTCGATCCACGATCACCCATATAGTGTCGTTCCCACGCTGAGATCTGGGTAGGCCTGTAACGAAATCCATGGAAATTTCTTCCCATTTCCATTGCGGTATCGTGGGTTGCTGAAGTAGGCCCGCTGGTTTCTGATATTCCACCTTGACTCTCGCACAGGTCAAGCACTTGCCGACGTAAGTAGCGATGTGGGTCTTCATGCTAGGCCACTAGTATGTAGTTCTGATGTCGTGGTACATTTTATCCGACCCTGGATGTACCCAGTAGCGGGACTTGTGAGCTTCATCCATTACCAGCTCGCGTAAACCGCCATAAAGTGGGACCCAATTACGTCCTGTTACATAGTAGGCGCCGTCTTCCTTCTGTTCTAATCGTTGCCTTGAGCCGCGTAAAGCTTCAGCCTTTACGTTTTCTGGTTTCAATGCTTCCACCTGAGCATCTCGTATCTGTGCAGGAAGATCAGACTGAATAGTGAGCTGCAAAGCTCGTACACGCCTAGGTAGAGTGTCCTTTCGACTGAGAGCGTCAGCCACAACATTGGCCTTGCCTGAATGGTACTTGATGGCGCATTCGTAATCATTAAGCAGCTCGACCCATCGTCGTTGACGCATGTTCAATTCCTTCTGCTTGAAGATATGCTCGAGACTCCTGTGATCGGTGTAAATTATGCACTTGGTACCGTACAGGTAGTGTCGCCATATCTTGAGCGCGAAAACAACAGCTCCCAGCTCTAAATCGTGCGTCGTGTAGTTCCGTTCATAAACCTTGAGTTGACGAGAAGCGTAGGCAATAACTTTATCCCGTTGCATCAATACACACCCAAGACCCTGTATCGACGCGTCACAATAAACCACAAAATCATCCGTGCCCTCTGGCAATGAGAGAATAGGTGCGCTGCAAAGCCTATTCTTTAGGTACTGGAAAGCAGTTTCCTGATTGTTGCCCCAGCGGTAGGTGACACCCTTCTGTGTCAGTAGTGTAAGTGGCTGAGCAATCTTTGAGAATTCTTTAATAAACCGTCTGTAATAACCCGCCAAACCCAAGAATTGGCGTATTTCCGTTGGTGTACGTGGTGCAGGCCAGTTCCTGATCGAATCTACCTTGGATGGATCAATATGGATCCCGTCCTTGTTTACTAAGTGACCTAGAAAGTGGACTTCATGAAGCCAGAAGTCGCATTTTGAAAACTTGGCGTACAGTTGTTCCTTTCGAAGAAGTTCCAAGATAAGACGTAAGTGCTGCTCGTGTTCCTCCTGACTCCTGGAGTAGATCAGAATGTCTTCGATGAAGACAATGACGAACTTGTCAAGATAGGGTTTGCACACCCTGTTCATAAGATCCATAAATACTGCAGGCGCGTTCGTTAACCCAAATAGCATGACTAGAAACTCGTAGTGACCGTAGCGAGTTCTGAATGCGGTTTTGGAGACGTCCTCATCCCGGACTCTCAGCTGATGGTAACCTGACCGTAGATCAATCTTAGAGTAGTAACTCGACCCTTGCAACTGGTCGAATAAGTCGTCAATGCGAGGAAGAGGATAGCGGTTCTTCACCGTGACCTTGTTCAATTCGCGGTAGTCTATGCACATCCTGAAAGTGCCATCCTTCTTTTTCACAAATAGTACTGGAGCTCCCCAAGGCGAAGAGCTTGGACGAATGAAGCCCTTATCCAAGAGCTCTTGTAGTTGCTTAGACAGTTCTTCCAGTTAAGTTGGAGCTAAACGGTACGGTGCTCGAGCTATAGGTGTTGCTCCTGGAGCTAACTCAACTTGAAACTCGACCTGGCGATGGGGCGGTAGACCTGGTAAATCTTCAGGAAACACTTGAGGAAATTCACGTACAACTGGAATATCCTCTATCCTTTTTCTCTTTCAATGATGCGTCAGTAACAAGTGCTAACATAGCAGTGTGGCCCTTTCACGAACACTTCTGGGCCTTAAGGAAGGTGATGATGCCCACTACAGCACCACTCTTGTCGCCTTGAACTTCGAGATGTTCTTGACCAGAACGGGGAATACAAACAATCTTTTCTTTGCATAGGATTTCTACTTGTTGTTGCTGCTGGCGATTCTGATCTGCAGGCCGTGGGCACCTAAATCCTTAGCTTCATGGCCCATCTTGGGACACCTCTGGGAATGTCCCTCGTTGCACTAACCACTATGGTGTCTGTTGCATTTGTTACACAGTGGGTGAATTCCCCGATATCCACCCTGCCCCTGACCACCAGAAGTTGGCTGACCTGGGCTCTAGTGATCACTATTCTTGCGCTGCTGCCGTGCTTGAGACTGAACGGTAGCGGAACCCTTGCTGGAATACCCATCCCATTTTCGCTAGTTGTCACTAGGAGTAGCGGGAGTAGCGGAAGTGGTAGCGGTAGTAGTAGCGCTGATACAACTAGGCAGCCTGTTCTGTTCCACTGCCTGATCCGTGAGGCGATGAGCAAAACGCTGAATGTCTTGGATATGGTCGAGGTGAGCCGATGTCACATGGCTCTGAATCTCTGAGGCTAGACCCTTGAGGTACAATTCGATGCGTTTGATTGGAGGGTCCACCATGGTTGGACACAAGATGGCCAGTTCGTTCGACTGTCTCGTATAAGCTTCAAATTCTGACCCCGTCATTTTTAGATGATAAAGCTCCACTTCCAACTTGTGGATCTCATCACGCGTGCAGCATTCTCGTTGACGAGTTCCTTGAAATCGTTCCAAGGTGTGGCGTTAGCAGCTGCCAACCCTAAAATCTGAACTTGCGCGCTCCACCAGGTTAGCACGATTCCTTCTAATGTGCCAGTGGAGTACTTCACCCTGTGAGCCTCAGGGCATTCACACATCTCGAATACCGACTCGAGCTTCCCAACCCAATGGAGGAGTCCCACCGCTCCTTCTGTGCCACTGAATGCGCCTGGACGATAGTCCATGAAGTTACTGAATGTGCAGATAGGTTGCTGTGCGTTCTGACCCGTTGTGCGAGGAAAATAGGTCAAGGCTAAGCGCGAGAGTTGGGTCACGAGAGTAGGATTCTAACATCCTAGGATAGGTTTGGAATAGCAGGTTATACCTCCTGCTTGGGCGGCTGCAAGCGCCGCAGCAACTTGTTCGTTAATGAGAGCCGTCAACTGGGCTTGAGTCATGTTAACACGTCCAAACATGATCGAGTAGTAAAAGTAGCATAAGTGTGCATGGTTCGCGAGTAGTGCGATGACAGAAGAGTGTAAGCACATAGGTGTTCTCAAGTAACGACGTATAGTAAGCAATGTAATCTAGCATAATACGAGTAAAGTTCTATGTAGTTCTAGCAAGCAGGTAATAAACATAAACCTTATTACCTAGGATGTCGAGTCTTGCACGTGGAGCGAAGCGTCGTTGTGGATCGTTGAGAGCACTGTTCTGGTTATAGTCTGGTTTTAATAAAAACGTTTTCCCATATTAAAACCAAGTTCTCTATAACCAATGGCTCTGATACCAATCTGTCACACCCCCAAAATCCACCTGTGGAGTATCACCGCTTGGGAGCGTGACTGACCAGGATCAAGCCATCAATCATATTGAACATAGCATAATATAAATTAAATAGTTCGTAAAACCCAATTCAATACAATTGATGTTCTAAACCAAACATCAATTGTATTCGAAACATCAATAGCGGAAGCATAATAATGTAAACCCATAGTAAATCATAAGTTAAAATATTCGAAACGTTAAACATAGTATTCATGATCCCTTGCCCACAACGACCCGCTCCTCCAGTGCAAGCTCCATAAGTACCTAAGGTCCTGCAAGGCATGCAGCAGAGAGTCAACAACTAGTTGAGCGAGTTCACAGTTAACAGTTCAGTAATAGTATGGTATGAGTAATATTATGTTCGTTCGTTTATATCATGTATCATATTTCCATCGCGGCCTCCCAGGCAGGTGTGCGAAGATATTAGGGGATGTTTCTCCCAAGTGTTCTAGACTAGGTTTATTTGTATCGCGGCCTACCAGGCAGGTGTGCGAAGATTAGTAAGTTCAGTTCGCGGCCTTCCAAAGGCAGGTGTGTGAAGTCAGTCATAATATCGCGGCCAACCCTTGGCAGGTGTGCGAAGATCAGTTCAATAGGTGTTACTAGTCTAGTCGGTTCGTATTCGTTAGGTTCTACCATCTGAGTATACACAATAATCCATCAAATCCCATTCCCACCCGGGAACCCATGCCTTGGCTGTGTGAACTCACCTTGGTTTGCTCGGTATGGTACAATACATTATCCGTCCCAAGTTGGTCCACCAAACCCTACCGTGGTTACCAAAGACAGTCAGTTTCGTAAACATATAGATCACGTACTCGTTGCATACATTACACTAGTGGCATACCAGCAATACACATAACATAATACAAGTCATAACAGTTAATCATGCACCTAACAGATCATAGTCATCACATTGCAAGTATTCGGTTCACATATAAGTTCACATCATACATGCACAAATTCACGTTTACCCTCAACAGATAGTTCATCATTCATATGAGTGTGCGATTAAAAGGGAAGTGTGCGGTCCCTCTGGCTTGTGCGATTCAAAACAAGGCCGGCACATTAGTTGGGGTGCGGCCCAATGAAGTGGGCGAGTGGACCTGGGCTTGTGCGACCAAGTTTAAACTCGTGCATCATCTTAAAGGCCCAATACATGGTTGTGCGATTGGCTCTATGTGCGATTCGTGCAGTGCAACGGTTAATTGTTTATCATGCAATTCAGTTCATGCAACACCCTAATGTGCGATCAGGTGATGTGCGGTTTGTTATTCAAGCCGTAAATCTTGGCAAGGCAGTTACATTCCATTTTTGCACAGTCAATCAATTACACAAATAACCCACTACCTTAATTATTCAATCAGTTTCATTGTCATCATCATCATTCGAAATCTACCTAATCAAGCACCATAACAATAGTTTCAACATATAATTGAAATTCAAATCATGCTCGTAACCTAGTGCATCGGTCATCAATACCCATCCACGTATATATTTTTATTTTTATTTTTTTCACATTAATCACTAACCATGTATAAACCAATAAAAATAGGCTATCAACATCGGAAATCGGGTCACAAAGTCAGATTCGTCACTTACTTATTCGTCACGTTCATCCACCCTAACATGAATCCTCAATCTCTGACATATCACATAACCAAATTCCTGATCACATTAATATCATTCAGATCATCATTAATAGACACACATGGTCGATCATATCATCATCATGTCACGAGGATCCCTATCATACAATACAATTAAAAATCATATGTTCATCATTATTATTACTTTTATAAATTCCCACATCCATAGCAGACAATTGTTAAATGTTCCCATGCTATTATTGGACCAAATGTTCCCATGCTATTATTGGACCAAATTATTTAGTGGTCTGCCACATTATTCACATGCAACCTTGGATCTCAATTATGGCCAATGTAAGAAATCATGTGAAATGTCAGGAATTAATCAGATATATAAATATATACACACACAACATGAATCAGACATTCACAGCAACCGTGCCACAACCGATCATATCGCACAAAGCCGATTCATGCACTCATGTAGAATACTAACTCATTTTTCTATTATGATAAATATTCATTCATCATTCAACAGTTAATGGCATGTGGTACATGATAAAGATTAAAACCTCATTGGACCATCATCTAAATTACATGCACACATATACAACATATATCTATATGACCATTAATTTCCTGCCAATGCACGTGCACCAAGGACCATAATGGCCGCCAATTTTCATGCCTATATTAAGAAATCTTATGCAACATAAGGCACAGTGGCCGACAAGAAGGTGATGGCTATTTAATACATGCAATGATATGGGATATTGGGTCAACAAGGCAAATATAAATGAGTAGATCATTATATAACTAACCGGAGGTGGTTGAAACGGTGGAAGGAGAACCTCGAGGTGGTCCAGTGCCGTCGCAGTTTTGGAGAGAGAGAGAGTGGGGAGAAAATGTGTTTAGGGTTTTGCCCCATGATGTACTCGCGTACAGGTTATAATTAAAACTCTATTTAACTGATACTGGGCCAAGCCCACTATTGTTTTCGCTGGTTTCATATTGGACGAAAACACTTAGTGTTTTCACCACTAGGGTGTTTTCGGGTGGGGTATTTCATGGGTAAGGGTTTTCGGCCAAGACTTGAACATTTGTTTTGAATATAATTACTCTCATACTTATACTATCAATACACAATATATAACACATATATAGATATCATGCATACCACAAATCTACAACACACTTAATACACACCGTATATAACATATCAATCACAATACGGTTTAACATATTACAAAGGTGTACTGGTCGAAACAAATCAACAACTAACCAGTCAACGCGCAATAAATGCGAAAGTGAAATGTCGGAAACTCGAGTTGTCACATTACCCAAAGTTGAATGAGAATTAATTGGATCAAGATAGCGGCCGACATACTAATATGATCACATGCGCCTCATACCCTATGTCATGAATTGTTGACATAATAAAGGAACAATCACTTGACAATAAATGAAGTCTGATGACTCTTATATCATGGCCGACAATTATTATAGTATTCAAGAGATTTTTGGACCAAATCATTGAGTGGGCTAACCTATATCTTAATTAATGAATCTAAGTAAGTCACATACACAAAGAATTAGTGGCCGACAATTTTATAATGATAACACACAATTGCTTTTCCCATATCATGCACATGATAATACACAGATCATCATCTAATGATTATATTATCATTATCAATATTCAACCAAATTAATTAAGTCAAATCTCATAAATATACATCACTGCCGAATAGCCGATTCTTTGTATTATCCAGATTCACCATCATGCAATCAAATAAATTGTTAACAACCGCCCTAGTCATTCTATCCGCACTATTCTATTTACACATGTTCTAGCACAAACAAAAACCCCAGTTTACATGAAGATCACGGCCGTAACTATCATTAAATTGATAACTTATCAATCTTACTACTAGTAGTTTCATACATGCATGGTTCTTATCGCATCAGACTCGCACATATTAACAGATTCAAACATCAATGTTTTCATCATCATTAACGACTAACAACAATCACCCAAAACATGAAAAACCAGGTTGTACTCTGGGCATGATCGGTTGTACATTTAAAGAGAAAACCCAGTATTCTACTTATGAGGATCATGAACACAATCTCAACCAACCATTAACACACACCATAACAGAATATAACCACCTATAACAACGAAAAACCAATCAAAACCATGGCAACTAAACTGACCGAGATGTGATGTGCGAGTCAAAAGAAGTGGAGCTTTGCATGCCAAACTTGCCGTCGATCAACAGAGGAGGAGAGGGAAGGTAGGGTTTCGCTAATGTGCTGCCGTCGGGTCGTTGATGAGAGAAATGGAGAGAACTAGGGTTTCGAATATACTGATGCTTCGATAATATGTGAACATCATGTGGGTGTGTATACGTTACATATCCAAAACGGGCCCAAGCACATCAGACTTCATTTGGGTCATATCTTCATGCACAAGTGATGGGAGTCTTGGGCCGAGATACAATACAAGAGGGATCCGCGTGTGGGTCTAGGTGCGTACACGCGACCCGTTACAAGGGTGGCCCAACTAACAACAATCTCGACACTAAGGACAGCCCAACCAAACACTCAAACATACTCTAACACGTCTTACGCTCGACAATCATATCATAGCAAAACGTTTAACGAAAGCTTAGTATATCAAAGACGTGAAATGAGCGAATTATTAAAGTTAGAATCACGAGTCTAAACAGCACTAACCTTGAAAGTTCGGGTTGTCACACATTACACTATAATTTCTTGTTGAAACAAAGATTACCCCCCAAACTGTTGACAGCAAACACTTAGCTGTGTTTCCTTTTTATCTTGATTGCTCCCTGTTTTATCGAATTCGATTAAGTATCCACTAAACCTAGACGCCATTGTAAAACACATACAAGAATCATTCTATTTCGGAAGGTTTCCAAAAACCAGAAAAAATATTGCAAAATATATAAATTCTCACTGCAAATTGTTACTCATACAGACCCAAACCCATCACTCGACCTTGTTTACTAATAAAAGAAAGAAGGAGATCAACTGAGCACCTTCTTCACCTCACCAGAGTTCAAAGTCCTCACCGGAGCCATGGAACTCGTCGGAGAGACCATTCCACGCGGATTAACAATTCCACTTCTTTTGAGTATACAATCCTTTTGTTACGTGCAACACCCTTGGTTCCATGCATAAGTTTAATTCTTTTTTTCATTTCTTTATTTACATCTAAGTTAAATAAAGAGATAGTGGGAATGCCCATATTCTCAAGTTAGGTAGGATTAGGAAATAGTGGGGTGTTAGTTATATTGATTTTGTTTCCTTTAAAAGAGGATTGTTGGTTTGGAGAATGATATGCAGAAAATTAGTCTCAAGTATCTCTCTAAAATTCTATCAAGTTCCTTCCTATTTTCTTAGGCCAATCGATTATCGGTTGGAACCACAGAAAATTACTCTGAAGTATCTCTCTAAAATTCTATCAAGTTCCTTTCTATTTTCTTAGGCCAATCGATTATCGGTTGGAACCACATCACCTTTCCCTCTTGTTTTCTTCCTTTCCTGCTTATTTTGTCTCGTCCAACAGATCTTATATCACCATTAAACATATGGTCGAGGCTAGGGATTTTCGGTTGGGTTATAAGAATGGAGAAGATGATACAGTTAAGAAGTATGTAAAGCAAATTAAAACTCACGTATTCTAGATCTGGTTGTTATGGCTTAGTGGGTAATGTGACTTGAACATACGAGGGGTTGTGGGTTCGAGTCCCAGGCCCGACATTGGCGCTGTTTAAGTTTTATAAAAATACACTTATATTACAGATGTTGAACATAGCCCAGTGGTTTGAACATTTATGAAAGAACCGTAGGTGCGGGTTCGACCCGACCTCCCTTTATCTTGGGTGCACTTTTTTTTTCTTTTATAAAACCAATATATGAAAATCTAAACTTTTGTGTAGTAGGTATAATAAAGGAACCATTTAAACCGAAAGAAACAACTTGGTTCAGTGGTTGAGTTGTGTTTAAGCCAAATATATCTTATTTCTTTTCTTATTTATAATTAAATTAATATTTAAATTTAGTATAAAAAGCAAGTAATTGATGATTTATATTAATTCTTTTTATAACTTAAAATATTAATAAGATTTATTTATTTTCTAATCTATATTATTAGTTACTGTTAAAAAGTATGTATATCTATCTATGCTTTATATAAAAGGTGAAATCCCAATGACATAAGAAAAGCTCAGCAGGAGAGGTTGTCCAACAACGCTTTTCTTATGTCATCAACGATGAGGTGGCAGCCATAAAGGGAGCATAGTGGCATCATAATTCAAAGATCTGCCATCAAACCACTGCCCCACTTTCAAATTTCGAAGGTCTGACCCACATTCAATTATGAAACCACTTATGTTTATTCAAAATTCAAACCACTGATGTTTCATTAAAATGGGATGGTAATTTGAAATTTAAAACTTATAGGGATATGTAATTTGCATTTAATGTCATCAGAGCTTCAATTCTTCTCTCTCTCAAATATAAATTCAAACCCAAATCCAAACCCGATGATAATTTCAAAAACCCATTTCAATCTCTCTGTCTACTCTCTCTCTCTCTCTCTCTCTCTCTCTCTCTCTCTCTCCATTCTTCACTAATCAAAAATTGAAAATCTGGGCTTCAGTTTCAAAATTCAATCCATTTCTCTCTCAACTCTCTATCTCAAAAACTCTAGATACAGAAAAGAGGATGAAGACGACAAAGGCGTTGCTGGTGATGTCTGTTTATTCATCATGTTTAACATCGATTTGAATATTATGGAGACCAACGGTAGTTTAAAAATAGATATTTTTTGATTTTTTCTATTTATCACAAACTGAAAGTTTGTATGCTAAATGTTCTTCAGGTAGATCTTGCTGGATTTGTTATTTGGTGTGGAAGTCTTGAGTTCGTTGGCCGAACTTCGAAATGTAATCAAGGTTATAAAATGGATCTCAACTTTATTGATGAAGAGGTAATGTCTGTTTGTGTTTAAAAATAGATGTATATGTGTTTAGAATAAATCAGGTAATTGTTATTTTTTTGGTAATTGTTAATACACTTTGTAATTAGTTCTTCTTCTTCTTCTTCGTTATTTCTTGAGCTTTGTTACATGTTTTCCAGATTGAAGTTTCTTCAAATCTTCATCTTCTCCAATGCTTCCATCGATTCTTCTCTCGCTAAATCTGGTAATAATCCGTGACCTACTTTCTTTCAAGATTCTATGAAATTTGTTTGATATGTTTGTAGCTTTTGATTTTGTCTTTAATTTGTTATTGTTTATTCAGATGCTTGCATTGGTGTACCATGTGATTACGAGTAGATTGATTTTGATATGTTTGTAAAAGGAGAAATCCCAATTGTGACACCTGTGTCACCACGAACACCAAACAAATGCCAAACCTATGAAACATTGTGTTTCATACCTGGGATTTGTATAAATATGTGTATCCTTTGCACATATCAATTTTTGTTTAATTCCGAGCTTTAAATCGCTTTCTGGAAAGTTAGATGCGCACTGGTGCGTAAACGTAATCAGTTTTAGCGCAACAAACACTCCGGAATAGTGAAATAGGCTTAACATACTTTAAATGACCTTTACATAACTTAGAAATAAGTTTTGGAAGGTTTGGTATGGCAAAAACAAGTTTATTCAATCGCAGGGACTATTTGCGTCAAACTGCGAAACTATACCGATTCGTATGGTAACGAATAGTCCGGAACTTGATCATAAGTTAAACATACCATATATAACCTAATCATAGCTTAGAAACAAGCTTTGAGTGGTTCGGTGTGCGAAAACATGCTTATGTGATCTTTCAGGGACTAAAAGTGTCAAAAACGGCGTAAGTTTGCATTTTCGCGCATATCTTACGTTCTGGACACATCTGGACATCCAAAATTTTTGTACACACTAAAATATTTTTATTTTAGTGATCGCCATGCAAAAATTCCATTCGTCGCTTAATTTGGTTCGTTTTCGCATCCGTTTGAGTTCCGTCGTAATTAACCGAACAACGCGATCGTACGACCAAACGAACCGACATCCGAGATACTTTTGAGCATGTTTTGAGTCCCCTATACTTTAACTTCATTTTAGAGCCTTGAAATGAGGTTAACGAGGTTTAAACACATCGAAAAAGGCTTTAAACACGTGCAGGGACCATTTCTGCCATTTTTGAAACTTTGCTGAATCTGATACACCGTAGCGTAGCGCGAGCCCTCCTGCCTATGCCGTCGCGCTACGCGAGTGCCACATCTGGGCAGAAAGTTCATTTTCAGCAACAGTTTGTAATTTCAGGGGCCAAACTTGCAATTTCTTTGTGTGGTAACCAAGTTACCACCTCTCCAAGGCTTTGCACCTGCTCCTAACACATGTATGGCTAGGATTAATGCTTAATGGCTAAGAAAAACAAGTGGAATGATCTTGTTAATCCACTACAACTATAAATAGCCATCAACTTCATTCATTCCATGCTCATACCTCATTCTTCTCCTCTCTAATCTGCTTTGGAGCTCTCTTCTAAGCTTTTTGGGACTTGTCTTCTTTGTAGAAAAGATAGCAAGGACTATTGTGAGCCTTCTTTCATTCTTTTATTTGCTTTTTCCTTATGTAGTGCAGAAAGTCAAACGTTTGGCCAACAGTTTGACTTTCGGTTTTGACCATCAATTGGTCAAGTCAAAGTTCAATTGAACTTTGACACGTGATTGTAATCACGATAGTTATAATCCTTCGCGATTATAACCGCTGATTACCACGTTATCTAGTTGTAGTGTCGAGTCAAAGTTTCGGTCAAAATGCGTTTTAGCACGCATTTTGCAACGGAACTACTTTAGGGTATCAAAACACTTTGTTTTGATACCAAATCAGTAGGTTAGACATGTTTTGACATGTTTAACTCGACGCTATTAGATTAGTGCTTGTTTAGGGTCGTAAGGTAAGCGGTCTAAACAACCGCTTAGCCTTCCGAACCCGACCCATTTGGTCGATCTTTAGGATCCGACCAAGCTTAGTAAGTGATCATAGATTCATAGGGAATAACCACTGAGGTTATACCTTATGATCACATAGGATTGGTTAGTCGTATGCTAGTTAACTTGTATGCCCAAAGGAAATGACCAAAATGCCCTTTTGAAGCTAAAATCTGTATTTTGATTATGTGAACATATTTTCAACATATAATCTGAATTAGTAACATGTTTAGGGATAATTGGGCATGTAAGACTTGACATAGCACATAGTTAACCATCCGAACCTAGTTTTACGCAAACGACGCATTATAGTGGCTTATGTTACCATAATGTGTCGAAACGGGTCAAAAGCACTTAGGTAGGCCTTCCAATCAGAATGTTAGGTCTATTAAATCATGCCATATGAGTTGCAATACTCATTTGATTTATAGAACTTCATTCTATCCTATCTTCCGATTTAGGATCCGATTGTTTAACATAGTGATCCATTCTAGGTGCCACTTGATTCCTTGATTTCCCGAGCTTTGTTAGGACACTTAATCAAGGATACTTGCAATCTCAAGTGAGTACATAGTCCCCTCTTTTACTGTTTTCAATTGTTTTGGGGTGAAACATATATGCCTATCTGTTATTTTCCTGATTTTAAACTATATGATTACACATGCTTAATACATATTCTGTCGACAAATTAAACAATTACCTATGGTTTAAACACCGATTTTTCCAAAACTTAATAAACAAATTGTTGGATTGTACCATTTTTATACATTCACCCAGCCGATTGGTAGTATGATATAGCGCTATAGGACTAGACACCCCATTCCTGTTGTATGGAATGTCAGAAACCGAATTTAAACCAAATAGAAATTGCCTTCGTGGTATTTCTATAGTCTCCAAAGTGTAGTTTGATACACTAAGGCTTTGTTGAATACCAAATCACACTCTCTTTGTATATGTTGATATACTACAAAAGTACAGTTTGATGTGCTCTCAAATGTGATATACCAAAGTATATTTTGATATACTAAGTACAAAATCCAACATATGTTTTAACATACTTTGTTATTTTAAACTAAAGTATATTTTGATATACTATCCAAAGCATAGTTTGATATGCTACTATTTTCCAAAGTATAGTTTGATATACTACCTACTTTATTATTTTAAACTAAAGTATATTTTGATATACTATCCAAAGCATAGTTTGATATGCTACTATTTTCCAAAGTATAGTTTGATATACTACCTAGTTTGTTATTTTAAACTAAAGTATATCTTGATATACTATCTAAAGCATAGTTGATATGCTACTTTTAAACCAAAGCATAGTTGATATGCTATTTTCAAACCAAAGTATAATTTGATATACTACCAATACTTTTATTCTTAAACCAAAGTATACTTGAGATATACTACCGAAACTATTATTTTAATTTACTAAAGTATATTTTGATATACTATCCATTTAACTATTTCAAAACTAAAGTATACTATGATATACTATTTGTACAAACTTTTCAAAACCAAAGTATATTTTTTGTCTATACTATAAACCCGTTTTCCAAAACGACACATTTTCAGAAACAAAACTTTTACATTAGATTCATGGCTATTTTGAAAAACATAAAACCTTTTCTCATATTATCTAAAGCCATGAATCTAATACACAAAATCCTATGTTACTCACAGGCATTTTTATGCTGACGTACCATATTTTCATATATGTTTCAGGTACTGCTATGTGATGATTGTTGATGCACGCTACATATAGGATGGACTTGTGCCTTAGCGACTTAAAACTGAGAAACAATTATTTGTTTTATTTTAAATTGTACCAAAACATTGAACTCAATAATTCAATAAAACAAAACTATTTGATCCATGGTTGTGAAACAATGATTCTGTTACAACACTCCCCGACGTTTCCGCCACGTTTTGTTGTTTTACGTGGTCGGGGTGTGACAGAAAAGTTGGTATCAGAGCCAATGGTTATAGGGAATTAGGTTATTAGTAATGCTTTGACCTAGACTATAACCTTCCTAGGACCCTATCACAAGTTAACTTGTGTTTAGTCTTAAAACAATACACGTCACCTATCCTTAGGTGATAACCACAACGAGAACACAATAACAAACCCGCTTCGAAAATTAATCATCTATCCTTGGATGATTGATTACTAGATTTTGAACCCTTCCAGTTTGATTCATCTTTAGCTTTGTGCCTTTTGAGTTTTCAAAATCCCGTCAAAGTTTGAGTCTAAATAATGTGAACACGTGCAAACTGGAAGAGTGAATGCCTGTACCCTGAGTTTTCTGTCTAAGGCTAGAGTGTTCGTACAAATCCGCAGTATCGGACCAGTCACTCTTACCTGGGAACTCTTGGGGTGAGTGTTCACTTATAGGCGAGCATGTCTTCAGTGATACATTATGTTGACCCATTTACTTTGATTTGTCATGGTGTCATTTGTTTGCTTTAAGTAACAAACAAATGGTCACAATCCTTATGCCTTGTCGATATTCTTAATATCCAGTTTTGAATATCCAATGACATCTCACTCGTTTTTCCCTCATGTTTCTTTGCCCTTTTAGAATATGCCTCCTCGACGTGATCAAGCTCAGGATGCCGCCTTGGCAGCCTTAATCGTTCAGCAATTCGCTGCTGTACTCCCGAACCTTATCACCCAGATAAATCAGGCAAACAATAGCAATAACAATGTTCAGTGCACCTTTAAGACATTCAACTCAGCTAAGCCACTCACATTTACTGGGTCTGAAGGGGCCGCGGGACTCCTACAGTGGTTTGAGAGTCTTGAAAGCACATTTCGTCATGTACAATGCCCAAACGAGCGAAAAGTTGAGTTTGCGTCGAGTGTATTCCAGAAAAGAGCACTCACATGGTGGAATGGCATAATGAGGGATCGAGGTGCCAATGTAGCAATGGCACAAACCTGGGAAGAGCTTCGGGCTCTAATGATGAAGGAATTCTGTCCTCGTCATGAGCTTAGGGCTTTGGAACGGGAATTTGATGATCTCAAACAAGACAGCGGTGAACATCGAGCCTACACTGATCGATACGAGGAATTGAGTCTGTTATGTCCTACCATGGTTACGCCCTTGGATAAGGCGATTGAAAGATACATCGATGGTCTTCCTGACCCAGTTCAGGATATTGTTACTGGTAGCAACCCTACTACCGTCAGACAAGCCATGGAACTATCTGCTACCCTGACTGAATCTCAAATCAGGAAGGGTAAGCTTTTCCGAAAAGGCGATCCAAGACCATCTGACAAGACAGCACAAGATAAACCAAAGGATAAACAGACCGAGTCCTCTAAGAAGTCGAAGAAGCGTAAGGCTTCACAAAACTTCGCAGTAGTCGCTCAGGATGATCAGGTTGCACCAAATCAACCAGCACAGCCTCGTGCTAGGAAGAACTATATTGGTACTGCACCTTTGTGCAACAAATGCAACCGTCATCATGTGAATCAGACACCGTGTCAGAAGTGTACCCATTGTGGGCGTTTGGGACACTTGGTCAATACATGTCGCCATGTTATCCAAAACCAAAATGCTGCAAATCCTGCCTTTGTTCGAGCACAGTTTCCTCCTGGATCGTGCTATAACTGTGGTGACCTTACTCACTACAGGAACAATTGCCCAAGACTTGTTAATACAAATCCAGCACGTGGACGAGTATTCAACATAAACGAGGCAAATGCAAATGACAACGCAACAGGGAACAATTAGTCTGTTGTATTTCCTTTGTTTGTTATCTTTTGACATTTGGGACAATTCAGTTATTATAAATAAAATGGTTGTTCCAATTTTATTTCCAAAACTGATCCGATTGTATGTTGGCATACCCCTACAATACCGACACCAAAGAACCATGTTCTTTCCAGAACAAACTACTCTTGTGGTTCCTTCATTCTATGATCATTTGTGATCTCCCCAAAAAATCCTAAGTACTAGTTTCTTTTAAGAAACAAAGTACAGGTGCAATTCTTAATCAGATACTTGAAGTACCATTTCATATCTTTGATTTGATAAAGGTGCTATCGTAAGTCCTTAATTGGATTCTTTATATATCCTAATACGAATGTTATAAAACGACAGAAACAAATTCCAAATCCTTATAAGATCTTCCTATCTTCATAGTTAGATTCTTGAGGATATTTTAAAGTACTAATTGAAGTCCGTGATTGGATTTCTAGTGTACTTCAAATTCACAAACGAGCTAATAATTAAATTAACGAATACACAATTTGGTGATTTTGTGTTTATGTGTAACTCCAAAGCTCGTTATCTAAGTCCCAGTGGAATCTTCCGTATTTTCATATGTTAGATTCTCAGAAGGATACTCAAAGTACTGTCTTAAATCCTTAAGGGGCTTCTATGCAAATAGTAAGAACCTAGGATTCCAAAGTGCTGATTCAAAACGATTATTTGGTTCCGAGTTATAAAGATCCCTTAAGTGGTCTATTTAAAGAGATCATACAACGGTCTAGTTAAGGGAGATCATGTGTTGATCTGGTTAAAAGGATCGTTCATTGATCTAGTTAAAAAGATCCTTTGGTGGTCTAATTAAGTCATTTCATGGTTATTCGATTGATTTTACCCTACACATTATGAGATGAACTGTGCGGACTGTGCAAGGAATTACGTAATTATGGATGCATACGTAATTATGGAATTCAGTGCACAGAAACCACAACAAGTTTTGTCATGTGTTAAGACCTATAGTGATAAGAATAACGAGACGGGAACAATGTAAAAAGGGCATGGTGGATACGCCGCTGGTACTTCCTATATATAAGTGTTCCTTATTACATTGCAAAAGTAGCGTTATTTAAATTACTAGAAGTCCTGGACCTTGACCAATGTCAATCTTATTTTGCATTCTCCGACTCTGATTTCGAGCACACACAAGTTTCCTATAATAGTCTTCATAGGAAACATCCTCCTATCCGTCGTTCGAAACCCCATGTGTTTGTTACTGCAACATTTTGGCAGTTAACAGATTCGCTAAGAATCCAAACGTGACCTAGAGTTCTACTCGGGAAACGAAGGATTCACTTGAAAGCGAAACGATCACAGTTGTCTTCACAAGTTTCCTCTAGAATTAAATTTCGGGACGAATTTTCCTAAAGTAGGGGAGACTGTGACACCTGTGTCACCACGAACACCAAACAAATGCCAAACCTATGAAACATTGTGTTTCATACCTGGGATTTGTATAAATATGTGTATCCTTTGCACATATCAATTTTTGTTCAATTCCGAGCTTTAAATCGCTTTCTGGAAAGTTAGATGCGCACTGGTGCGTAAACGTAATCAGTTTTAGCGCAACAAACACTCCGGAATAGTGAAATAGGCTTAACATACTTTAAATGACCTTTACATAACTTAGAAATAAGTTTTGGAAGGTTTGGTATGGCAAAAACAAGTTTATTCAATCGCAGGGACTATTTGCGTCAAACTGCGAAACTATACCGATTCGTATGGTAACGAATAGTCCGGAACTTGATCATAAGTTAAACATACCATATATAACCTAATCATAGCTTAGAAACAAGCTTTGAGTGGTTCGGTGTGCGAAAACATGCTTATGTGATCTTTCAGGGACTAAAAGTGTCAAAAACGGCGTAAGTTTGCATTTTCGCGCATATCTTACGTTCTGGACACATCTTGACATCCAAAATTTTTGTACACACTAAAATATTTTTATTTTAGTGATCGCCATGCAAAAATTCCATTCGTCGCTTAATTTGGTTCGTTTTCGCATCCGTTTGAGTTCCGTCGTAATTAACCGAACAACGCGATCGTACGACCAAACGAACCGACATCCGAGATATTTTTGAGCATGTTTTGAGTCCCCTATACTTTAACTTCATTTTAGAGCCTTGAAATGAGGTTAACGAGGTTTAAACACATCGAAAAAGGCTTTAAACACGTGCAGGGACCATTTCTGCCATTTTTGAAACTTTGCTGAATCTGATACACCGTAGCGTAGCGCGAGCCCTCCTGCCTATGCCGTCGCGCTACGCGAGTGCCACATCTGGGCAGAAAGTTCATTTTCAGCAACAGTTTGTAATTTCAGGGGCCAAACTTGCAATTTCTTTGTGTGGTAACCAAGTTACCACCTCTCCAAGGCTTTGCACCTGCTCCTAACACATGTATGGCTAGGATTAATGCTTAATGGCTAAGAAAAACAAGTGGAATGATCTTGTTAATCCACTACAACTATAAATAGCCATCAACTTCATTCATTCCATGCTCATACCTCATTCTTCTCCTCTCTAATCTGCTTTGGAGCTCTCTTCTAAGCTTTTTGGGACTTGTCTTCTTTGTAGAAAAGATAGCAAGGACTATTGTGAGCCTTCTTTCATTCTTTTATTTGCTTTTTCCTTATGTAGTGCAGAAAGTCAAACGTTTGGCCAACAGTTTGACTTTCGGTTTTGACCATCAATTGGTCAAGTCAAAGTTCAATTGAACTTTGACACGTGATTGTAATCACGATAGTTATAATCCTTCGCGATTATAACCGCTGATTACCACGTTATCTAGTTGTAGTGTCGAGTCAAAGTTTCGGTCAAAATGCGTTTTAGCACGCATTTTGCAACGGAACTACTTTAGGGTATCAAAACACTTTGTTTTGATACCAAATCAGTAGGTTAGACATGTTTTGACATGTTTAACTCGACGCTATTAGATTAGTGCTTGTTTAGGGTCGTAAGGTAAGCGGTCTAAACAACCGCTTAGCCTTCCGAACCCGACCCATTTGGTCGATCTTTAGGATCCGACCAAGCTTAGTAAGTGATCATAGATTCATAGGGAATAACCACTGAGGTTATACCTTATGATCACATAGGATTGGTTAGTCGTATGCTAGTTAGCTTGTATGCCCATAGGAAATGACCAAAATGCCCTTTTGAAGCTAAAATCCGTATTTTGATTATGTGAACATATTTTCAACATATAATCTGAATTAGTAACATGTTTAGGGATAATTGGGCATGTAAGACTTGACATAGCACATAGTTAACCATCCGAACCTAGTTTTACGCAAACGACGCATTATAGTGGCTTATGTTACCATAATGTGTCGAAACGGGTCAAAAGCACTTAGGTAGGCCTTCCAATCAGAATGTTAGGTCTATTAAATCATGCCATATGAGTTGCAATACTCATTTGATTTATAGAACTTCATTCTATCCTATCTTCCGATTTAGGATCCGATTGTTTAACATAGTGATCCATTCTAGGTGCCACTTGATTCCTTGATTTCCCGAGCTTTGTTAGGACACTTAATCAAGGATACTTGCAATCTCAAGTGAGTACATAGTCCCCTCTTTTACTGTTTTCAATTGTTTTGGGGTGAAACATATATGCCTATCTGTTATTTTCCTGATTTTAAACTATATGATTACACATGCTTAATACATATTCTGTCGACAAATTAAACAATTACCTATGGTTTAAACACTGATTTTTCCAAAACTTAATAAACAAATTGTTGGATTGTACCATTTTTATACATTCACCCAGCCGATTGGTAGTATGATATAGCGCTATAGGACTAGACACCCCATTCCTGTTGTATGGAATGTCAGAAACCAAATTTAAACCAAATAGAAATTGCCTTCGTGGTATTTCTATAGTCTCCAAAGTGTAGTTTGATACACTAAGGCTTTGTTGAATACCAAATCACACTCTCTTTGTATATGTTGATATACTACAAAAGTACAGTTTGATGTGCTCTCAAATGTGATATACCAAAGTATATTTTGATATACTAAGTACAAAATCCAACATATGTTTTAACATACTTTGTTATTTTAAACTAAAGTATATTTTGATATACTATCCAAAGCATAGTTTGATATGCTACTATTTTCCAAAGTATAGTTTGATATACTACCTACTTTATTATTTTAAACTAAAGTATATTTTGATATACTATCCAAAGCATAGTTTGATATGCTACTATTTTCCAAAGTATAGTTTGATATACTACCTAGTTTGTTATTTTAAACTAAAGTATATCTTGATATACTATCTAAAGCATAGTTGATATGCTACTTTTAAACCAAAGCATAGTTGATATGCTATTTTCAAACCAAAGTATAATTTGATATACTACCAATACTTTTATTCTTAAACCAAAGTATACTTGAGATATACTACCGAAACTATTATTTTAATTTACTAAAGTATATTTTGATATACTATCCATTTAACTATTTCAAAACTAAAGTATACTATGATATACTATTTGTACAAACTTTTCAAAACCAAAGTATATTTTTTGTCTATACTATAAACCCGTTTTCCAAAACGACACATTTTCAGAAACAAAACTTTTACATTAGATTCATGGCTATTTTGAAAAACATAAAACCTTTTCTCATATTATCTAAAGCCATGAATCTAATACACAAAATCCTATGTTACTCACAGGCATTTTTATGCTGACGTACCATATTTTCATATATGTTTCAGGTACTGCTATGTGATGATTGTTGATGCACGCTACATATAGGATGGACTTGTGCCTTAGCGACTTAAAACTGAGAAACAATTATTTGTTTTATTTTAAATTGTACCAAAACATTGAACTCAATAATTCAATAAAACAAAACTATTTGATCCATGGTTGTGAAACAATGATTCTGTTACAACACTCCCCGACGTTTCCGCCACGTTTTGTTGTTTTACGTGGTCGGGGTGATACCAACTTTTCTGTCACACCCCGACCACGTTAAAACAACAAACCGTGGCGGAAACGTCGGGGAGTGTTGTAACAGAATCATTGTTTCAAAACACACGGAATATTGAAGTTTTGTTTTATTAAACATTAAACGTTTACATCGTCTTGAAATCTAACAAACAAGTTAAACATAGTCTATCATTGTTATTAAGTCACTAAGGCCTCGTCCAGTCCTATATGAGTGTGCATTCTAGCAATCGACATCAATCAACAATACCTGAAACATATGTGAAAACAAAGTCAGCAAAGAAATGCTGGCGAGTACATAGGTTTTATGAGAGTGTCGGATTCATGGCTAGTTTATATGTTGCAGTACCTTGTTAGACTACAAGAGTCAAAATACAAACCTTGTTTTGAAAAAATGTATTGCAACATAAATAACCAACTCAAATCAAATTGGTTATAGTTTGTTACAAAATCTCGTAGCCATGATTCTTAACCCAAAACATTTGTTTTAGTAAAATAATTTGGAAACATCTCGTAAAAGCTCGTTAATAAAACTCGTATGGTTTATATTATTTCAAAAACCTCGTTGTGTGACATCGTTTTAAAATCGTTTCCCCAGTGAACTAAATAATGACACAAAATGTAGTATGATAAGAGCATTTATATATAAGATGTACCAGCGGCGTATCTACCATGCTTCTATCATACTACACCTGTCCCATGATTTATTCACATCCCAAAACCAATCGTTTAACCAAATCGTTTATCTCGTTTAATTTGTTTCAAATCGTGTAACTCATCCCAAAATCGTTTAACTCGTTTTAATAGTGAAAATACTTTTGGTCGCCTCGCTAATAACATTCAAACCTTCGTGACTCGCCTATCTCGCATTAACAAACCACCAAAGGGTAAGTTAACAATCTCGCATTAACTAACCACCAAAGGGTAAGTTAAAATCATCAGGTTCGGTCGCTACCCACCTAACCCACACATAACCATGGGTGCAGTCTGATAACGGGATTTGTCAGATCCTATGGTACCATAACCTAATACTGGTCGGTTTGGCCAAATTAATGAATGTTATTCGTTATGTAATTACAACCAACAAGTCTTGTTCACCTTATCAAAATCGTTATTAATTTAATATAAACCATTGTTTAAACATCGAAATCATTTAACACATATGGATCACCCCAAAACAATCGAAAACAGTAAAATAGGGGAACTATGTACTCACTTGAGATTGTAGGGTATCCTTGATTTTGTGAACTATCGATGCTCGGGCAATCAAGGAATCAAGTGGTACCTAGTATCGGATTACTAGATAAATAAATCGACACCTAAATCGGGAGATAGGATAGAATGAGGTTCTATAAATCAAATGAGTATTTGAACTCATATGGTATGATTTAATAGTCCCAACATTCTGATTGAAAGGCCTACCTAAGTGCTTTTGACCCGTTTCGACCCATTATGGTAACATAAGCCACTATAATGCGTCGTTAGCGTAAAACTATGTTCGGACGGTAATCTATGTGCTATGCCAAACCAATGAAATTTTGTATTTCATACTTGGGAATTGTGAAAATATGTGTATCATTTGCACATATCAATTCTTGTTCGATTTCGGGCTTTAAGTCGCTTTCTGGAAGGTTATACACGATCTGATGCGTAAATATAACCAGTTTAATGCAACAAACACTCCGGAATAGTGACATAGGCTTAACATACCTTAAATAACCTTTACATAACTTAGAAATAAGTTTTGGATGGTTTGGTATACCGAAATCAAGTTTATTCGCTTACAGGGACTATTTGCGTCAACTTGCAAAAGTCTGCCGTTTCGTAAGGCAACGTATAGTCCGGAACTTGACCATAAGTTAAACATACCATATATAACCTAAACATGGCTTAGAAATAAGCTTTGATAGGTTCGGTGGTCAAAATTATGTTCACATAGTCAAAATACGGATTTTAGCTTCAAAAGGGCATTTTGGTCATTTCCTATGGGCATACAAGCTAACAAGCAAATGACTAACCAATCCTATGTGATCATAAGGTATTACCTCAGTGGTTATTCCCTATGCAACTATGATCACTAACTAAGCTTGGTCGGATCCTAAAGATCGACCAAACGGGTCGGGTTCGGAAGTATAAGCGGTTGTTTAGTCCGCTTATCTTACGACCCTAAACAAGCACAAACTAATAGTGTCGAGTTAGACATGTCAAAACATGTCTAACCTACTAATTTGGTATCAAAACAAAGTGTTTTGATACCCTAAAGTAGTTCCGAGGCAAAATGCGTGCTAAAACGCATTTTGACCGAAACTTTGACTCGACACTACAACTAGATAACATGTTTAGGGATAATTGGGCATGTAAGACTTGACATAGCACATAGTTAACCATCCGATCATAGTTTTACGCTAACGACGCCTTATAGTAGCTTATGTTACCATAATGTGTCGAAACGGGTCAAGAGCACTTAGGTAGGCCTTTCAATCAGAATGTAGGGTCTATTAAATCATACCATATGAGTTCAATTACTCATTTGATTTATAGAACCTCATTCTATCCTATCTCCCGATTTAGGTCCGGTTATTTACATAGTTACCTATATAGGGTGCCGTTTGATTCCCTGATCACTCTAGCCTTGCTTGGTTGTTGTTCAAGACTTCTAAGCACCCTCAGGTGAGTACATAGTCCCCTCTTTTACTGTTTTCAAACTGTTTTGGGGTGGAACACATGTGCCTACTTGATACTTTCATGTTTCCCATGTTTTTATATCATATACTTACTATGTTCAATAGTACATTATTAGTACACGATTTCATTATGTTTTGCTATGTATGTTCACTTAACATGCTAGCACATTGATTTCCATATACTTCATTTTGTCGCATATGCTCATCCAGCATATGGACACATTGTTTTACATTTTGAACCGTTGTAACCATATGATCATTTGAACCGTTGTAACCATTTGATCATATGAACCGTTGGTAACCATTTGACTATGTGAACCGTTAGTAACCGTTGATTATGTGAACTGTTTGTAACCGTTGACTAGATGATCCGTTGGATTATGTGAACCGTTTGTAACCATTTGACTATGTGAACTGTTTGTGACTATTTGACTATGTGAACCGTTTGTAACCGTTGATTGACGCGAACTGTTTGAATCTGTTTGAACCGTTGGGTTAGGGAAGTGATTAGGTAACGGGGCGGGTATAATGTGTTAAAAGCATGGTGGATACGCCGCTGGTACTTCCTATATATAAGTGCTTTTAATACATTATATATCGTTGCGTTATCTAGATCACTTGGGCAATGGTAAACAAAACAAAGTTGTAATACAAGGTTTTCCAACAATATATTATACTATTCGAGTTTTATTCCATAAACGATTTACAAATCTGGATTTAATTAAACAAATGTTTTGGGGTTAAGAATCATGGCTACGAGATTTTTTTTTTTATGAAATATAACCAATTTGATTTGAGTTGGTTATTTGTGACGCAATACTATACTTTTCAAAACAAGGTTTTTAAATAAGTATTGCAATATGTAACGAGCCATGAATCTGAAACTCATACAAAACCTATGTACTCGCCGGCATTTTTATGCTGACGTACCTATTTTCACATGTGTTTCAGGTACATTAGTTGATGGCATTTGATGATGATATTGGTGTATTCTCACATAGGAATGGACAAGGCCTTAGCAACTTTAAAACTTGGAGGATAATAGTTGTATTTATCTAATTTGTATCAAAACATTTAGTTCAATAATTCAATAAAACGAAACTATTTATTCCATGGTTGTGAAACAATGATTCTGTTACAACACTCCCCGACGTTTCCGCCACGTTTTGTTGTTTTACGTGGTCGGGGTGTGACAGAAAAGTTGGTATCTAAGAAAAGCTGGTGATGTTTGTTATTTGGTGTTATAACAAACTGAAGGTTTGTATGCTAAATGTTCTTCAGGTAGATCTTGCTAGATTTGTTATTTGGTGTGGAAGTCTTGAGTTCATTGGCCGAACTTCGAAATGTAATCAAGGTTATAAAATGGATCTCAACTTTATTGATGAAGAGGTAATGTCTGTTTGTGTTTAAAAATAAATGTATATGTGTTTAAAATAAATCATGATTCTATGAAATTTGTTTGATATCTTTGTAGCTTTTATTTTGTTTTTGATTTGTTATTGTTTATTCAGATGCTTGCATTGGTGCACCATGTGATTACGAGTAGATTGATTTTGATATGTTTGTAGTTTTTGTTTTTCACAATCTGTTTTATTGGTTTATTCACCCATGTTTCATTCATAGATCTCTATAATCCATATTTTTGGTTTCAAATATGTTTCCTGATTTATTTACAGTTGTAGCAAACCAAATATTTGTTATTTGTATTCAGTTGGTATATTGGGATTAGATACTGAACTGGTGGAATGACAGCAAGTCCAGGTTATGTTTCAAGCTGTCTCGATCTCTTTGGAGGCGGATAGGTGGCTTTAGGAGGTCTGAAAAACAGAATTGATAAATTTAGGGAAAATGAGGTTGAAAGATGATAACCCAACAGTTGAGGATCTCATTCTACAACTTCGATAAATTCAAGGGTATTCTCAAATAATGCTTCCTAGATTTTTGAAGACTGACAAATGTCCAAAGAAGCATCACTGTGGACAGTTGTCGGTCTTTGTCGGTCTTCAAAAATCTAGGAAGCATTATTTGAGAATACCATTGAATTTATCGGAGCTGTAGAATGAGATCCTCCACTGTTGGGTTATCATCTTTCAAACCCATTTTACTTAAAGTTATTGATTCTGTTTTTCAACGGGGATGTAATGCAATGATTCCTCTCAATTGAATAGACTGACACTTGCTTCCTCTCAAAGGGTTATGGAGTGGTTATAATAGCTGATCATGCAAAGGACGGTTATAACTAACCACTGCTCCTTAAAAAGACCGATGGACTTAATGACTGATGAGACCTATCCACTATTGAAGATAAAGCCCTGTTAAAGACAGGCACTTATGTACCTAAGGCCTGATCAACCAAAGGAATACCACTGGTCAGTAACAGTAGTGCTTCAGCATCTACAACGGATTCAACATCAGTATTTATGTATCAGTTTTTCTTATGTTTCAGTGTTTAGATTTTGTTACAGCTTCGATGATGGTTGTTAGATTTATGAAAATGTCTAAAAATTTCGGATTGGGTATATTCATTCACAGTTTTATGATACTTCGGTGTCTATGATGAAAATTATGTTGCTTCCATGATTGACTGGTCCCTATGTTGATTCGATTAATGGTATGTTATGTATATACAATCTCTCGAGACAAATGTGACAACCCTCAAAATCCCATGTATTCCGTACAATTAATTAATGATAATTAATGTGCTTGACGACTGTGTGGAATTACTTAACTACTTTCTGATATCTGTGTTACACTTACATGTGCATGTTAACATACTAGTAATATACAGAAAAGTTACTAAAAAGTCCTATGTGCTTTCCTGAGTATTGAAAAGTAAAAACGTTACAAAAATATATATATATGTAGGACACGTTATGGATTAATTAAGCACTTTAACAGAACAGTGTCAAACCGAACAACCGGACTTTACCCGGAACATAAAAATATTGCCAAGCACATTGTTTTTACTTTTCCGAGCTAGTTAGGGACCCCGATCACCCTAACACACCTTATATTATATAACACACTTATGGCGCTAACTAGACACTTAAAACCTAACTAATTCACTAACCATCTAGTTGGAACTCAACAAAACCAAACCCCCCCCCCCAAATCAGTTAGAGACAAGAAGTACACCCCATGATTTTTCTAAATTGTTTATTTGATTCTTGTCTAGCAACTTGAAACATATTACCCTTTGGTCATCCACATGTTGGAAGATATTATAAGTAACCACAAGTCCACCCATTTCCTACACACTTCTCACAACTCAACATACCTCACTCTCTCTTCTCTTCCTCTTGATCGGCCGCCACCCTCCTCCACCATAGCTCCACCATCAAGTTTGGTTCTAGCCATTTTACAAGCATACAAAGGTGTTAGAAGGTGCACAACCAAGCTTAGTGCTCTCGGAAGTGGAATGTGACAACTCGTATTTCGGACCTACTTTGTGTAACGTATGTGAACGTGTTATGATTATATGAACGTTGACAATAATGAATGTTATGTGGATGTTATGACACATTAATACGTGATTATGTGAATCTTAGTTAATGAACGTATGTTGTTATGCGCATTGTGTAAATATGTGTATGTATGCATAACCCAAACCACACAACGCGAACCGACCGCACAAGGCCATCGGGCCGTATTGTTTGCACACGGACCAAAGGGGCAGCCCATGATTGGGTTCGGCCCACCCTCCTCACACGCATAACACTTGGTGTGTTTGTAATTTTCTCATAATTGCAAAACATTACCACACACACAAGTTACAAACCCTAAGCTCTCTCTCATACCTCTCTCGAAGCCGGCGGCCTTCCCATCCTTCGAAGCTTCTTTGGTTTCATCCCCTCTTAATCGGTTAGTGTGCTTACAAATGTTTCATGATTGATTGGTTATGTAGTTAAATGATTTGTGTACTAATAAATTGGCCGCATGTATGTGTTGAATGATATTCTGGTGAATTGACTAGAATGATAATCGGTCCAATCATGTTTGGGCGGCTATTTTTGTCTTCAGTGTATATGCATAGCCAGGTTTAATTATATAATTGAACTAAATGAGAATCCATGGTGAATTACATACAAATGGTCGGCTAGATCATTGTGAACCGACCACCTTTATAAATCGGTCCAATTAAAAATCATCCTCTGAATGTTTAAGCAAGTCATCGGCCATTGTTGTGTTTATTGATAATGGTAAATTGACTAGCATGTGATGGATATGATGTCTAGTAGGTGCTTGTGTTAGATCCACTAAGGAAGGGTAGGTCCAATAAGCATTAGAGACTTTACTAATTGTTGCCATGTCTATACATGATGGTATGATGACCATGTGAGGATGTTTTATTGTCTTTTGTGAATTGAATGTTATGATAAATGACGGTCATGATGGGAGGTTAGTTGGAACCCATATGGAATAATTGATAATTCATTTATTTAATTGATAATAACATGTTGACCGATCATTGCATGTCTAGGAAACTGTTAGCTTAAATATTGCAAAGTAATTGGAAACGTAGTAACCGACTGCATGATTGAAGGAAAGATAATACTGATTTCCATAAATTGCGTGTAATGATCCTGATCGCACAAGTCTGATTTGTGTCGCACAAGATACCAATAGTCGCACAAGACTATTGGATCGTACAAGCTATGTTTTCTTAATAATTGTTGGGCCGCAAAACCCAAAGGCCAATCACACAAATAACATCAGTCGCACAAGATTATATGAACAACATGTATCGCACAAGTTAATTGTTGGGTTTCGTGTTATTGGGCCGGGTACTAATGGGTATCAACGGGCGACTCGCACAAGGCCGTTAGACTTGTGCGAGCCCAATCTTTTGGTCACACAAGTTTGGATACGCTAGGACTGTACAACGTGATGCGTGTTACCATGATCCGTATGTGTTTCTTATATGCTATCTTATGTGATACTTGTATGCGCAACTCGAAACCAAAAACCTGACTTGTATAATAACCATGATAGGACGTGGTTGACCACTTACTAGCTTACCTATACCTTCTGTGTATCTGCCGAGCAATCCAAGGTGAGTTCACACTCTTACCAAGGCATGGGATTCCCGGGGTGTTGGGAATGGGATTGAAAGGATAAGGTTGAATAGATTCATTCGGATACTATTACTAGACTACCATACCATCTTCCTCGGTTGTGCAGGACACATACGTAAAACCTACGTATACTTATGCTACTCGCTATCCTCGGTTGTGAAGGATACTCACGTAAAACCTGCGTGAACGGATACTTCCTACTGCCTCGGTTGTGTCAGGCACTTACGTAAAACCTACGTAAACCCCCACGTACCCTATCCTCGGTTGTGAAGGATACTTACGTAAATCCTGCGTAAACTTGTACGTATTACTGTTCTCGGTTGTGAAGAACACATATGGTTACGCATAGTCTAGTGGATTAATATTTAGGGAAGCCCCCACCAATAGAAACCTATATTGGCCCAGTAGAGTCACTTGATACTCATGAACTTACTGTTACGCATTTACTTTCTGTGAACTCGCTCAACTAGTTGTTGACTCTCTGCTGCATGCCTTGCAGGACCTTAGGTACACTATGGAGCTTGCATAAGGAGGAGCAGGTCGTTGTGGGCAACGGATTGATAAACACTTAATACGTTACAAACATTTATACTTATGATTGGGTTTTTTTACTTTAATGCTTCCGCTACACTTATTCACATTGGTTTTTGATGAACACCTTTCGTATTGATGGATTTTATTATTACTTAATTACATGTTCAATATGATTGGTGGCTTGATCCTGGTCATGTCACGCTCCCAAGCGGTGGTACTCCGCGGGTGGATTTTGGGGGTGTGACAGATTGGTATCAGAGCCATTGGTTATAGAGAACTTGGTTTTAATATGGGAAAACGTTTTATTAAAACCAGACTATAACCAGAACAGTGCTCTCAACGATCCACAACGACGCTTCGCTCCACGTGCAAGACTCGACATCCTAGGTAATAAGGTTTATGTTTATTGCCTGTTTGCTAGAACTGCTTAGAACTTTGCTCGCATTACGCTTAGATACACATGACTTTATTACATGAGAATGCCTACGTGCTTACGCTTTTCTGTCATCGCCCTACTCGCGAACCACTCTCATTTACGTTACTTTTACTATGAAGATCATGTCTGGACGAATCAACATGACTCAAGCCCAGCTAGAGGCTCTCGTTCAAGCTCAAGTTGCTGCGGCACTTGCAGCAGCTCAAGCAGGTAGTATCCCCTGCAGTATAGACTCATACTAGGATCCTTAGATCCCGCATTAACTCTCGTATTTAACTTCGTCCTATTCGTACACAATAGGTCAACACGCGCAGCAACCTGTCTGCACTTTCAAGAACTTCATGGACTGTCGTCCAAGTACCTTTAGTGGCACTGAAGGAGCAGTTGGACTCCTCCACTGGTTTGAGAAGCTCGAGTCAGTTTTCGAAATGTGTGAATGCCCTGAGGCTCGCAGGGTGAAATACGCCACTGGCACGCTAGAAGGAATAGCACTAACTTGGTGGAACGCCCAAGTTCAGATCTTAGGGTTGGCAGCTGCTAACGCCACACCCTGGAACGAATTCAAGGAACTGATCAAGAGGGAGTATTGTACTCAGGAAGACATCCATAAGCTGGAGGATGAGTTTTACCACCTGAAGATGACTGGATCAGAGATTGAAGCTTACACCAAAAGGTCAAACGAATTGGCCGTACTGTGTCCAACCATGGTGGATCCTCCGATTAAGCGCATTGAGTTGTATCTCAAGGGGTTGGTACCAGAGATCCAGAGCCATGTTACTTCGGCTAATCTTGATAACATCCAGGATATTCAACGCCTCGCTCACCGCATCACAGACCAGGCAGTGGATCAGAACAAACTGCCTAAACGCATCAGCGCTACTGCTACCGCTACTACTTCAGCTACTCCTACTACTCCCAGTGACAGCAAGAGAAAATGGGATGGGGATTCCAGCAGAGGATCAGCTTCAGTTCAGTCTCAGGCACAGCAGCGAAAGACTGACAGTCATCAGAGTCCCAGCCAGCATTCTTCAGGTAGGCACAGGCAGGGCGGATATCGAGGGAACCTCCCAAAGTGCAACAACTGCGGGAGACACCACGGTGGCCAGTGTAACAAGGGTCGCTGTCAAAGATGCCTCAAGATGGGTCATGAGGCTAAGGATTGTAGAAGCCCTCGTCCTGCGAACCAGAACCAGCAGCAGCCACAGGCACAGCAGAATCAGCAACAGGGCAACAAAGTATGTTTTCAGTGTGGGGCAGAAGGCCACTTCAAGAGGCACTGTCCTCAGTTAAACAGGAACCAGAACAACAACAACAATAACAACAATCAGGGCAATGGCAACAACAACGGGGGAAACAACAATGGCAACGAGGCAAGGGGTCGAGCTTTAGTGTCAGGACGAGGAGACGCAATGAACGATCCCAATGTGGTTATGGGTAAGTTTCTCCTCGACGATATTTATGTTACTGTTTTATTTGATTCGGGTGCGGATACAAGTTATATTTCTGTGAAAGCTAGTGAATTGTTAAAACATACATCAACACCTCTAAACAACAAACACATCGTAGAACTAGCTAACGGTAAGAGTTTAGAAGCCACGCAGATAGTCAAGGGTTGTAGTATTGTCTTAGCCGGTCAGGCTTTCTCCATCGACCTTATTCCCATAGTCTTGGGTAGTTTCGACGTCGTCGTTGGGATGGACTGGTTGTCCCAACATCAGGCAGAAATCGTATGCAGCGAGAAGATCATTCGTATTCCCCGTTCTGGTCAAGAACCTCTCGAACTTCAAGGCGACAAGAGTGGTGCTGTGGTTGGCATCATCTCTTTCTTGAAGGCTCAGAAATGCTTACGAAAGGGGCACACTGCCATTCTGGCACTCGTTACAGACGCATCAGTAAAGGAAAAGAAATTGGAGGATATTCCAGTTGTACGCGACTACCCTCAGTGAAGACTTACCTGGCTTACCGCCTCATCGTCGGGTCGAATTTCAAATCGAGCTCGCTCCAGGAGCAGCACCCATAGCTCGCGCACCATACCGTCTAGCTCCATCAGAATTGGAAGAACTGTCAAAGCAGCTACAGGAGCTCTTGGAAAAGGGTTTTATTCGTCCAAGCTCTTCGCCTTGGGGAGCTCCAGTACTATTTGTGAAAAAGAAAGACGGTACGTTCAGGATGTGCATTGACTACCGTGAACTCAACAAGGTGACGATGAAGAACCGTTATCCTCTTCCGCGCATCGACGACTTATTCGACCAGTTGCAAGGGTCGTGTTACTATTCCAAGATAGACTTGAGGTCTGGCTATCATCAGCTGAGAGTCCGGGGTGAGGACGTCTCCAAAACCGCATTCAGAACTCGTTACGGCCACTATGAGTTTCTTGTCATGCCGTTCGGGTTAACAAACGCGCCTGCCGTATTTATGGACCTTATGAACAGGGTGTGCAAACCCTATCTTGACAAGTTCGTCATTGTCTTCATCGACGACATTCTGATCTACTCCAAGAGTCAGGAGGAGCACGAGCAGCATCTACGCCTTATTTTGGAACTCCTACGGAAGGAACAGCTGTACGCTAAGTTTTTGAAATGCGACTTCTGGCTTCATGAAGTCCACTTCTTAGGCCATGTAGTAAACAAGGATGGGATTCATGTCGATCCATCCAAGGTAGACTCGATCAGGAACTGGCCTGCACCGCGTACGCCAACGGAAATACGCCAATTTTTGGGTTTGGCGGGTTACTATAGACGATTCATCAAGGATTTCTCAATGATTGCTCAGCCGCTTACGTTACTGACACAGAAGGGTGTCACCTATCGCTGGGGAGAGCCCCAGGAGACTGCTTTTCAGCACTTAAAGGATAGACTTTGCAGCGCACCTATCCTCTCTTTGCCAGAGGGCACAGACGACTTCGTGGTTTATTGTGATGCATCCATTCGGGGACTTGGATGTGTGTTAATGCAGCGCGACAAGGTTATTGCTTACACATCGCGCCAACTTAAGATTCACGAAC
The DNA here is from genome assembly GCF_002127325.2 of Helianthus annuus. Lineage (NCBI taxonomy): Eukaryota > Viridiplantae > Streptophyta > Magnoliopsida > Asterales > Asteraceae > Helianthus > Helianthus annuus. Next base: position 37,707,641 of record NC_035446.2, on the reverse strand, counting down.
GGAACTACACGACGCACGATTTAGAGCTGGGAGCTGTTGTTTTCGCGCATAAGATATGGCGACACTACCTGTACGGTACCAGGTGCACGATTTACACCGATCACAGGAGTCTCGAGCATATCCTTAAGCAGAAGGATTTGAATATGCGTCAACGACGATGGGTTGAATTACTGAACGATTACGAATGCGCTATCAAGTACCATCCAGGCAAGGCCAATGTTGTGGCTGACGCCCTCAGTCGGAAAGACACTTTACCTCGGCGCGTGCGAGCGCTACAGCTTACGATTCAGTCTAGCCTTCCTACACAGATACGAGATGCTCAGGCAGAAGCATTGAAGCCTGAAAACGTCAAGGCTGAAGCCTTACGCGGCTCACGACAGCGGTTAGAACAGAAGGCAGACGGCGCCTACTATGTAACGGGGCGTATTTGGGTCCCACTTTATGGCGGTCTACGCGAACTTGTAATGGATGAAGCTCACAAGTCTCGCTATTCGGTACATCCAGGGTCGGATAAGATGTACCACGACATCAAAACTACCTATTGGTGGCCTAGTATGAAGGCCCATATCGCGACCTATGTCGGCAAGTGCTTGACCTGTGCGAGGGTCAAGGTTGAATACCAGAAACCAGCGGGCCTAATTCAGCAGCCTAAGATACCGCAATGGAAATGGGAAGAAATTTCCATGGATTTCGTTACAGGCCTACCTAGATCCCAACGTGGGAATGATACCATATGGGTGATCGTGGATCGGCTCACCAAGTCTGCACACTTCCTACCTATAAAGGAAACGGATAAGTTCTCCACTCTCGCAGACGTCTATCTTAAAGAAGTTGTTTCAAGGCACGGGGTGCCCACATCCATCATTTCGGATCGCGATGCACGATTCACGTCAGAACTATGGCAAGCGATGCACAAATCTTTCGGCTCACGACTAGACATGAGCACAGCATATCATCCTCGACGGATGGGCAGTCTGAGCGAACGATCCAAACTCTTGAAGACATGCTTCGGGCATGCGTTATTGATTTCGGCAACGGCTGGGAAAGGCACCTCCCTTTGGTGGAGTTCTCATACAATAACAGTTATCACACCAGCATACAAGCCGATCCATTCGAGGCATTGTACGGGCGTAAATGCCGGTCACCTCTCTGTTGGGCAGAGGTGGGGGATAGTCAGATTACGGGTCCAGAGATTGTAGTGGACGCCACAGAAAAGATAGCACAGATACGACAACGCATGGCGGCAGCACGCGACCGTCAGAAAGCCTACGCGGACAAGCGTAGAAAGCGATTGGAGTTTCAGGTCGGGGACCGGGTTTTATTAAAAGTCTCACCCTGGAAGGGTGTGGTTCGTTTTGGCAAACGGGGCAAACTAAATCCGCGATATGTCGGACCATTCGAAATCATTGAGAAGATCGGCAAGGTAGCCTACAGGTTGAACCTACCAGCTGAACTCGGGGCAGTTCACAATGTCTTTCATGTGTCGAACCTAAAGAAGTGCCTATCAGATGAAACCCTCATCATTCCTTTTAAGGAACTCACTATCGACGAGTGGTTGCAGTTCGTCGAGGAACCAGTTGAAATCACGGACCAGGATGTGAAGGTCCTCAAAAACAAGAGAATCCCTCTTGTTCGAGTACGTTGGAACTCCAAACGTGGCCCAGAGTACACCTGGGAACGCGAAGACCAGATGACAGAAAAGTACACCTAATTGTTCGTGAACAATACAACCACTACTGAGGCTGAAGCTACTACAGCGGAATTTCGGGACGAAATTCCAGATCAACGGGGGGAGGATGTGACACCCCAGGAAAACCAGTGAACGATACAGCTTACCTAGCTCCCTCAGTGAGTGCATACCAAATTTCGGGACGAAATTTCTAATTAGTTGGGAATAATGTGACAACTCGTATTTCGGACCTACTTTGTGTAACGTATGTGAACGTGTTATGATTATATGAACGTTGACAATAATGAATGTTATGTGGATGTTATGACACATTAATACGTGATTATGTGAATCTTAGTTAATGAACGTATGTTGTTATGCGCATTGTGTAAATATGTGTATGTATGCGTAACCCAAACCACACAACGCGAACCGACCGCACAAGGCCATCGGGCCGTATTGTTTGCACACGGACCAAAGGTGTTGGTGCACTTTGTGTCTGTACTTTGTCTATGTTTTGTAATGTATAAAACGATGTCTTTTGTCGGTTGTGTTTACGTCTTTTGTATGTTGTTTATGTGTTGTAATATGTGTTTGACCAAGTCAACCATCCTCCTGGTTTGACTTGGCCAAACATCAACACTTAGTGTTTTAAGTTCAACACTTAGTGTTTGAAAGATGTCATGCTTCGAAGGATGTCATCGAAGGTTGAATAGTATCCTTCGATGACCTAGATGTCCTCGAAAGATTATGGTTCGATGGATATTGATGGACCTCGAAGGATATACTATCCTTCGAGGTATGTTGAGATCCTTCGAAGTCTTTCGAAGATACTTCTGGTCGATAGATGATCCTTCGACCAGAACATTTATCCTTCGTGCATGTCAGTCTAGTATGGGTATATATATACCCATGAGGGTTTCACTTTACAACTAGTTCTACAATTTCTGTGTAAGGTTGTTCAAGGTGTAGAGAGCTTTTGTGTGTGAAACCCAGGTCTGTAATAGAGAGCATTTCAGTTTGGTCAAGGTCTGTAACCGTGTCCACTGAAATACAAGAGAAAACTTTGATATCTTGCGTGTCTATCTTTCTCTTTGTAATCTTTGCTTTCATCTAAACTCCGGTTGCACTCTAGCTTGTATTCCGCACTTGCTAGAGTGTTGAACATAACAAGGAATAGGTTAAACCTCAACCTCCGAGGGACCTACAAGTGGTATCAGAGCCGTGGCTCTTTTCCTTGTTAAACCGGGTTTGTGCAAGACCTTGGTTTGTGTTTGGACAAAAGTTTTCTTGGTTTAACTCCCGTTTTTAGTGTGTTTCTGGACTTTCTAGCCTTAAAAACGTGTTTTAAACTAACCGGGTGTTGTGTGGGAAGGATTGGGTAACTTAAAATTTTGTCTTGAAAGGTTTGCTATTTTCCGGCAAATATTCCGGTCATATTCCGGTTGCTAGGTGTGGATAAGAAGCTTCCCCTTTTGGCAAAATTTTCAAAGTTGGTGAAAGTTGGTGAAAAGTTTGTGCAGAACATCCTTTCTGCCGAAAGGTGGTTTACCAACCACATCAACCTGTCACTTTTCAGTCAACCTTGTGTCAGTGTGTCAGAGTGTGTTCGAAAGATATCTTTCGAGCTCGACAGATCATCTTTCGATTCAGGAGATTCGAAAGATAACTATCCTTCGAACAATCCTTCGAAGTCAGTATGCCATCTTTCGAGTCAAGGAATCTTCTCGAAAGATCCATCATTCGAGTTACTGTTTGTCTTCGAAAGATAAGGATCCTTCGAGTAGGGGAATCTTTCGAAGTTTTTGTTCGAAAACTCAACAGTAGTCTTTCGAATACTGTTGATCTTTCGAACAGTGTTATCTTTCGGGCCATCTTTCGAGTCTTATCTGTTTGAATTTAACAGTTTGTGATTTCAGGTCTTTCGATCCTTATCCTTCGGCTGTTGTCATTTTTCAAGTTTTAATATAGTTTGTGAAAATCAATTTTCTAAATTTATTTTCACCTAATATATTAATTATAAAATGGGAACAAATGGTCAATGGGATCCTTCTGCGTGGACTACGACAACTTTGACTCCACAGTCATCATCTACGCAATCATCAACCACGCAATCTGCGCCAGAGTTCAACAAAACTGCATGGATGCAGGCTATTGCCCCAACTCAAGCTGCAATGATAACGGCAAATCAATGGGCATTGGTCACTAATCAAAGCAACAGCATTCAAGCAATGATGCAGAACGATAGTGAAACTGGTACAAGCACGAAACCGCCAAAGCTTAATCACATCAATGATTGGGGATGGTGGAAAGAAAGGTTGAGAACTTATGTTCAGGGGCAAGGTCAAGACTTATGGATGTGTTTCTTCACTTCGTTTGAAAATGAGTTGGAAGTTGCAGGATCAAATCCAGAAACTTACAGCACACTGTCTGATGAAGATAAGAAGAAGTTTGAATATGAAAAGAAAGCATTTATGATTCTCACGCAGGCTCTTCACAGAGATATATACCACCAATTCGTCTACTGTACGACTACCAAAAGTTTGTGGGATATGCTCACGTTAAGGTGTGAAGGAAATGCTCAATCAAGAAAGATCAAGCAGGAGTTGCTAAAGAAAGAGTTTGAAGGTTTTACCTGCATGGAGAATGAAGGTCTATAAGAATTGTCTACAAGATATCACCATCTGTTGAGTGAAATGTTTGCCTTCAAAGTCTCTGCCACTCCACAAGATATGGTGAGGAGATTTGCTGATGCCTTACCAGCAAAGTGGAGCAGTTATCTTGAGATTCTCAAGGAAAACGGTGTTCTGGATACAATTACCATTTATGAGCTAATCCAGAAATTGGAAAACAAAGATGTTGAAGAAAAGCTCAAGGCGAAAAGAACAACCACTCCTCAGAATCCCGAGATGTATTTTGGGATTGCAGGTGGTATTACTGGAGAAAAACCAGCTTCTCAGCATGCTAAGCTTCAAACAGCGTTCATCTCCAACACCGGACCTCCAACAGCAAATCAATTTGATCCTTCAGCATACACAATGATGTATTCAAGACCAGATTCTTCATCTCAACAACAACAACAGCAGACAGCTCAACAATTCACTCCACCGCCTTTCCTGGATCCTAACAGAGCTCAACAGCAACAACCACAACAGCAGGGATTTTATGGAAGTTCTTCAAGCTTTCAAGCTACTTCCAATCCGAACACTGTCAGATTGGATACTTCCAATTTTTCAAAAGTCAGTGTTGAGATAGCCAAGGAACATATGGAGATGTTGAACACCTTGGTTAGCGCCTACTGTGGGTTGGTTGCGGGTCAGATTGGAAATATCAACCTAACCAACGAAGATTATCAGCAGGTTGATAAAGAAGAGTTTGAGATGATGGATATAAAGTGGGCTCTTGCTAGTGCTATCCGTAGAGCTAAAGAGTTTATGGAAAGAACGGGGAGAACCAGCTTGGAAAGCAATAACAACACCAAGTATGGTTTTGATAAAAATGCTGTCACCTGCTTCAACTGTGGTGAAAAGGGTCATTTCAAACGGGAATGTCAGAAGCCACCCAAGCAAGGCAATCAGAATCCTTTCAGGAATCAAAGACAACCTCAGCAACAACAGAACAATTCTGACAGACAATTAGTTCCCGTGGGAGGAAATACTTCTGGATCCTCAAACTCTAATCCCCACAGAGGATTAGTTGTTCAAGCTGATGAGATTTGTAACTGGAGTGTTCAGCTTGGAGAAGGAGGTAATGGAGGTAATGGTGGCACAGCTTGTTATGCCAAAGTAGTTGAAAAGGTTGAAGAACCCGTGTCTGCTGGTGAATCTTCTGAAGATGAAGATAGCTCGGGTTACAGTGGAAGTGTTGATGGTGAATCACTTGATACTGGTGATATATCAAGTGAGGCTTTAGATCTGGAGGTTGATGAATTATTGGCTGATGCTGAAGCTTTATGCAAGAGAAAGTCTATTCTTTGCCAGAAAGCTGCTGGAACTTCTGAGAAGCTTTCTCAATTTTTCTCTGAAGATGGATCTTTCTCTTTTCTTACAGCCTTCATGGCTCATGTTGAAGGACAAACCTCACAGGTATGTGATTCTAAACCTGACTCTGTTTCTGCTGTTGTTGAATGTGCTAAATGTCTAGAATATGCAGAAAAGGAAAGTCTGTTTGAAATCACACAAAAACACAATCAAGAACTGATTGTTGATCTTGCCAAAGCATCTGAAGCTAACTTCTTTTTAACCAAAAATGAAAAAGAATTTAAAGAAACAATTAAGTCATTAAAACATGATGTTTCTGAATTACAAAAGGCTGTTTTGAGAAAACAACATGCTAATAATAACTTAATTGACACAATTGAGAAACAAATGGTGGAGTTAGCTACAGTTCGATGCGAGTGTGATGCAATCAAGCAGAAATTGGACAGTTATTCCAATTCCCGCTTTGTTTTGGATCACATCATCAGTGTTCAAAAGGAAAAGGGGGACGTCAAGTGTATTGGATACAAAAAATGTCCTCCCCCAATGAGCCACAATTATTCAAAACTGCCTGATGACGAGGATATGCCCCGTTTTGAACCTACTGTGCCACTTGTGCGAGATGACTTTGCTGCAGGCCTCGGGTTCAAAACTGGTACATCTTCCTCGGAACAATCAGCTTCTGAGAATGTGGAAAATTCATCGTGTGAAAAGGAACAGAGTCCTCCCATCATTGAGGATGCTGACTCTTCAGACGATGAATCTGAAGAAATTGTGAAGCCACAGTCTAACTCGGTTACACCAGACATTCCAATTGAGAATCACATCTTGTGTGATCCACCAGTGAAACCGAGTAAGGCTGAAACACCAAAGGCAATGAAGCCCAGTGTACCTAGCAGTGAAACGAATAACTTGTTGTATACGCTCAAGGGAGACAGCAAAATTTATTCTGACAGAGATTTTCCAATCAAAAATGTAAATCAAGATTTAATTGAGAAAATTTTTGAAGGACGAACTGATAAGTTTTTGGGAAACAAAGGTAACAAAGTCACTGTCACTCAATGTGAACCAGTTCCACGTTAACAAATTAGAAAACAACATGGGAACCAAAAACTGCCAGTTGAGCGAAAACAACAAGTGAATTCTGGAAAAGGCAAGAGCCAGGTACAAGAAAAGAGGGCTCAGAACAAGAATGTTCAAGCACCAAAAGCTCAGTCGCCTAAGACTGAACAACCAAGGGTTCAACAACCTAAAGTTGAACAGTCTAAGGCTCCACAACCTAAGGTTGCACAACCTAAAGTTCCACAATCTAAGGTTGAGCAACCTAAGGTTCAAAAGGTGCAAAACAGGAAAGCCCCTGTTAAGAAACAAAAACCGATAGTGAAGTTTGTTGAATCAACGGGTACGGACAAACTTGAAACATTTCAAAACAAATCTAACAATGAATTTGTAAAACAAGTTAGAATTTTGAAACGAAATGAGCAAAACAATTATACCCAACACACAAACGGATGTGACTTAGGTCCAAGCACATCTAGATCACAAACTTCAGTATCTGGTTCTTCGTCTGGTCATCAACACGTTTCTCCGAGGTTTGTAGAGCGGAGAATGTGTTTTGAATGTGGAACAATTGGGCACATTGTAAGATACTGCCCATACTTGCAAAAATTGAAAGGAAAAACAAGTGCTCCTCAAGAAACCAATTACCAAAAACAATCGGTTTCCCCGAAACAAGACCCACGTGTCTTGAAAGAAAAGGAAAAGAAGGTAAAACAAAAGAACAAAAAGGTAATTGAGAAGGCCTTAAAATCAGAGGTCAAGAATGAAAAACCTGTACAAGCTAAACCTACAAGTGTAAAACCAGTAAATACAAAAACAATTAATTCAAATACTGGTAAACAAAAACAAGCTTGGAAACAAAAACAGGTAATTAAGTCAGGGGGAGCACCAGAAGCTTTATTTCCTAATCATCAAGTGATTGAGATCACTTTCCTTGATGATCAAGGACGACCCAAGTCAACAAAGGCTTGGGTCCCCCTCTCAAACTGATGTGTTAATTGCATGTGCAGGCGGCTCCAGGAGGAACTATTAATAGTCATTGGATTGTTGATAGTGGGGCTTCCAGGCACATGACTGGCGACTATCGTCTTCTTTTCGATGTGCGAAGTATAAGAGGAGGATATGTTGCGTTTGCGGGAGATAAGGGAGGTTATATCACCGGCGAGGGAATGATCTCTAATGGGATTGTGAGTTTCGACAAGATCAATTATGTGAAGCAATTGGATCACAATCTCTTGAGTGTTTCTCAAATCTGCGACAAGAAGTTCACCGTGCATTTTGATGATGCCGGTTGTTATGTGCTGAAGCCAGGTTTCAAGATCCCCCAGAATGGATTCTCTTATCAGCTCCAAGGGTGAATGATTTGTATGTCCTTGATATGAGCCAAGCAGTAACGAATTCCAAACAAGTTACTTGCTTTGTTTCAAAGGCCACTGAAAAGGAGACAATCTCTTGGCACAGACGAATGGGTCATATTCACCTCAGAAAAATGAATCACCTTGTCAAAAACAACTTGGTGAGAGGTGTCAATGTGAAACACTTTCAACTTCAAGATGTCTGTGTGCCGTGTCAAAAGGGAAAGCAGACCAAGAAATCTCATCCATTGAAGAAGGTTAACACTGTCAACATGCCACTCGAGCGTTTGCATATGGATCTTTTCGGCCCTGTCAAACACAAGAGTGTGCACGGAGAAGTTTTCTGCTTGGTAGTTACTGATGACTACTCAAGATTTTCATGGGTTGACTTCATGGTCCACAAGAGCGAGACTCCAGAAATTCTGAAGAATTTGATCACCCTGTTGGAAAATCTGTATATTCTAAAGGTGAGGCGAATTCGAAGCGACAACGGTACCGAGTTCAAAAACAGGGTTATGGATGAGTTTTGCACTGCAAAAGGAATCCTTCATGAATACAGCTCTCGGTACACGCCACAACAAAATGGAGTCGCTGAAAGAAAGAACAGAACCTTAATAGAGACTGCAAGAACCATGTTGGTTGAGTCTCAGCTTCCAGTTCGATTCTGGACTGAAGCTGTTGCCTCGGCTTGCTACACGTTAAACAGGGTTCTCACAGTGAAAAGACATGGAAAAACGTGCTTCGAACTCCTACACAAGAAGACTCCTGACTTGGAATATCTAGAACCTTTTGGTGCACCATGTACCATGATTGAGCCTGATGGGAAGTTTGGTGCCAAAGCTATCGAAGGTTATTTCCTTGGGTATGCTACTCCTAATCTGCGAGTATGGAACCTGACTACCAAAAGGATTGAAGAATGGGGTGAAGTAAGAGTCCAAAGATATTCTAATCCTCCGAAGCCTTCTGGTGAACCATGGATGTTCGATTATGATGGTCTTTTCGACTCATTCAATCTGCCTACATTTGATGATGATAATGCAATTGCTCAAATGTTGTCTGAAAGCGAGAATGCGACTGGCTCTCAGTTAGCTCGTCCAATCATTGTTGACTCACAAGCGTCTTCTTCTGTCAACAATCTCGTTTCAAATGAGGTGTTTAATGATGCTGTCGATTACAATTTGTCATCGGAAGATGAGGAGTATGTTGATGCAAATGATGGTGAAGCACTGCGTCCGGTTCAAGGTACTTCAGAAGCAACGGATCCAGTGTCTGCGCCAATTATCCAAGAAGAAAATGCATCATCTTCTACAACTCACCAGCTTCAGAATGATATCGGGAATTTAAATATCACTAACTTGAGGTCAAATGTTGAAGTTCCTCAAGTTACTGAAACCCGAATTCATAACATTCATCCTCAGCAGAATATAATAGGTGATGTTCTCAGTGGTGTAAGGACAAGAAATCAAATCAGAAACAACGAAAATGCTGGCTTGTATGCTGAGATACGAGAATCGGGACAACAGAATCAATGGTCCTTTGCCTGCTACGTTAGCCAAGAAGAACCTAAATCTTGGAAAGAGGCATTGAAGGATGATTCCTGGGTGGAAGCAATGCAAGAAGAACTTCAGCAGTTTGAGAAATTGGGCGTATGGAAATTGGTTGATAGGCCCGATAACTACAAAAAGATCGGAACTCGCTGGGTGTTCAAGTGCAAAAAGGACGACCGTGGGATTGTTGTCCGAAACAAAGCAAGGTTGGTTGTCCAAGGCTTTAGTCAGATTGAAGGCATTGACTACAATGAAGTGTATGCTCCTGTTGCTCGTCTGGAGGCTATTAGAATCTATCTAGCCTATGCATCTTTCAAGAAATTTAAGGTGTACCAGATGGATGTCAAAAGTGCTTTTCTACACGGAGTAGTCGAGGAGGAAGTATATGTCGAGCAACCACTGGGGTTTGAAGATCCATTACATCCTGACAGGGTTTTACTTCTAAACAAGGCGTTATATGGTCTTCATCAAGCACCTCGGGCTTGGTATGAAACGTTGTCTACCTATCTGCTCAGCAATGGTTTTAGACGGGGTTTGATCGACTGTACCCTCTTCATCAAAGAGAATGGTGAAGATCTTCTGTTGGTACAAGTGTATGTCGACGACATTATCTTTGGTTCTACCGATGATAAGTTGTGTAAAGAATTTGAAAAGGTGATGCAAGATCGATTCGAGATGAGTGCGATGGGTGAAATGACGTTTTTCTTGGGTTTGCAAGTAAATCAATCCGAATCTGGAATTTTTATTCATCAAACCAAGTACGTCGGGGACATCTTGAGCCGGTTCCAGATGTCCGATTCGAAGCCAATTTCTACTCCTCTTCCTCAGAATCATGGAATTACTCCGGATGACGAAGGAGATGCTGTGGATTCTTCGCTCTATCATGCTATGATTGGATCTTTAATGTATCTCACCGCATCAAGACCCGACATTATGTATCCAACTTGTCTTCTCGCTAGGTATCAAGCGAATCCGAAGGTCTCTCACTATGCTGCTGTCAAAAGGATCTTTCGTTATCTGAAGACTTACCCTGACACCGGGTTATGGTATCCTAAGGATGATAACTTCGATCTTAAAGCTTTCAGTGATTCTGATTTCGGCGGCTGCAAGAAAGATGGAAAATCAACTACAGCAGGATGTCAGTTCTTAGGCAATCGCCTAGTCACTTGGCAATGCAAGAAGCAGACATGTGTGGCTACGTCTACATGTGAAGCAGAATACATTGCTGCGTCTAGTTGCTGCTCCCAGGTTCTATGGATCCAACAACAGATGCGGGACTACGATTTTGAATTCCTAACTACTCCTATTTATGTTGATAATGAGGCTGCCTTACAGATCACTAGAAATCCTCTACAGCACTCGAAAACGAAGCACATCGATATTAAATATCACTTCATACGTGATTGCTTTGAAAAGAGACTTATCGATGTGGTTCATATTCATACCGACCACCAACGTTCCGACCTTTTTACCAAAGCATTTGATAAATCAAGATTTGATTATTTACTTTTGGTAAACGGCATTAAGGTGAAGCAAGAGTAACCGACATCAGGAAATCGTTTTTGTAAATATTTTTCTAAAAACCAAAAATCCAAAAATATTTTTCATTTTCTTTATTTTTGAATTTTAGGGGGAGAAAGTTTCAAGAAAAATACAAAAACATTGAAAAACCACAAAAATACAAAAATATGTCTTTAATTTATTTACTTTCTGCATTTAAGGGGGAGAAAATTCAGAAAAACACAAAAACAATAGAAAAACAAAAATGAGTTTCTTGGCAATATAAGAGAAAGTGATATTACATCAGAGGTCGGTTGAAACATGTTTCCAGAAATCAAAAGAAAAAGAAAATGATAAGTAGCTCTACTAATGATGTACCGGTAGACTCACGATCATTTTAAAGTATGCAGGAGATATAAACATAACAGACTGAAAACCGCGTGGGAACCGTTCATTGGCATATGGTCTTGGTACCGAAATTTCGTTTGATAGATTGCCGAGGTTCTGAGATATTCGGGGTTTATGCTGTTTATCATCTGGGTATCATGGTTGTTTCTATAAAAGACAAAGTCTAAGTTCTTCCATGATACCATACATACGTGTACATATCTCATACTGCATTCGACCTCTATAAGTGATAAACAATCACATGTCCAAATCAAATAAGTGATAAAATATCACATTTATCCGGGAGTCAAGTTCGTCTCTCTGCTGTACGAAAGTACTGACCTGTTCACGGACTTGCTCCTGTGCCCTCATGCATCGAAAATCAAGTTCCTCATCAATAAGTGATTCTATCACATAGGGCTTGTTTTCAAACTCAAATAAGTGACTTGTTCACATTGTATATATATACGTCAAAAACGGATGATAAATGGTATACTCCCCAGTAAGATGAACTCTCGTGCATACCTTGATACGGGAATGTGTCGTGAGTGGATGAACACCGGTCGGTAAGTATAAATCATACCTTAAACGTATCTCATTGTATTATGATTACACCTGATCGTTGAGTTTAAGTGGACAACAATATCGGTAATTGTGGTAGAATACTTATCCGCTTCTGTAAAAGAATTTTAAAAGGAAGTGTGTTTTGACAAAAGACCGCAAGCTGATATGATTCTCTTTGCTAGAAACTCGCAAAAATATTGTTGTGTTTGTACATATTTACTTACTGCTTAATTTACTGCTTTAATTTTAAACAGTTTTTGTCGTTTGGTGCATATCAGCACGACATTAGCGGTGATGTCGTTTGATAACATTCAAAGGATTTTAAAATTGTTGCCTTTTATTTTTATCAAACTTCAAAATCCAAAAAGATTTTCATTTTAACTTTATTTTTGATTGAATGATGTTGGTGCTCGATCCGATACCTGACAAGCCGAAATACTTCATAAAATTAACCTTGCTGAACTTCATAATGGACAACTTTTCAAAATGGTCTTTCATGAAAAACCTCAAAATTTGAAAGGTGGAAATTGAAATTTCCCTAAAAATCCAAGTGTTGGTGGAAATCTGATCCTTCGAGGAAGCAATGGCCCTCGAAAGATCAGATGGTCAAAGAAAGTCAATGAAAGTCAACAGTCTCCATCGAAAGATGCTTGGTCATCGAAAGATTTGACCAAGTGATCCTTCGAGTTGACCAAACTTTTTGAAAGATGGTTTTGGATCGAAGGATATCTTTCGAAGAATTCATAAATATCTGGGATCTTTCGATCCAGATCCTTCAAATATCTGGATCTTTCGAACCATATATGGATCCTTCGAACAAATCAGTTATCCTTCGTGACAACTGTTCATCTTTCGAGTAGGTTCGAGTCTTTCGAGACGGTTCGACTTTCGAGGTGGAGTATAAAAAGGTGTCTTCTTCATCATTGTCATTATCAGTTTTTCAAAAACCCTCAAAATCCTCTCGAAACTCTGCCAAAAATTTCAAAATCACTTGTTCGTTCATCAGGATTTGATAACATTATCTTGGTAGGATGTTTATGCTCTAATCTATTAACAAACATCAAAACAAAACTTCATAAACATATCATTGATCATGATTCATTCTTTAATGTTCTTGTTTTATTCATGTAAGATTTTGAATGTCTAGGTTATGAGTCAGTGATGTTGTGATTATGTGATGCTACTGTATCTGTTTGTGGATGTTATGTTGTTTAGATTGAACATTGTTGACTGAATGTTTGGGTTGATTAAAACAGGGGTTGTTTGGGTTTTTGATAAGGTTAAATGTTTGGGTGTGTTCATGATTCGGTTTGGGGTTAAAATATTGATGTTATGAAATGGATTGAAATGTTGTTTATGTTTGATATAAAAACACACTTGAATCCAGTTTAAACATTCACCGGAAAAACTTGAAACCCTACCGGAAATACGCCGATGAACAGTGCCGGAAGAAGGATGATGATGATGAGTCATCACCTCGATAGATGTGTTGAACAACATCCTTCGAGGTGAGTCTCGAAAGATATTAGATATCTCGAAACATGTTAGACATCTCGAAGGATCATCCTTCGATTGATCAATCCTTCGAAGGATCAAGACATCTTTCAAATTCTTGATCTTCCGAAAGATGATCTTTCGACAAGGCTGTATCCTTCAAGAAAAGTGACATCTTTCGAGCAGATTATCATCCTTCGTGCCACATTTCATCCTTCGATGGATACAGTGTATCCTTCGATAGTTTCAACACTTAGGAAATTTTCAAGAAATTGAAAATTTTTCTAAGTATGAAACTCAATGTTGACTGTTTGACCTGTTCTTATTACGTGTCGTTTTCGATGCACAGAGATGGCACCAAAGGTTAAAAAGGAGCGGGCAAAGCCAACAAAGAAGGTGAAATCAGAGCTGGAAGCTATGTCTGAGCCTAGACATAACATGGTGGCGTATTTACAACCTGAAGGAAGTGTCAGTGCAGAGTTTGATGGAATCATGGAGTATCTACATCGGTCGCGAATCAACTACGCTATCACAACTCAGCATGTCGCCTATCAGTCATACATCAAGGCATTCTGGAATACAGCTGTAGTTGAAACGGTGGATAATCAGGAAATAATCAGGGCAGTAGTCGCTGAAAAGCCCGTGGTCATTACTGAAAACTCTATCAGACAACGTTTGCAGCTTGGTGATAAATCTGAAGACCCAACGTCTATAGAGCTACAGTGTCAGCGAGGGTTATTGTTAAGGATTAAGTACAGCGAGAACGTTCTTACCAATCAAATCAACAAGAAGTTCCTACCGCTTCGATATAAGTTCCTTCTGCACATTCTCATTCATTGCCTAAGCAACAAGCGCTCTGGGTATGATTTGTCTCCTATTGACTTGACGGGATTGTTTACGGCGCTGATTCTGAACAAGCCGTTCAACATTTCTCGGTATATCTTCAATAATCTGAAGGAGAACACTCGGAGGCCACTTCCGTCAGATACACAGCGAACTAACACCAAGTTTTGGTTATACCCTCGGTTTCTACAAATGATGATAGATGATCAGATTCCTGATCTTGCTAAAGCTACGGCAGATGTGTTTCCTGTGAATCCGATGAACGAACGCACACTGCTAATCGTCAAGTCTATGGGGGTTTACAAGGGATCGGATCCGGATAGGAAACTGATCGGTCATCTTAATGCTCCTGATTATGAGGCTCCGCAGAATCACAGATGGCGTCGTGAAGGAAGTGTTTCTGATAATGAAGAACCAGCTTTAATTGCTATGGCTGATGAACAACTCACAGCTAAACATGGAATCAAGGCAACTAGAAGGTCTGCTGGTAGTTCTGCTGCTGCAGCAAGTGCTGAAGTTGATATAAACGTTGCTGCTGAAGAGATTCAGGATGTGTCTATAGATCCTGGTGTTGGTGCTGGTGGTACTGGTGATGTAGCTGGTCAGTCTGCTTCTGTGGCGACTGACAAGGGTAAAGGCAAGATCGATGAGGCGAGGAACTTAATAGATGAAAGCAGTTCATCTTCTGAAGAGGAAGGAGGTCCTGATGGTGATGGTTCATCCTCTGATGATGATAATCCTCCTCCTCCAGGGTTGAAGAAAGTCCTTGACAAACGCGGGAATCCCCGGTTTGTAAAGATAAAGAAGACAGGTGATGATGAAGAATCTGATAAGGATGAAGACTATACGCTTACTTCTCCGGGCTTTATTAAGAAGAGGAAGGCACAGAAACAGGGTGTACGTGCATCGAAAAAGGCTGCTGATGTGTCTTCTATTCCTGTGTCAGTACAACCTTCTTCTGAGCCAGAGCAACAGTTTCCTCCGATTGGCGATCAGCTGACTGCTTCTGAGACGCTGGAGCTCATGTCTGCTTCTGAGACGCTGGAGCTCATGTCTTCTCCACCAAAGTCTTCTGGGACACGCACGGTGTCTGTTGATCGACAGACGCCTACAACTCCCGCCTCAGGTACACATACTAGACCTTCTCTCGTTATTTCCGGTCCTACAGGAGCTACTGGTCAATCTGGGTCATCAGGACCAGAACCATCTCTACCGACATTGGCAGAGACTCTGTCAGGATTATCTGATGCTGAAAAGATTCAATTCCTGATTGGACAAATCAGTGAATTAGGTTCTATTGTCAGTCAACATACACGAACGATTGAAGAACATCGTGTACAACGAGTGAAGGATGCAGAGGCTCACAATCAGCTGTGTTCTATTGTAAATGCTCAAAGTATGAAGATCAAAGAACAAGCTGAAGAAATTGATAGATTAAAGAAGGCTAACTTGGCAAGGGATAAAGAGGTGGAGATCATGAAAAGACACAGCACTAATTTGGAAAATTCAGCAAAAGCGTTGAGGGAGATGGTAAGTAATCGTGATGATAGACTGATGAAAACTTTCAAGCCCATGCACAGCAATTTTGGTAGGGTGTATAAACAGGTTGGTACATTGTGGAACGAAAGGTGTAAAACCTTAGGAATAGTTCCCGAAAGGCGTGAGGATGATCAGGATGATGATGCTGCTAATCCAGATCAAACAACAGCCTCAGGCTCCGGTGCAACTGCATCCGGTGCTGCAGGCGGATCTGGTACTCCTCAAGATACTCAGTCTGCTCCTCCTACAGCTACTACCGGCCCAACTGAACAGACTGAAACACTGGAAATGTCTGTAGATCCTGCACAGATCAGCCTGGAACCGGAAACATTTACAACAGATCCTCCTGAATCTTCAAGTGTTCAAAAGTTTCATCCTGTCACGGGTGAACTACTGGAAGAGGGAGAGTTTATTTCTGAGATGACAGATGAACAGTTTTCGAGGTTGACTGATTTGGATGACGTTGCTGAGTGTTTGATTGATGCTACTCCACTGGTACAGGATCAGACTGATTTCTCTTCAATTGATGAAATCTTCATCAGTTCTGATCCTGAACGTCCTGTATATGTTCGAGAGGACGATACCGAGATGAATGCTCTTGACGATACTTTTGTTGCTGAAAAGACCGCAGAGTTTGAAAATCTGTCTTCTGATTCGCCATCAGCTCAGGAAAGCCGTGAGAAAACTATTAATGAATGGCGAGCGGATTTCCTTGCTAGGAATCCTCCTCCGCTTGCCCCTTTGGAACAGGCTAACTACATGATGTTGGAGAAAAATCAGGCTAGAGGTAGAATCATCAGCTGGATGTTCGTAAAAGATCTGCATTGCATGGTTGTGAAGAGAGAATCTGGTCTTCAATACTTCAGGACTCTCCTTAGTATTCTCACACTTCCATATTATGATGTGGCAGTGTTGGCGCAGCTTGATATAATCAATCGAGCTAAAGAATATATGGTGGATCTATTCGCGAAGAAACTCAGGTTAGAGAGAAGATTGGGTTGGAAGGATCCTCTGTACAAGCCTCAATTTCCAAGATACGAGCAGATCAAGTTCACTCTTGATCCAGAGACTAACACCGCTCGTTATCGTTTGGTATACGATCCTCCTAGGGTGATGAAGAAGATTCCGTTACTGAAAATGAAGACCGACTTTCTTGAAAATTTCCGCTGCTGGGTTTATGATGCAGATACCGGTGAAGCTGTGATCTTGTTCAGAGACAATTCGGAGAACTTCAGGATAATCGATCCGATGTGGATTACAAATATGTCCAGATCGGATATCATTGTTTTGAAGGATCATGAAATCAATTACTTAGTTCAAGATCGAGATCAAGCCATGAAGTTTCAAAGGATGGCCCGATACTGCTTCAACTTGTTAATCAACGCAGGAAGTGCATGGTCGTCGCATCATTTAGCCGTGGAAAGGGCGTTAGAGACTTAAGACATGAAGACCAAGACAAAGCTACAGCCAAGGGGGAGTTTGTTGGTGCACTTTGTGTCTGTACTTTGTCTATGTTTTGTAATGTATAAAACGATGTCTTTTGTCGGTTGTGTTTACGTCTTTTGTATGTTGTTTATGTGTTGTAATATGTGTTTGACCAAGTCAACCATCCTCCTGGTTTGACTTGGCCAAACATCAACACTTAGTGTTTTAAGTTCAACACTTAGTGTTTGAAAGATGTCATGCTTCGAAGGATGTCATCGAAGGTTGAATAGTATCCTTCGATGACCTAGATGTCCTCGAAAGATTATGGTTCGATGGATATTGATGGACCTCGAAGGATATACTATCCTTCGAGGTATGTTGAGATCCTTCGAAGTCTTTCGAAGATACTTCTGGTCGATAGATGATCCTTCAACCAGAACATTTATCCTTCGTGCATGTCAGTCTAGTATGGGTATATATATACCCATGAGGGTTTCACTTTACAACTAGTTCTACAATTTCTGTGTAAGGTTGTTCAAGGTGTAGAGAGCTTTTGTGTGTGAAACCCAGGTCTGTAATAGAGAGCATTTCAGTTTGGTCAAGGTCTGTAACCGTGTCCACTGAAATACAAGAGAAAACTTTGATATCTTGCGTGTCTATCTTTCTCTTTGTAATCTTTGCTTTCATCTAAACTCCGGTTGCACTCTAGCTTGGATTCCGCACTTGCTAGAGTGTTGAACATAACAAGGAATAGGTTAAACCTCAACCTCCGAGGGACCTACAACAGGGGCAGCCCATGATTGGGTTCGGCCCACCCTCCTCACACGCATAACACTTGGTGTGTTTGTAATTTTCTCATAATTGCAAAACATTACCACACACACAAGTTACAAACCCTAAGCTCTCTCTCATACCTCTCTCGAAGCCGGCGGCCTTCCCATCCTTCGAAGCTTCTTTGGTTTCATCCCCTCTTAATCGGTTACTGTGCTTACAAATGTTTCATGATTGATTGGTTATGTAGTTAAATGATTTGTGTACTAATAAATTGGCCGCATGTATGTGTTGAATGATATTCTGGTGAATTGACTAGAATGATAATCGGTCCAATCATGTTTGGGCGGCTATTTTTGTCTTCAGTGTATATGCATAGCCAGATTTAATTATATAATTGAACTAAATGAGAATCCATGGTGAATTACATACAAATGGTCGGCTAGATCATTGTGAACCGACCACCTTTATAAATCGGTCCAATTAAAAATCATCCTCTGAATGTTTAAGCAAGTCATCGGCCATTGTTGTGTTTATTGATAATGGTAAATTGACTAGCATGTGATGGATATGATGTCTAGTAGGTGCTTGTGTCCATGTCTATACATGATG
Source organism: Helianthus annuus (assembly GCF_002127325.2). Lineage (NCBI taxonomy): Eukaryota > Viridiplantae > Streptophyta > Magnoliopsida > Asterales > Asteraceae > Helianthus > Helianthus annuus. Next base: position 37,688,899 of record NC_035446.2, on the reverse strand, counting down.
GTATGATGACCATGTGAGGATGTTTTATTGTCTTTTGTGAATTGAATGTTATGATAAATGACGGTCATGATGGGAGGTTAGTTGGAACCCATATGGAATAATTGATAATTCATTTATTTAATTGATAATAACATGTTGACCGATCATTGCATGACTAGGAAACTGTTAGTTTAAATATTGCAAAGTAATTGGAAACGTAGTAACCGACTGCATGATTGAAGGAAAGATAATACTGATTTCCATAAATTGCGTGTAATGATCCTGATCGCACAAGTCTGATTTGTGTCGCACAAGATACCAATAGTCGCACAAGACTATTGGATCGTACAAGCTATGTTTTCTTAATAATTGTTGGGCCGCAAAACCCAAAGGCCAATCACACAAATAACATCAGTCGCACAAGATTATATGAACAACATGTATCGCACAAGTTAATTGTTGGGTTTCGTGTTATTGGGCTGGGTACTAATGGGTATCAACGGGCGACTCGCACAAGGCCGTTAGACTTGTGCGAGCCCAATCTTTTGGTCACACAAGTTTGGATACGCTAGGACTGTACAACGTGATGCGTGTTACCATGATCCGTATGTGTTTCTTATATGCTATCTTATGTGATACTTGTATGCGCAACTCGAAACCAAAAACCTGACTTGTATAATAACCATGATAGGACGTGGTTGACCACTTACTAGCTTACCTATACCTTCTGTGTATCTGCCGAGCAATCCAAGGTGAGTTCACACTCTTACCAAGGCATGGGATTCCCGGGGTGTTGGGAATGGGATTGAAAGGATAAGGTTGAATAGATTCATTCGGATACTATTACTAGACTACCATACCATTGTCCTCGGTTATGCAGGACACATACGTAAAACCTACGTATACTTATGCTACTCGCTATCCTCGGTTGTGAAGGATACTCACGTAAAACCTGCGTGAACGGATACTTCCTACTGCCTCGGTTGTGTCAGGCACTTACGTAAAACCTACGTAAACCCCCACGTACCCTATCCTCGGTTGTGAAGGATACTTACGTAAATCCTGCGTAAACTTGTACGTATTACTGTTCTCGGTTGTGAAGAACACATATGGTTACGCATAGTCTAGTGGATTAATATTTGGGGAAGCCCCCACCAATAGAAACCTATATTGGCCCAGTAGAGTCACTTGATACTCATGAACTTACTGTTACGCATTTACTTTCTGTGAACTCGCTCAACTAGTTGTTGACTCTCTGCTGCATGCCTTGCAGGACCTTAGGTACACTATGGAGCTTGCACAAGGAGGAGCAGGTCGTTGTGGGCAACGGATTGATAAACACTTAATACGTTACAAACATTTATACTTATGATTGGGTTTTTTTACTTTAATGCTTCCGCTACACTTATTCACATTGGTTTTTGATGAACACCTTTCGTATTGATGGATTTTATTATTACTTAATTACATGTTCAATATGATTGGTGGCTTGATCTTGGTCATGTCACGCTCCCAAGCGGTGGTACTCCGCGGGTGGATTTTGGGGGTGTGACATGGAAGGACCTTCTCTATTCGCTTTTAACCACCACTTTTCTACACTCGAACTCCCCTAGCCTTGAGCTAGTGGTAAGAACTTAGATCCGTTCATTCTTCATGTTATTTAAGTGGTTAATAGTTGTTTGATGATGAAAATCTATGAAACACTAAAGAACTTGCACTAAAGTCTTGAACATATGGAATAAAAGATGGATAAAGAGAAGATATGTGTGTAAATCATATAGATCTTGTGTTGTTATGATTCTTGTTGATTTTCTGATGATTTTGCTGGTTAATATTGATGTTTGATGTTGTTGTGAGCACTAAACATGTTAACGGAATTAATCACACAAATTAGAGAGTTAAAAGCTGAAACAGAAAGCTGTTTGGTTTTTACAGCCAACTTCAGTTGGCTATAACAGGACCATAACTTAATAAAAATTATATTTTCTGAAGTCTAGATTTATGTACTATGAAATATGGTTCTAATGGCACCAGAATCGTAATTTTTGGACTTCGTTTACTATTTTTAAAGACCCGATTTGTAACAGCAGCTAGAGCTGCATTTTTCTGCAGAAAATGGGCGATATGTTTTTAGTCATAACTTGAGTGCTGTGTTGAATCAGCCCATGAAATCTATACAGTAGATGGACACTGATGTCATAGTAATTGTCCCACTGGAATTTCGTCAATCCGACTTACAATGAATTTTTAATGAATTATTCCGTGGACTGCAGTCAGAAAAAGATAAATCAGAGTGCAGTCCGAAAAATGATTTTTAATAAAATATTGGTAATGAATCGGATCCCGAGATTTTTACACTATAATATTTGGAACGTTTAACACCTTCTGTAAAAAGTTGGGAATTTTTGAAATAAGATAACTATTTTATTAAAATGCTCGAAAACAGCCCAGTTTTGGATATTTAAGTTGAAAATACATAAATAGTAATTTGCGTGTCTAAATGTCAAGTATGTTATCCGTGAATGATCTAACATGTTAGTGTCGATAAAAGTGTTATGTGCAATGTCGTATGTTTGTTTATGAGTGGGGAATAGATGGGAAGCTTATATGGGCATAAACCGTTAAAAGTGATGCGTGTTATGTGTTAGATGCGTGTAGGAATTTTTGTGCTTATTTGAAGTCACTAATAAACTAAGTGGTAATCCTACTAGGACGTGATTGACCGACATTGACTATTAGCTATATTTGAGAATCTAACCGAGCAAACCAAGGTGATTTCACACACTTTCTAAGGCATGGAATTCCCGGTGGTTTGGGAATGGGTTAAAGAATTTAAAATGGAATCTACATATCTTACTTAGGTAGGATATGTACGGCCATCCTCCTCGGGTAGGATGCCAGTATTAATCCTGCGTATTCTCTTTGGGAGAACTTCGTACGTTCCTCCACCTTGGGTAGGACAACAACCTTAAAACTTACTAGACAAAACTCTATCACAAGTCCCTCATTTTATATCGACTTAATCGCCGAGGCCAATGGCGAGCGGGTCATTAGTTAATAGCGCTATTAGGTTTAACAAACCTCACACCGTGCCAGTCGGACGGGCGTGTACTAATGGACTATGGCAAACCATGAGTGATGATAGACACTGATGTAGGGCACAACTTACTTGCGTAGTAGTCGATATCATACGGTCTAGTAGTTCACATGGGGAAGCCCCCACTAATCATGGACATGGTATGGGTATTAAAGAACGAACTGGTTAAATTTTTTTCAACTACGGGGTAACCCCCACGGCAATTACGCCAATGAAAGACAAACCACGTTTTCAGAAACAACTTAAAACTAATCAACCAAACGTGAACTCACTCAACTTTGTTGTTAACTCATTGTTACATGCCTTATAGGTCGTTAATTGCTTGGAGCTTGCACGAGGAAGGAGTCGTTGTGGTGTATTGTTATGTTTCGTGCTTAATATTTAAATCCTTATGAACTTATTAAACTTGCGTTTTGAACTTTAAAACTATGGAGTTATGATTTGGACATTACGTTTATGCTTCCGCTATTTAATTCAAATCTTGGTTAACTAGCTTTTGGTCACCAATCGTATTGTGGTTGGCTTTATTTACTTAAATACGTTGTTCAGTATGATTGTTGGCTCGATCCTGGTCATGTCATGCCTCCAAGCGGTGGTACTCCTCATGGTGGATTTTGGGGGTGTGACAGATTGGTATCAGAGCCATTGGTTATAGTGAACTTGGTTTTAAAAAGGGAAAAGCTTTTTGATAAAACCAGACTATAACCTGTACAGTGCTCAACGATCCACAACGACGCTTCGCTCCACGTGCAAGACTCGACACAATAGGTTGTACGATCTATGTTATATTGTCGGTTAGATAGTTTACACTGTGCATTAGATAACGTGATAATTGCTATATGAACATTGTGTGCTTACTCTCTACTGTCGTTCCACACTTACGCACTTTCGCGACACTTTCCTCACTTACGTTGCTTCGTTATGAAGATCATGAGCGGACATGGAGGATGTATCAACCTCACTCAAGCCTAGTTGACGGCTCTAATCAATGAACGAGTTGCTGAGGCACTTGCAGCTGTTCCTGCAGGAGGTATATATCAACCCATCTTAGGACGTTTAGATCCTACCTTCGCAAACCAACCCTCGTGCTTAACCTTGTCTTTTATTCTCGCGCCACAGGTCAATCTGCTCAGCCTCCTGTGTGCACGTTCAAAACCTTCATGGATTGCCGACCTAGCACTTTCAGTGGCACAGAAGAAGCTGTAGGTCTTCTTCACTGGTTCGAGAAGCTCGAGTCTGTTTTCGAAATGTGTGAATGCCCTGAAGATCGTAGGGCGAAATATGCTACTGGAATGCTCGAAGGTGCTGCGTTAACCTGGTGGAAGGCACAGGTTCAACTGCTTGGGTTGGCGGTTGCTAATGCCACCCCATGGAACGGTTTCAAAGAACTGATCAAAGAGGAGTACTGCAGTCGTGACGACATCCACAAGCTGGAGTTGGAGTTTTTCAATTTGAAGATGACGGGGTCTGAGATCGAGGCATACACGAAGAGGTCAAATGAGCTAGCCATCTTGTGCCCTACTATGGTGGATCCTCCGGTCAAGCGTATCGAACTGTACCTTAAGGGCCTGGTGCCAGAAATTCAAAGCCACGTAACCTCAGATGCCTTGGCACTATTCAGCAAGTCGTCAAGTTGGCTCATCGTCTCACCAATCAGGCGGTTGAGCAGAACTGGTTGCCCAAGCGTATTAGCGCTACTACTTCTGATGCTCCCAACGATAATAAGCGCAAGTGGGATGGAAATTTGGGCAAGGGTTCTGTTTTAGCTCAATCCCAGCAGCGAAAGACGGACGAGTACAGGAGCCCCGGTCAGCAGTCTTCTGGGAATCAAGGTCAGGGTAGGTACAAGGGAACTCACCCTAAGTGCAATCGATGTAATTTGCACCACAGCGGGCAGTGCAACAAAGGTCACTGTCAGAGATGTCATAAGCTGGGTCATGAAGCCAAAGATTGCAGGAGCCCACGTCTTGTGAATCAGAATCGCCAACAACAACAACAAGCTCCACAGAACCACCAGCAGCAGCAACAGCAGGAAAATAAAGGATGCTTTCAGTGTGGCGCTGAAGGCCACTTTAAGAGGAACTGCCCCCAGCTGAACCAAAATCAGAACAACAACCAAAGAAACGGGAACCACAATGGAAACAACAACGGAGGCAACAACGGAGGTAACTATAATGGCAATGGCGCCCAAGGTCGTGTGTTCGTGATTGGTCAGGGTGAAGCGAGGAACGATCCCAACATTGTGATGGGTAAGTTTCTTCTGGATAATTTCTTTGTTACTGTTTTATTTGATTCGGGTTCCGATACTAGCTACGTGTCCTTAAAAGTTAGTCAGATGCTTAAGCGTACACCAACACTTTTGAACACCAAGCACATCGTAGAGTTAGCAAATGGTAAAAGTTTAGAGGCTGCACATATAGTTAAGGGTTGCAAGCTTGTCCTTGCCGATCAGACCTTTCCTATCGACCTCATCCCTATCGTTCTGGGTAGTTTTGACGTTGTCATTGGGATGGATTGGTTATCTCAACACCAAGCAGAGATTATTTGTAAGGAGAAAATCGTCTGTATCCCTCGTTCTGATAAAGAACCCCTCGTGATTCGTGATGACAAAAGTGGTGCTGTTGTAGCCATCATCTCTTTCCTTAAGGCCCAGAAGTGTTTACGAAAGGGCCACACCGCTATTCTAGCCCTCGTTTCGGACACATCCGCGGAAGAAAGGAATATAGAAGACATTCCTATTGTGCGCGACTTTCCAGAGGTATTTCCTGAGGAAATACCTGGTCTTCCGCCCCATCGACAAGTTGAGTTTCAGATTGAGCTAGCTCCCGGAGCAGCAGCAGTAGCTCGAGCACCTTATCGTCTAGCTCCATCAGAACTTGAAGAACTGTCTACGCAACTACAAGAACTCTTGGAAAAGGGTTTCATACGTCCTAGCTCTTCGCCTTGGGGAGCTCCAGTGTTATTCGTGAAGAAGAAAGACAGTACCTTCAGAATGTGTATTGACTACCGCGAACTCAACAAGGTGACCGTGAAGAATAGTTATCCTCTTCCACGCATCGATGACTTGTTCGACCAGTTGCAAGGGTCGAGTTTCTATTCTAAGATTGACCTAAGGTCAGGCTACCATCAGCTGAGAGTCCGAGAGGAGGACGTCTCCAAAACAGCATTCAGAACTCATTACGGCCATTACGAGTTTCTAGTTATGCCTTTCGGATTAACGATTGCACCTGCAGTTTTCATGGATCTCATGAACCGAGTGTGCAAGCCTTACCTGGATAAGTTTGTCATAGTGTTCATCGACGACATCTTGATCTATTCTAAGAGTCAGGAGGAACACAAGTGTGATAACTGGCACAAAACCGGTAATTTCCGTACACTTAAATTACTATTTAATGACTACAATTATGTGCTTAAATGTCAACATTGACTGATTACATGCTAAACAAGTGAATTCATTCATGTTTTATACTAAAAAATATTGCTTTATTCATAAACGAGAGCGTTGCGTCAGAGATACTAGTAAACTCACCGGTAAGACACAATGTGTCAAGAGAACTGTAGAAAGCAGTCAGACATTAGAATTTGGGGCCTAGGTGTAGGTCCAATGACAAGAATACATTAAAACCCAAGAGTATATACAAGGGTTTAATATATAGACATTACGGAAGCAAAAATAAGCACTAAAAAGCACCCGAAACGCACTTTAAGTGCAAAATTTTATACAAATCAGCAATAATCAACTTTTAACAACATAAATATTATGCAGAATTTATGTTTCAACATCCAGAACATTTCCCTAAGCGTCAGGAACTAAAAGTATTACAAAAGGGTACTTAAAAGACACTAAAAGGTGCAATTTAGCACTTTAACGAACCGGTGTCTAACCGAACAACCGGATAATACCCGGAACACCAAAATAATGCTAGAAGCATTGTTTCTACTTTTCTGAGCTAGTTAGGGTTCCCAAACACCCTAACACTCTTTAAATCACCTAACTTCTTAACACACTTATATCACTAATTAAATCACCTAACTTCTAACTAGTTCTAGTAACTAGCAATTAGAATCCAACTAATACATAACCCCCCCCCCCCATAATCGGTTAGGGACATGAGATCCCATCCATGGATTTCTTTTGAATAAATTAATAGATGTGTTAGAAGATTTAGGGACACATTACCCATTATGTAAAGCTTTGTTGGATGAACACTACTTAAAGACCATAAGGTCTTCATAACTACCATTCCACACAACACACACCACAATCCTCTCTTCCTTCCTGTCACACCCCCAAAATCCACCTGCGGAGTATCACCGCTTGGGAGCGTGACTGACCAGGATCAAGCCACCAATCATATTGAACAAGCATTTAATATTAAGTAAAATAACTGAAAACCATCCACTCAATACAAAAGGTGATCAAACAAATCATCGTTTCAAAATGTAGCGGAAGCATAGTAAATAAACCAGTAGTATTTAACAGTTTTAAGTGTCATAATAGCTCAACCGAAAAGCCACGATCCTTGTCCACAACGACCCACTTCTCCAGTGCAAGCTCCAAGTACCTAACGATCTGCAAGGCATGTAACAGAATGATCAACAAACTAGTTGAGCGAGTTCACAGAAAGTAAATGCGTAATAGTAAGTTCGTTTGTAACAGGTGGCTCTACTGGGCCGTTTGTATGTTCTATTGGTGGTGGTGTTCCACGTTATTGGTGGTGGTGTTCCACGTTATTGGTGGTGGTGTTCCACGTTATTGGTGGTGGTGTTCCACGTTATTGGTGGTGGTGTTCCACGTTGTATAACCACTAGACTACTCGTAACTATAGGTATCCTTCACAACCGAGGATAGGGATCAGTATAAGTATCCTTCACATCCGAGGATAGTGATCAGCATATGTATCCTTCACATCCGAGGATAGTAATGTGGTAGTCTAGTCATAGTGTCAATAGTGTATCTAATCAACCTTTCAATCCCATTCCCAACACCCCGGGAATCCCATGCCTTGGTAAGAGTGTGAACTCACCTTGGTTTGCTCGGTATGCTAGGGTATGCACTCACAAGAATTTAATCACGTCCTATTGTATGCACGTATAACAAATCAGTTCATGTTCGCAATGATACGCATGCAATTTAATGTTCACATAGCAGTCAGTTTGCATATCGGCACAACACGTATTATTGCACGTATACAAATGTTAACGTTCATCAAGCATGGCATGCCAAATAAATCAAGCATATAATTCCATCTTTCAAAGTAGGTTCATAAATCCCTAGTATCTTTCGAATCCAACTATTATCTTTCGGCAACAGTTATCACAATTATACTTCGGACCGAATGTTATGTTTCGGACCAATGTCATCTTTCGGTCAAAGCTATCTTTCGGTCCAAACTATCTTTCGGTCAAAGTTATGGTTCGGTCCAAACTATCTTTCGGTCAAAGTTACTATGGTTCGAAGGATAGGCATCTTTCGGTTCACAGCAACCATGTTTCGGATAACAAGTATCTTTCGGCATATGGGTTATCCTTCGATAAATAACAGTTACATTTTATTCAAGTTTTCCAAGTTTATCCGATTATCAATTAACACAACTTTCAAGTAATCGGTTACCTAAAATCGATCAAACAGTCAGTTTCATATTAAAACCTTATGAACCCTAATTTAACCGTATGAACAATAATAATACTCAATCATGTGTGTTCCGATTTCATGAACGATAACAATTTCGGATTGCATAAAGTCACATCCGATCCACAATCACATCCGATTCACCAAACAGTATCATTAAACATAGTTCACAACAGATCCGATTAGCATACAAATCCGATTAACATCCATATACAATCATTATACATAACCGGTTAACATACAAACAACATATTGACATGTGATTGATAAATCATGAAATCATATACTTTAGACACTAACCGGGATAGAAAGCAAAAGAATTGATCAGCAAGTAGTCTCCGTAAATTTGTGGTTACCGTCACAAGTAAGGGTGTTCTAGGGTTTTTAGAAAAACTCCGACTTTGCATGCCATTCACCGTATATAAACATATTACAGGAGTGGGCCGAGCCCATTAGAAGACTGGGCCGAAAGATGTCGAAGGATCTCTTCTTGGCCCGAAGGATATGTTTCGAGACCCTTCAAGCCGAAAGTTGATCTTTCGGATCGAAGGATATGTTTCGTGATCCTTCGATCCTTGAGCCATGTTTCGTGGACATCCTTCGAAGGTTGGACATCCTTCGAAGGTTGTTTGTGTGATGTAATGTGTTTCACACTAACTAGTTTACACATTTATAAGTTTCACAATGTAACAAACAAACAACTATGTACAGTCAAACAATCAAAACGTATAAAATTTCATGGCAACCAAACGTGCAAATAAACAACTAGTCAATACATGATCGTGTAATACATATGAAATCGAATCTTGGAAATTCGAGTTGTCACATTATCCCCAACTTGAAAGAAATTTCGTCCCGAAATTTGGTACGCACTCACTGAGGAAGCTAGGTAAGTTACATCATTCACTGGTTTTCCTGGGGTGTCACATCATCCCCCCGTTGATTTGGAATTTCGTCCCGAAATTCAGTAGTAGTAGCTTCAGTCTCAGAAGTGGATGCATTGGTTTCGAATAGCTGGGGGTGCTTTTCTTTCATCTGGTCTTCGCGTTCCCAGGTATACTCTGGGCCACGCTGGGAGTTCCAACGAACTCGAACAAGAGGGATTCTCTTGTGTTTGAGGACCTTAACATCCCGGTCCGTGATTTCAACTGGTTCCTCGACGAACTGCAACCGCTCGTCGATAGTGAGTTCCTTAAAAGGAACTATAAGGGTCTCATCTGATAGGCATTTCTTCAGATTCGACACGTGAAATACATTGTGAACTGCACCGAGTTCAGCTGGTAGGTTTAATCTGTAGGCTACTTTGCCAATCTTTTCTAAGATTTCGAATGGTCCGATGTACCGCGGATTCAGTTTGCCTCGTTTACCAAATCGAACCACACCCTTCCAGGGTGAAACTTTCAATAAAACCCGGTCCCCGACCTCAAATTCCAATGGCTTTCTACGCTTGTCCGCGTAGGCTTTCTGACGGTCACGTGCTGCCGCCATGCGTTGACGTATCTGTGCTATCTTTTCTGTGGCGTCCACAACAATCTCTGGACCCGTAATTTGACTATCCCCCACCTCTGCCCAACAGAGAGGTGACCGGCATTTACGTCCGTACAATGCCTCAAATGGAGCGGCTTGAATGCTGGTGTGGTAACTGTTATTGTATGAAAACTCCACTAAAGGGAGGTGTTTTTCCCAGCCGTTGCCGAAATCGATGACACACGCTCGAAGCATGTCTTCTAGAGTTTGGATAGTTCGCTCAGACTGCCCATCCGTCTGAGGATGATATGCTGTGCTCATGTCTAACCGTGAGCCGAAGGATTTGTGCATCGCTTGCCAAAGCTCTGACGTGAATCGTGCATCGCGATCCGAAATGATAGAGGTTGGCACTCCGTGCCTCGAAACAACTTCTTTCAAGTAAATGTCTGCTAAGGTAGAAAACTTATCCGTTTCTTTGATAGCCAAGAAGTGAGCAGACTTTGTGAGTCGATCAACGATCACCCAAATAGTGTCATTCCCACGCTGGGATCTAGGTAAGCCCGTAACGAAATCCATGGAAATTTCTTCCCATTTCCACTGCGGTATCTTGGGCTGCTGAAGTAGACCTGCTGGTTTCTGATATTCAACCTTGACTCTCGCACAGGTTAAGCATTTTCCAACGTACGTAGCGATGTGAGCCTTCATACTAGGCCACCAATAAGTAGTACTGATGTCGTGGTACATTTTATCCGACCCTGGATGTACCGAATAGCGAGACTTGTGAGCTTCATCCATTACAAGTTCGCGTAAACCACCATAAAGTGGGACCCAAATACGCCCCGTTACATAGTAAGCGCCGTCTTCCTTTTGTTCCATGCGTTGTCTTGAGCCGCGTAAGGCTTCAGCTTTGACGTTTTCGGGTTTCAGTGCTTCTAACTGAGCAGTTCGTATCTGTGCAGGAAGACTGGACTGAATAGTAAGCTGTAGCGCTCGCACGCGCTTAGGTAGAGTGTCTTTCCGACTGAGGGCATCAGCCACAACATTGGCCTTGCCTGGATGATACTTGATGGCGCATTCATAGTCGTTTAGAAGTTCAACCCATCTCCGTTGACGCATATTCAAATCCTTTTGCTTAAGAATATGCTCGAGACTCCTGTGATCGGTGTAAATCGTGCACCTGGTACCGTACAGGTAGTGTCGCCATATCTTAAGCGCGAAAACAACAGCTCCCAGCTCTAAATCGTGCGTCGTATAATTCCGTTCATGAACCTTGAGTTGCCGAGAGGCGTATGCAATAACTTTATCCCGCTGCATCAATACGCAACCAAGCCCCTGTATCGATGCGTCACAATAAACCACGAAGTCATCCGTGCCCTCGGGCAGTGAGAGAATAGGTGCGCTGCAAAGCCTATCCTTTAAGTACTGAAAAGCGGTCTCTTGCGTATTACCCCATCTGTAAACGACACCTTTCTGTGTTAGCATAGTAAGTGGTTGCGCGATCTTTGAGAAGTCTTTAATAAATCGCCTGTAGTAACCCGCCAAACCCAAGAATTGGCGTATTTCTGTCGGTGTACGTGGTGCTGGCCAGTTTCTGATCGAATCAACCTTGGATGGATCGACATGAATCCCATCCTTGTTTACCACATGGCCTAAGAAGTGGACTTCACGAAGCCAGAAGTCGCATTTTGAAAACTTTGCATACAGTTGCTCCTTTCGAAGAAGTTCCAAGATAAGACGTAAGTGCTGCTCGTGCTCCTCCTGACTCTTGGAGTAAATCAAAATGTCGTCGATGAAAACAATAACAAACTTATCAAGATAAGGTTTGCACACCCTGTTCATAAGATCCATGAAGACTGCAGGCGCGTTCGTAAGCCCGAAAGGCATGACTAGGAACTCGTAATGTCCGTAACGAGTTCTGAAAGCGGTTTTGGAGACGTCCTCATCCCGGACTCTCAGCTGATGATACCCTGACCTCAAATCAATCTTAGAATAGTAACACGACCCTTGCAACTGGTCGAATAGGTCGTCTATGCGCGGAAGAGGATAACGGTTCTTCACCGTCACCTTGTTGAGTTCGCGGTAGTCGATGCACATCCTGAACGTACCGTCTTTCTTCTTCACAAATAACACTGGAGCTCCCCAAGGCGAAGAGCTTGGACGAATAAAGCCCTTTTCCAAGAGCTCTTGTAGCTGCTTCGACAGTTCCTCCAGTTCGGTTGGAGCTAAACGATACGGTGCGCGGGCTATTGGTGCTGCTCCAGGAGCTAACTCAATCTGAAACTCGACTTGACGATGAGGAGGTAAACCAGGTAAATCTTCAGGAAACACTTGAGGAAAATCACGCACAACTGGTATATCCTCCAGCTTCCTTTCCTTTGCTGATGCGTCAGTGACAAGTGCCAGAATGGCAGTATGTCCCTTTCGTAAACATTTCTGCGCCTTTAAATAAGAGATGATGCCAACCACAGCACCACTCTTGTCACCTTGTACTTCGAGAGGTTCCCGACTGGGGCGAGGAATACGAATAACTTTTTCTTTGCATAAGATCTCCGCATAATGTTGGGATAACCAATCCATACCAATGACGACGTCGAAACTACCCAAAACTATGGGTATGAGATCAATCGAGAAAGTCTGACCCGCTAGAACAATACTACAACCCTTGACTACCTGAGCGGCCTCTACACTTTTACCATTGGCTAGTTCTACAACGTGTTTGGTGTCTAGAGGTGTTGGTGTACGTTTTAATAATTTACTCATTTTCAATGACATATAGCTTGTATCAGCACCCGAATCAAATAAGACAGTAACATAAATATCGTCGAGAAGAAACTTACCCATAACCACATTGGGATCATTCACTGCATCTCCTCGACCCAACACAAAAGCACGACCACGAGCTTCATTGCCGTTGTTGTTGTTGTTGTTTCCCCCGTTGTTGTTGTTACCATTACCCTGATTGTTGTTATGATTGTTGTTGTTCTGGTTCCTGTTCAACTGAGGGCAATGCCTTTTGAAGTGACCCTCTGCACCGCAGTGATAGCACCCTTTGTTACCCTGCTGCTGATTCTGCTGTGCCTGGGGTTGCTGCTGATTCTGGTTTGCAGGACGAGCGCTTCTACAATCTTTAGCCTCGTGACCCATCTTGAGACATCTTTGACAACGGACCTTATTACACTGGCCACTGTGATGCTTGTTGCAGGTGTTACACTTTGGAAGGTTTCCTCGATACCCTCCCTGTCTATGGCTGCCTGAGGAGTGCTGACTTGGACTCTGGTAACTGTCTGTCTTTCGCTGTTGAGCTTGCGACTGCACTGAAGCTGATCCCTTGCTAGAATCCCCATCCCATTTTCTCTTACTTTCACTGGGAGTAGCAAGTGTAGTAGAAGCAGTGGTGGTAGCAGTAGCACTGATACGCTTTGGCAGTTTGTTCTGATCCACTGCCTGATCGGTGATGCGATGAGCGAGACGCTGGATCTCCTGGATGTTGTTGAGGTTAGCCGAGGTAACGTGGCTCTGTATTTCTGGTGCCAAACCTTTGAGATACAACTCAATACGCTTGTATGGAGGGTCCACCATAGTTGGACATAACACAGCCAACTCATTTGATCTCTTGGTGTAGGCTTCGATTTCCGAACCAACCATTTTCAAGTTATACAACTCGTCCTCCAACTTGTGAATGTCTTCTCTAGTGCAGTATTCCCTCTTGATCAGTTCTTTAAAATCATTCCAGGGTGTGGCGTTAGCAGCTGCCAACCCTAAGATCTGCACTTGTGCGTTCCACCAAGTGAGCGCAATCCCTTCAAGTGTGCCAGTGGCGAACTTCACCCTGCGAGCCTCAGGGCATTCACACATTTCGAAAACCGACTCGAGCTTTTCAAACCAGTGGAGGAGTCCAACTGCTCCCTCCGTGCCACTGAACGAGCTAGGACGACATTCCATGAAATTCTTGAAGGTGCACCCAGGTTGTTGCTGAGCGGGTTGACCTATTGTACGAATAGGGCAAAGTTAAGTACGAGAATTAATGTAGGATCTAAAGATCCTAGTGTCTATACTGCAGGGTATACTACCTGCTTGGGCGGCTGCAACTGCCGCAGCAACGAGAGCCTCTAGCTGGGCTTGAGTCATGGTAATTCGTGCGGCCATTGATCTTCACATCAAAGGCAACATAAGTGAGAAAGGTTCGCGAATAGTGCGATGACAGAAGAGTGTAAGCACATAAGTATTCTCATGCAATAACAAGTTGTGAGCAAGGTAATGTAAGCATACTACGAGCAAAGTTCTATGCAAATTCTAGCATGTAGGCAATAAACATAAACCTTATTACCTAAGAAGTTGAGTCTTGCACGTGGAGCGAAGCGTCGTTGTGGATCGTTGAGAGCACTGTTCTGGTTATAGTCTGGTTTTAATAAAAACGTTTTCCCATATTAAAACCAAGTTCTCTATAACCTGGCTCTGATACCAATCTGTCACACCCCCAAAATCCACCTGCGGAGTATCACCGCTTGGGAGCGTGACTGACCAGGATCAAGCCACCAATCATATTGAACAAGCATTTAATATTAAGTAAAATAACTGAAAACCATCCACTCAATACAAAAGGTGATCAAACAAATCATCGTTTCAAAATGTAGCGGAAGCATAGTAAATAAACCAGTAGTATTTAACAGTTTTAAGTGTCATAATAGCTCAACCGAAAAGCCACGATCCTTGTCCACAACGACCCACTTCTCCAGTGCAAGCTCCAAGTACCTAACGATCTGCAAGGCATGTAACAGAATGATCAACAAACTAGTTGAGCGAGTTCACAGAAAGTAAATGCGTAATAGTAAGTTCGTTTGTAACAGGTGGCTCTACTGGGCCGTTTGTATGTTCTATTGGTGGTGGTGTTCCACGTTATTGGTGGTGGTGTTCCACGTTATTGGTGGTGGTGTTCCACGTTATTGGTGGTGGTGTTCCACGTTATTGGTGGTGGTGTTCCACGTTGTATAACCACTAGACTACTCGTAACTATAGGTATCCTTCACAACCGAGGATAGGGATCAGTATAAGTATCCTTCACATCCGAGGATAGTGATCAGCATATGTATCCTTCACATCCGAGGATAGTAATGTGGTAGTCTAGTCATAGTGTCAATAGTGTATCTAATCAACCTTTCAATCCCATTCCCAACACCCCGGGAATCCCATGCCTTGGTAAGAGTGTGAACTCACCTTGGTTTGCTCGGTATGCTAGGGTATGCACTCACAAGAATTTAATCACGTCCTATTGTATGCACGTATAACAAATCAGTTCATGTTCGCAATGATACGCATGCAATTTAATGTTCACATAGCAGTCAGTTTGCATATCGGCACAACACGTATTATTGCACGTATACAAATGTTAACGTTCATCAAGCATGGCATGCCAAATAAATCAAGCATATAATTCCATCTTTCAAAGTAGGTTCATAAATCCCTAGTATCTTTCGAATCCAACTATTATCTTTCGGCAACAGTTATCACAATTATACTTCGGACCGAATGTTATGTTTCGGACCAATGTCATCTTTCGGTCAAAGCTATCTTTCGGTCCAAACTATCTTTCGGTCAAAGTTATGGTTCGGTCCAAACTATCTTTCGGTCAAAGTTACTATGGTTCGAAGGATAGGCATCTTTCGGTTCACAGCAACCATGTTTCGGATAACAAGTATCTTTCGGCATATGGGTTATCCTTCGATAAATAACAGTTACATTTTATTCAAGTTTTCCAAGTTTATCCGATTATCAATTAACACAACTTTCAAGTAATCGGTTACCTAAAATCGATCAAACAGTCAGTTTCATATTAAAACCTTATGAACCCTAATTTAACCGTATGAACAATAATAATACTCAATCATGTGTGTTCCGATTTCATGAACGATAACAATTTCGGATTGCATAAAGTCACATCCGATCCACAATCACATCCGATTCACCAAACAGTATCATTAAACATAGTTCACAACAGATCCGATTAGCATACAAATCCGATTAACATCCATATACAATCATTATACATAACCGGTTAACATACAAACAACATATTGACATGTGATTGATAAATCATGAAATCATATACTTTAGACACTAACCGGGATAGAAAGCAAAAGAATTGATCAGCAAGTAGTCTCCGTAAATTTGTGGTTACCGTCACAAGTAAGGGTGTTCTAGGGTTTTTAGAAAAACTCCGACTTTGCATGCCATTCACCGTATATAAACATATTACAGGAGTGGGCCGAGCCCATTAGAAGACTGGGCCGAAAGATGTCGAAGGATCTCTTCTTGGCCCGAAGGATATGTTTCGAGACCCTTCAAGCCGAAAGTTGATCTTTCGGATCGAAGGATATGTTTCGTGATCCTTCGATCCTTGAGCCATGTTTCGTGGACATCCTTCGAAGGTTGGACATCCTTCGAAGGTTGTTTGTGTGATGTAATGTGTTTCACACTAACTAGTTTACACATTTATAAGTTTCACAATGTAACAAACAAACAACTATGTACAGTCAAACAATCAAAACGTATAAAATTTCATGGCAACCAAACGTGCAAATAAACAACTAGTCAATACATGATCGTGTAATACATATGAAATCGAATCTTGGAAATTCGAGTTGTCACACTTCCTCCGTACCCCTCGGCCGAGAACCATCCACACACCACCACCATATTCAAGTCTTGATCAATCATTCCAAGTTACTTACAAGGTGCTAGAGATTATACAACGAGGCCCGGTGTGTTCGGAATCTCAAGAACCTTCCTAGATTTCTTTTATCCACCTTGTTTACGTCTTGTTTCTTCCCTAGCCTCGAGCTAGTAGTAAGTGCCTCTAAACATCCTCTTGTTCTTATTTAAAGTGGTTAATAAGTGATTTAACGGCTAAAAATCAAGAACACACAAGATCATAACTAAAAGTCTTGAGAATATGATGAATAAGTTGGATAAAAAGAAATTAGTTGTGTAAATCTTGTGAATCTTGTCTAGTTGTGATTATTTTATGTTGTTTGTTGCTAGTAGTGGGATGGATCATCATCTAACCACATTAGATCACGTTCATGGAACGTAAGCTAGTAATATGTTAAGAGTAGAAAATGTAAGATGATGAACTCTTCCACTCACAAAACATGAACTTGTGTAAAAGCAATTTTTCTTGTAAAATAAGGTTCTAAACTAGTAGATCAAAAGATCTACAAGTGGGTTTTCGAAAGAACAAAGTTAAAAACACAAGTTGTAATAAATCTTGGTTCTTGTAGGATCGCGTGCTAACCCGAACGAGTCAATCGGAGGTGTTCTAATCCGTTTCAGGTGCGGAATAACAAGAAACGGACAAACGGCACTTCGGCACTTCGGCAGCAGTTCGTTAAACGGCACTTCGGCAGCAGTGCGAAATCAGCTTGTTCTACTAGATCTTGCCTTGTATATTGATTTCACACTGATTACAGGTCAAACGGCACTTCGGCAGCAGTTCGTTACCGGAAACAAGATCTCTACAACTGATTTCGCCTAAGAGGTATATATAGATGACAGGATTTCGCTCATGATGACACAAGAAACCCTATGAGCGAAATCAGCAATATGCTGATTTCGCCTGAAAGGCACATGTCACTATGGGCGAAATCACCTGCAAAGTACATATAATCGAAATCAGCTTCCTAAACTCTCACATCTTCCTATTTTCTCGTAAAACGTGCCCTGATCTAACATTCTAAGACTCAGACTCAATACAAGACGAAGTCGACAGATGTATGCACCAACAAACTCCCCCTCAGATGTTGACGAGTCTTAAGTGTCGAGTCTTCGCATCTTCAGTCTTGATCAGTCTTCGGGCATCCAGAATCTCTATCTATCTCTTGTATCTTCAAACTCTTTCTCAAACAGACTCCCTCTCAAAACATGTTGGGATCAAAATCTGACTTTTACAACATCAGAATTGCAACGTGGCTTTACATAGTCCTCAAGTATTGGAACCTGTCTCTCATTCAGCTCAGAAAATCCTACACATTCTCTACCCAAAACATAAGATTCACAAGAATAAGATATTTAACAAATTATCAAATTGCATGCACCAACACTGACTCCTCTACAATCAATATACAATCAGATATTAACAGTGATCTTTTGACAAATTTCTTTTTCTCTGAAAAAAAAATTTTAATCAAATTCTCCCAAAACTGCTCATCATGTTTAGCACTCGGAATTTTGAAAATCAGCTCTTCAATATCAGTTGTCGAAAATCTTTTTGGATTTTTCAAAATTTTATGCTAAAACACACTGAAAATCTTTTTCGAATTTTGTGAAATAATCGAAATGAAATGCAGTAAAGAAATATTTACATACAATATTTTTTTTCGAGTTTGTGTAAGAGGATCATATCAGTTTATGAGACAAATCAACAACACTGTTAAGCTTAAAACATTTTAAGTTTTAAACGATTCACTTAGATTATCAGTATACTGATCCACTTAAATTTTCACACAGAGTTCAACTGTTTCGAGATACGAGTTTAATGTCTTAAACACTTAAACTTATTCACGTGTCCCACCTCAGAATATACTCCCGTATCCAGATCCCAATATTCAGTCTTACAGGTGAGTATTCCTAGATGATATCTGTAAGAGGTTAAATTGCGAAACCGTGAGAGGTCAGGTCAGAACTTCCGTTCAGCAGAGAGATGACGGTTTGACTTTTGGTGGGTCCCCTTTAGAGGATCTTTTTTACAACAACAATGACTATCAATTTTATTGTTTCATCTATTTGCTGAGGGCGGCGCTTTTTCAAGCATTTGAAGAAAGTATTATCCGGGGACTAGATCAGTACTTCCATACAGCAGAAGTCCCGGGATAATACCCCAGATATCACTAAGTGTAGGACCGGTTTTGCGACCGTTCGATTGCGTAACGAACGTTTCACGTGCGGAATCCGTGAACGTGCGTGACCGAACACACAATAACGTACTACTAACGTGATTCCATTGCAAGATTTGACGTGTACGGTACAAGAATCACAAAGACAATACTTTCTCTCTCTACTTTCTCTCTCTAGAAAGTCTTCTCCTCCAAGTCTCCTACTAATTCTCCCAAAAATCTAACTCAAAACCCTAACTAAAAGAATGACATAACCTCTATTTATATGGTCAAGGCACTTTAATGATAGTTATCATTAATTACAAGTTTGCCACCTTGCCATTTCTAACTAAATAAGACATTATGCGCTTGATTCCTTCCGGCTTTTCACTACGACTCGGTTTGACGAAGGCGATAGACATTAAATGCATCAACAATCTCCCCCTTGGATATTGCCGTAGTCAATCTCGTAGTGAAACTCGTAGCGGCTTGTCTTTCTCTCTCTCTTGAGTTCCTCTTGCTTGAACAGAATCCCGGTGGATCTGTCTTCAGCTTCCGTTGCTCTTTTTCTTCAGAATCTTCAGGCTCCCCCTTTCGTCAAGCTTCCGTGCTTTTGGGATCGACGCCTTGCTTTCCGAATACAAGCTCCTTTTGCATTAAGCTCGTCTTCAGACTCCCCCTTAGACTCGGCTGTCGGGATCGTAGTCTGGCTTTTCGTAGCGACAAATTAAAAACCTGCACATCTCAACCTCTCTATTACAAACCAATAAAGTTGTGATTCAACTTAATGAATCAACTAAACATTTGAGAATTATCACATTTAAAATTGATAACAAAATTCGAAACATTCCAATTTCTATTTCAAATTAATGAATTATCTTAAACATTTTATATCATTTAACCAACCTGTCTGTTCATCATGTTTAGCCTTTGAGATTTTGAATATCAGCTCTCCAACATCAGTTGTCGAAAATCTTTTTGAATTTATCAAAATAAGAAACATGAATGCAAAGACAGAAATTAAATGCAGAAATGAAATATGTACAAACATATTTTTGTGAGTTTGTGTAAGAGGATCATATCAGTTTTTGAGACACATCACACGCACCGTTAAGCTTTTAGACATTTTAAGTTCTAAACGATTCATGTTGATTGACGATATAGTTGTCCTCTTAAATTTTCATACAATTTTCAATCTATTCAGGATACTATTTAAGTGTTTTATGAACTTAGTTCGATTCATGTGTCCCACCTCTTGATTATACTCCCGTATCCAGAATCCCAATATTCAGTCTTACAGGCAAGAATACTACAATGATATCTGTACATAAATTAGGGGTTAAATGCGAGAACTGAGGGATCTCAGGTCAGAACTTCCGTTCAGCAGAGAGATATCAGCTTCGACTTAGCAGTGTGTCCCCTTTAGAGGATCTTTTCAGCTACAACAGATGATTATCAATTTTATTGTCTAATCAGCTGAGGGCTTTATGCTATGTTTCAAGCATTTTGCGAAAAGTATTAGCCAAGGACTAGGTCAGAACTACCGTTCAGCAGAAGTCCCGGAATAATACCCCAGACATCATAGAGTATAAACACCTAGTATATCAGAATACGAGACCTTTCAAACGAGATTTCAGGGGTTACCTATATATCCAAGTAGTGTTCCCCACGAATTTCACAAGTTTGAAATTTTAGGTTTATATCCCGAATAAATCTACTAAATGTACAAAAACCTATCGTCACATCATCAGTGAGACCGTTTATTACTTTTGACATTACATTTCTTTAGCGTGTTGTGATAGTCCAACTGATTTACTATCATTTCCTCTTGTTTCGCAACAAAACTCATTTTTAAATTTTTAATGTTTTTGACATTTTCAAATTTTCTAATTTTTTTAAAAATTTTTCTCCCCCTAAAATCAAAATATGTTTCAATTTTGATTTTCTGAGAAAATTTGAAACAAACTGTAAAAACTTGACAACTTGATGAGAATCACTTCAATTCTCCATCCACTTGGCATAAACAATCAGAACTCCCCCTCACAACAAACTATTTTCCCATTATGATTTCAAAACACTTAAGTTTGTTTTAATCAAAATGGTTTTTCCGGAAAATTAGTTTTGTGTGACATTTCATAAACACGGGGTTTCATCACATTGTTTTTCAAATTATCACTTATAGGAAAGATGAATCAAGTACAACTTAATGTCCCTGATTTATCTTTTGAAAGACGAAAAATCACCAGAGTGAAATTTCTCAAGAAATGTGCCGATTCCTGTTCCACGATTACCAACCTGGGAACTCCGGCAAGTCAGGTTTTTTCTATTTGAATAGTTTCACCCAAGCCTGACCAGCCTTGGGTGATTTTGAATTCTTGTTCAACAACGGTGGAAAGTTTTTCTCATCCATTGTTAAACTAGAATTCTCGACATTTACCTCAACACATGGCTCTTCTGGTTTTACCATGCCAGAATCATTGCCTGACTGTGGCTTGTCTGACTTTGATGAGTCAGATTCATCGCCTGAAGGTGGCTTGTCTGACTTTGGCACATCAGATTGATCGCCGACCTTTTTCTCCTTCTTCTTTATCTCCTCTTTTATCCTCAGATTTGCATCTGACGAATTCGGTTTACTTGACTTTGTTGTCGAGTGAATCGATTCATCAGCACTCTTAATCGATCTGTCGGATGAACCCGAGGACAAAATCTTCTCCAGATATTCTCTGGCCTTCTTCCTCTTCTTTCGGAGTTTGTCTTTCTGCCATTGAGAAAGCTTCACTTTCTTTTCTTGAACTTTAGGTTCTTGGACCTTCTGTTCTTTGACATTCTGTTCTGAAACTTTCAGTTCCTTGTGTCACACCCCGACCACGTAAAACAACAAATCGTGGCGGATACGTCGGGGAGTGTTGTAACAGAATTATTGTTTCACAACCATGGTAATTAAAAGTTATGTTTTATTCATCAAGCAAAGGTTACATAGTCTTAAATTAACTAAAACAAAGTGTTCATCACATAATTAAACTAGTTCCATCTTTATTTTAGTCTCTAAGGCATAGGTCCGCCCTAGTGTGTCACGAACATCCTAAGCAACAGCTCCTGAAAACACATGTGAAAATAGGTATGTCAGCATAAAAATGCCTGTGAGATACATAGGTTTTATGAAAATTGGATTCATGACTTAAGTTTTAAGAAAATGTTTAATAAAATTTTGTCATGAACCTTGTAAATTGTTTTATTTCGTAAATTATTTGAAAAGCGATAAGATCAGAAGATGTGTATAAATGAAAGAATAATATATGGTTAAATGAATAACCAAGTAATATGAGTTTGTATAAAACAGACTATTTTGTAAACCAAAGTCTTGAAAAATATGTTGTTGTGTAAAATGTACAAGTCCAAAAGTAGTCAACAAATGTTATGTATGGTAAGCAAAGTGTCGTCACCTAAACCAAATGTAAAAATGTACAAAACAAAGTATTTTGAATATATCAAAAAGTTATGTTTTGCAAAGTAAATGCATGTTTAATTGATACTAACACTTATGTGGTAAGTTAAACGCATACATTCAAGCCTTGAGACAGACGGATAACCCTAAGTCAAGGTTATCAAAAGAAATGTTTTCGGATTCGGTCATTCCTTACACCCAAACAAACCTAGGATGTCAGGAACGGGATTTGTCAAGTCCTATGGTACCATTACTTACTACCGAGCGGCGTAGCTAATGTTAATGAACGTATATAAGTCCCGTTTGCACAAACCAAATGTTATACCAAATGTAAGCATGTTATATGAAAACAATGTACTAAGTATGCTAAGTAAACATACATAGCAAAACAATATAATGTAAATCATGTACTATAAGTGTTCTAATGAACATAGCAAGTATATGACATGAAAATAGGAAAGCATGAAAGTAACAAGTAGGCACATGTGTTTCACCCCAAATATTGGAAAACAATAAGAGAGGGGTCTATGTACTCACAGTAGTGCGTCTTGAATCGAATCTCAAACCCTGTCCGCTACACGACAACCTACAACGTACTAATGTCTATTAGACGAGCGGGTCGTGCCTTGGCTTAGAGTTTAGTATTTTGGGTCACGTTTCTTATATTGTTCCGTGTGGTAATTATTTGTTAAAATAGTTAATGTTTTAACTTAATCATATGACATGTTGGGATATTTGTTCATTCAATGTTCTAGTAAACTTTTGTCTAGAATATATTTACTAAGTGTTGGATTTTCGGAAAATTTTGGCAGAGTATCCTCTGTAAATAGAGGTGTCCATGCTTTAATAGCATATCATTTTCTTTTATATAAAACCAATAGTTCATTTTCAATCACCAAACCGACATATCGACAAACAAAACGTTGCATACTTCATTTCAGCTTTATAACTCGAAACCGGACTGTTTTCGAGGATTTTTATAAAATAGTTAACCCTTTCTAAAAATCACCAAATTTTTACAGAATATGACATATGTTCCAAAATTTATTGTGTAAAAATATCAAAGTCCAATTCGTTACCCATATTTTATAAAAAATCATTTTCTCGACTACAATCAGATTTGCTACCTTCTGATCGCAGTTTACGGAAATATTCGCTAAAAATCAAACGTAAGTCCGTTTGACGAAATTCCAGCTGGAGGGTCGTCCTGACAACGGTGTCCATCTACTGTAAAAATTTCATGGGTTGATTTTATTCAGGTTTTAAGTTGTGACTCCGAAAATGTCATACTTTTTCTGCAATAAAAATGCAGCTTGAGCTGCTGTCCAAAAATAACCTTTTAAAAATAGTAAACGGTCTCGAAAAATTATGATTCCAGTGCCATTTGCTTAGTTATTCCAAAACACTCATTTTAGGCTTTAGAAATTCCATTTTTCGACTTAAAATGACCCCGTTACAGCCTGTTGAAGTTGGCTGGAAATACAATTCAGCAAGCTGTTTACATGGTAGAAGTTACTAAAACGCATCAACGAAGACCCTAACCATGGTTTATTGATGATTTAATGTTCAAACCTCAATCATGCTTTAACCAACCCTAAACCAACCAGATTTCAACTTCTTACAAACTTTTTATATAGGGTTTTTATGCAGGATTTCATGTTCATCTTTTTAGTGTTCATTTTCTTGTGTTACTTGATTATCGTCATCATAACAAGGAACAAGATGAAACAATGGTGTGAAGGGACTTACTACTAGCACAAGGCTAGGGTAGAAATTCTAGTGTGAAGATGATGGGAAGCTTGAATCACTAGAGAACACCTTGAGATCACCCTTGAATCTTCACACCACTTGAAGGTTGCTAGAAATAGTGATGAACATGAAGAACAAGAGTTTGAAGGTTTGAAGATGCAGAGAGAGAGATGGGGGATGGTTGGGAGGGAGGAGAGAGAGAGATGATTGTTGAGTGAAGTGTTGTGAGGAGTATGGTGGTATTTATAGGCAAAAAAAGGAATCTAACAAGATCTTCCATGATTACAAAAATCTCAAGGAATCCAAGAAAGATCAAATGTAATCATTTCAACATCTATCAAGAAATTTGGTGGGTCCCTCTTGATATGGCCGAAATTTTGATGGGGGAGGGGGTCCATGTGTAAATTTTTATATAAATATGCCATATGTAGGCTAAAACGGGTGTTTAACTAGATACCGGGTATTTTATCTAGCGTTTAAATCCCGATTTATGGCGTTCTAAATTATTTTTATTACTCTACAAAAATAAACCTACCAAAATATTGTTGGAATAAAATTTCAGTTGCCAAGACTGGCTGCGTTGTCTGCGTTTTGCAGTAGAAGCACTGTGTCGCGCAGAAACACGCGGTACGCGCTTAAACTTGAAAAATTAGCGTTTTTAGGCGTTTTAATTCATTTTTCAACACGGACCTGATAAAAATAAAGTTTTTAATCATAACAGAATATTTTTGGGATTTAAATATTATCCGGGCGGTCACCAGCGTTAGTTTCGCAGTTTTGTCGTAAATAGTCCTTTAGTTCAAATGAACATGTTTTTGCCATACAGAATCCTTTGGAACTTATTTCTAAGTTATGTAAAGGATATTTAAGGTATGTTAAGCTTACGTCATAGTTCCGGAGTGTACGTTGCGTTAAACTGATTGCGTTTATGCACCAGTTTTGCATATAACTCTCTAGAAAGCGATTTAAAGCTTGAAATCGGAGTCGAATCAAATTGTAAAATCATCAAACATAAATACACACATAATAACACCAAAGCACATTGTTTTATTGATAATTCACATTGTTTTACATTATACGACGCTTACAGAACACAGTTGTCACAGTCTCCCCTACTTTAGGAAATTTCGTCCCGAAATTTTATTTAGAGGAAACTTGTGAAAACAAATGCGGATATTTCGCCTTCATCTGGTCCTTACGTTCCCAAGTAAACTTAGGGCCACGTTTGGATTCCCAGCGAACCTTGACCAAATGAATCCGTTTGTTCTTCAACTGCCTGAATGTACGGTCCACTATCTCCACAGGTTTCTCGACAAAATGCAGTGTTTTATCAACACGTATTTCGTCAAGCGGTATGTGGAGGTTCTCGTCAGCTAAACACTTTTTGAGATTGGACACATGGAAGGTTGGGTGAACGTTTCCAAGTTCAGGAGGTAACTCAAGTCTGTAGGCTACCTTACCGATTCTTTCCACGATCTTGAATGGTCCAACATATCTAGGTGCAAGTTTTCCTTTCTTTCCAAATCTGATCACACCTTTCCAAGGTGAGACCTTAAGTAATACACGATCACCGACTTGAAATTCCAAGGGCTTGCGTCGTTGGTCCGCGTAACTCTTTTGACGGCTTCGAGCTGTCTGAAGGTTATCACGAACTTTCTTAACCTTATCAGTTGTCTCTAGAATGAGGTCAGGTCCAGTAAGTTGAGCTTCACCTATCTCATTCCAGCAGACTGGTGAACGACATTTTCGACCATAGAGAGCCTCGAAAGGAGCCATGTTGATGCTGATGCTGGAGTGATAACTGTTGTTGTAGGAAAATTCAATCAATGGAAGATGTGAATCCCAACTACCACCAAAGTCGATCACACTAGCTCTAAGCATATCCTCCAAAGTCTGGATTGTTCTTTCAGTTTGGCCATCTGTTTGTGGATGATAGGCTGTGCTCAGATTGAGTTGGGTCCCCATGGCAGATTGCATGGTTCTCCAAAATCGAGAAGAGAAGCGAGCATCCCTATCAGAAATAATGTTCAAAGGAACACCATGTCGAGATACAATTTCATCCACATAGATTTTAGCTAACTTTTCAGCAGAAAAATCCTCACGGATTGGCAAGAAATGCGCTGATTTAGTAAGACGATCCACAATTACCCAGATGGCATCATGACCTTTCTTAGTGCGCGGAAGTTTAGTAATGAGATCCATAGCGATGTTTTCCCATTTCCAAACTGGAATCTCTGGTTGCTCTAAAAGACCAGAAGGATGTTGGTGTTCAGCTTTGACCTTAAGACAAGTAAGGCATTTTGAAACATATAAGGCAATGTCTTTCTTTATACCGGGCCACCAATACCGAGTACGAAGATCCTTATACATCTTATCTGAGCCAGGATGAATAGAATAACGAGACTCGTGAGCTTCATCCATGAGCAAAGTGCGAAGATCATCTAGGCTTGGGACCCACAAACGGTCCATGAAATAATACGATCCATCGTCCTTCAGTTCAAGATCAGGCTTAATGTGATAGGGTAACTCCTTACCCATCAAGTCTTGTGAAACACAAGCATGTTGAGCCTGAGAGATGCGGGCTTGAATATCGGGTCGAGCTTGAATATCAGATTGAACACGAACACAATGAAGCTTAACACGTTCTTTACGACTCAAAGCATCGGCTACGACATTCGCCTTACCAGGATGGTAGCGAATCTCGCAGTCATAGTCGTTTAGAAGCTCAACCCAACGTCGTTGCCTCATGTTGAGTTCTTTCTGATTGAAGATATGCTGAAGACTTTTGTGGTCAGTGAAAACCACACACTTTGTACCATACAAATAGTGTCTCCAGATCTTAAGAGCGAAGACAACTGCACCCAACTCTAGATCATGAGTGGTGTAGTTCTTCTCATGCACCTTCAATTGTCTTGATGCGTAGGCTATAACTTTGTTCCTTTGCATCAGAACACAGCCAAGACCCAATTTAGATGCATCGCAATAAACGACGAAATCATCATTGCCCTCAGGCAAAGTCAGAATAGGCGCGTCACAAAGCTTCTACTTCAAGGTCTGAAACGCTTCTTCTTGTTTAGAACCCCATTCAAAGGGCTGATTCTTCTGAGTTAGAGCAGTTAAAGGGACTGCAATCTTTGAGAAATTCCCTATGAAGCGGCGGTAATAACCTGCGAGACCAAGAAAAGAACGAACCTCAGTAGGGGTAGTAGGTGTATCCCAATCCTTAATCGCACTGATCTTGGAGGGATCTACATGAATACCTTGTTCGTCGACAATATGCCCCAAAAATTGAACTTCCTTAAGCCAAAATTCGCACTTGGAGAATTTGGCAAAAAGTTGCTCTTTCTTTAGGAGTTCGAGAGTAAGACGAAGATGTTGCTCATGATCAGCTTGCGTCTTGGAGTATATCAAGATGTCATCAATAAAAACGATGATGAACTTATCCAAATAAGGCTTGCAAACCCTATTCACCAAGTCCATGAAAACAGCAGGAGCATTGGTCAAACCGAACGGCATTACTGTGAACTCATAATGCCCATAACGAGTGCGGAAAGCAGTCTTGGGAATATCCTCTTCATGCACACGAAGTTGATGATACCCAGAACGAAGATCGATCTTCGAAAAATAAGAAGCACCCTGTAACTGGTCAAAGAGATCATCAATGCGAGGTAGGGGATATCGATTTTTGATAGTAAGCTAATTCAGCTCACGATAATCGATACACATTCTAAAGGATCCATCCTTCTTCTTGACAAAAAGAACGGGAGCGCCCCAAGGTGAAAAGCTAGGACGGATGAAACCTTTGTCAGAAAGCTCCTGAAGCTGCTTAGATAGCTCTTGCATCTCAGACGGTGCAACACGATATGGAGCTCTGGCAATAGGATTTGCACCAGGTACGAGATCGATACAGAACTCGACTTGGCGTGCTGGGGGTAGACCAGGCAACTCTTCAGGAAACAGCTCCTGATAATCCCGAACAACAGGGATATCTTGAATAGACTTACCTTTGCCTTTATCTGCTGTAACATGTGCCAAGAAGGCCACATAGTTCTTTCGCAGATACTTCCGAGCTTGACTACAAGACATGAGCTTGAGACTACTAGCAGGTTTCTTACCACGAACCTGTAGGGTCTCGCCTGACGAAAGCGGCACCCGAACAATCTTCTCAAAACAAACTACCTCCGCGTGATGCTTGGCTAACCAATCCATACCCACAATAATGTCGAAGCTTCCAAGTTGCATAGGTGTGAGGTCAATAGGAAAAAGATGGTCGTTAAGGTTCAATTGGCAATTGCGAAGAACAGAATCAAGAACAACAGGATTACCACTCGCAACTTCTACTGTCAAAGGCTTACCTAGTTTCGTTCTAGACACGCGAAGCAATGGCTCAAAAGATAACGACACAAAACTCTTATCGGCACCAGAATCAAAAAGAACAGATGCGGGTTGATTATTAACAAAGAACGTACCGTTAACCACTTCATTGTCCGCTTGCGCCTCTTGTGCATTCATGTTGAAGACTCGACCTCGAGCCTGAGCCTGAGCTGGATTCGCATTCACCAATCTTGGACATTGGTTACGGTAGTGTGTCAGATCCCCACAGTTATAACAAGAACCTGGTGGGTAGTGAGGTCGTGCAGCTTGACCTCGTTGTTGAGCAAGAGGCTGGGCAACTTGTTGAGCCGGGTTCTGAGCTGCCCGATTCTGATTAGCAGGAATGCGGCATGAAGCAGCAAGATGACCAGGTCTTCCACAGTTGGTACATTGACGACACTGGAGGTGTGGCTAATGATGACCGTTACACCTGTTGCACAAAGGTGCATTGCCTAGATAAGGCTTCTTGGCAAGTGGTTGCGCAGGCTGATTTGGTGCAGCTTGGGCCTGTGCGGTAACGGCGTAGTTTTGGGAAGCCTTTCGCTTCCTAGAACCCTTCGAGGAACCAGAATCCTTACCCTTCTTGTTTTTACCTTTCTTGCTATCCTCTTTGTCAGACGCCTGCTTCTTACCTTTCTCCCCCTTCTTGTGCAACTTACCCTTCCGAATCTGCGACTCAGTCAATGTCGCTGCTAACTCGATCGCCTGACGGACTGTGGTAGGGTTACTACCAGTAACGATGTCTTGCACTGAGTCAGGTAGATCATCGATGTACCTTTCGATAGCCTTATCGAGTGGGGTAACCATTGTTGGGCACAACAAACTCAGCTCCTCATACCTATCAGTATATGCCCGATGCTCGCCACTATCGTGTTTCAAGTCATCAAACTCCCTTTCCAAGGCTCGCAGTTCATGACGAGGACAAAATTCCCTCATCATAAGAGTCCTAAGTTCAGCCCATGTTTGTGCTAGAGCAACTTCTGCACCACGGTCTCTCATAACCCCGTTCCACCATGTAAGCGCCCTCTTCTGAAACACACTGGAAGCAAACTCGACTTTGCGATTATCAGGACACTGAACGTGACGAAAAGTATTCTAAATGCTCTCGAACCATTGAAGAAGCCCAGTTGCTCCCTCAGAACCACTAAACTTGAGCGGTTTAGCCGAGTTAAAACTCTTGAATTGCATGGAGCGTTGTTGTTGTTAGCTTGGTTCAACTGAGCAATAAGATTTGGGAACGCAGCAGCCATCTGCTGCGCGATGATTTTCGCCAGTTCGGCATTTGGTAGCGGATTTTCGCGTTGAGGAGGCATTCTAAAAAGAGGAAACATGAGAGGAGACGGATGAGAAGGTTAGATGAAAAGAATGAGATGAAACAGAAATCAACAAAAGCAAAGATGGTGGTCATTCGTCCGTATCACAAAGCAGACAAACGACACACAGTGGCTAATCAAAGTAAATGGGTCAAAAATAATGCTTCGCGAAGACATGCTCGCCTATAAGTGAACACTCACCCAAAGAGTGCCCAGGTAAGAGTGACTGGTCCGATTATGTGGATTTGTACGAACACTCTAGCCTTAGACAGAAAACTCAGGGTACAGGCATTCACTCTTCCAGTTTGCACGTGTTCACACTATTTAGAACCCAAAACTTTGACGAGATTTTGAAGACTTGGAGGGTTTAAGAGATTAATGATCCATTTTGGCTTCGTGCCTTCCATTATGTATTGTTTTTTTTTTTTTTTGGTAATCACCTAAGGATAGGTGAAGTGCATGTTTTAAAATCTAAACACAAGACAACTTGTGTTGGGGTCCTAGAAAGGTTATAGTCTAGGTCAAAGCATTACTAATAACCTAATTCCCTATAACCATTGGCTCTGATACCAACTCTTCTGTCACACCCCGACCACGTAAAACAACAAATCGTGGCGGATACGTCGGGGAGTGTTGTAACAGAATTATTGTTTCACAACCATGGTAATTAAAAGTTATGTTTTATTCATCAAGCAAAGGTTACATAGTCTTAAATTAACTGAAACAAAGTGTTCATCACATAATTAAACTAGTTCCATCTTTATTTTAGTCTCTAAGGCATAGGTCCGCCCTAGTGTGTCACGAACATCCTAAGCAACAGCTCCTGAAAACACATGTGAAAATAGGTATGTCAGCATAAAAATGCCTGTGAGATACATAGGTTTTATGAAAATTGGATTCATGACTTAAGTTTTAAGAAAATGTTTAATAAAATCTTGTCATGAACCTTGTAAATTGTTTTGTTTCGTAAATTATTTGAAAAGCGATAAGATCAGAAGATGTGTATAAATGAAAGAATAATATATGGTTAAATGAATAACCAAGTAATATGAGTTTGTATAAAACAGACTATTTTGTAAACCAAAGTCTTGAAAAATATGTTGTTGTGTAAAATGTACAAGTCCAAAAGTAGTCAACAAATGTTATGTATGGTAAGCAAAGTGTCGTCACCTAAACCAAATGTAAAAATGTACAAAACAAAGTATTTTGAATATATCAAAAAGTTATGTTTTGCAAAGTAAATGCATGTTTAATTGATACTAACACTTATGTGGTAAGTTAAACGCATACATTCAAGCCTTGAGACAGACGGATAACCCTAAGTCAAGGTTATCAAAAGAAATGTTTTCGGATTCGGTCATTCCTTACACCCAAACAAACCTAGGATGTAAGGAACGGGATTTGTCAAGTCCTATGGTACCATTACTTACTACCGAGCGGCGTAGCTAATGTTAATGAACGTATATAAGTCCCGTTTGCACAAACCAAATGTTATACCAAATGTAAGCATGTTATATGAAAACAATGTACTAAGTATGCTAAGTAAACATACATAGCAAAACAATATAATGTAAATCATGTACTATAAGTGTTCTAATGAACATAGCAAGTGTATGACATGAAAATAGGAAAGCATGAAAGTAACAAGTAGGCACATGTGTTTCACCCCAAATATTGGAAAACAGTAAGAGAGGGGTCTATGTACTCACAGTAGTGCGTCTTGAATCGAATCTCAAACCCTGTCCGCTACACGACAACCTACAACGTACTAATGTCTATTAGACGAGCGGGTCGTGCCTTGGCTTAGAGTTTAGTATTTTGGGTCACGTTTCTTATATTTTTCCGTGTGGTAATTATTTGTTAAAATAGTTAATGTTTTAACTTAATCATATGACATGTTGGGATATTTGTTCATTCAATGTTCTAGTAAACTTTTGTCTAGAATATATTTACTAAGTGTTGGATTTTCGGAAAATTTTGGCAGAGTATCCTCTGTAAATAGAGGTGTCCATGCTTTAATAGCATATCATTTTCTTTTATATAAAACCAATAGTTCATTTTCAATCACCAAACCGACATATCGACAAACAAAACGTTGCATACTTCATTTCAGCTTTATAACTCGAAACCGGACTGTTTTCGAGGATTTTTATAAAATAGTTAACCCTTTCTAAAAATCACCAAATTTTTACAGAATATGACATATGTTCCAAAATTTATTGTGTAAAAATATCAAAGTCCAATTCGTTACCCATATTTTATAAAAAATCATTTTCTCGACTGCAATCAGATTTGCTACCTTCTGATCGCAGTTTACGGAAATATTCGCTAAAAGTCAACCGTAAGTCTGTTTGACGAAATTCCAGCTGGAGGGTCGTCCTGACAACGGTGTCCATCTACTGTAAAAATTTCATGGGTTGATTTTATTCAGGTTTTAAGTTGTGACTCCGAAAATGTCATACTTTTTCTGCAATAAAAATGCAGCTTGAGCTGCTGTCCAAAAATAACCTTTTAAAAATAGTAAACGGTCTCGAAAAATTATGATTACAGTGCCATTTGCTTAGTTATTCCAAAACACTCATTTTAGGCTTTAGAAATTCCATTTTTCGACTTAAAATGACCCCGTTACAGCCTGTTGAAGTTGGCTGGAAATACAATTCAGCAAGCTGTTTACATGGTAGAAGTTACTAAAACGCATCAACGAAGACCCTAACCATGGTTTATTGATGATTTAATGTTCAAACCTCAATCATGCTTTAACCAACCCTAAACCAACCAGATTTCAACTTCTTACAAACTTTTTATATAGGGTTTTTATGCAGGATTTCATGTTCATCTTTTTAGTGTTCATTTTCTTGTGTTACTTGATTATCGTCATCATAACAAGGAACAAGATGAAACAATGGTGTGAAGTGACTTACTACTAGCACAAGGCTAGGGTAGAAATTCTAGTGTGAAGATGATGGGAAGCTTGAATCACTAGAGAACACCTTGAGAT
Source organism: Helianthus annuus (assembly GCF_002127325.2). Taxonomy (NCBI): domain Eukaryota; kingdom Viridiplantae; phylum Streptophyta; class Magnoliopsida; order Asterales; family Asteraceae; genus Helianthus; species Helianthus annuus. The sequence continues at coordinate 37,655,978 of NC_035446.2, read as the reverse complement.
CACCCTTGAATCTTCACACCACTTGAAGGTTGCTAGAAATAGTGATGAACATGAAGAACAAGAGTTTGAAGGTTTGAAGATGGAGAGAGAGAGATGGGGGATGGTTGGGAGGGAGGAGAGAGAGAGATGATTGTTGAGTGAAGTGTTGTGGGGAGTATGGTGGTATTTATAGGCAAAAAAAGGAATCTAACAAGATCTTCCATGATTACAAAAATCTCAAGGAATCCAAGAAAGATCAAATGTAATCATTTCAACATCTATCAAGAAATTTGGTGGGTCCCTCTTGATATGGCCGAAATTTTGATGGGGGAGGGGGTCCATGTGTAAATTTTTATATAAATATGCCATATGTAGGCTAAAACGGGTGTTTAACTAGATACCGGGTATTTTATCTAGCGTTTAAATCCCGATTTATGGCGTTCTAAATTATTTTTATTACTCTACAAAAATAAACCTACCAAAATATTGTTGGAATAAAATTTCAGTTGCCAAGACTGGCTGCGTTGTCTGCGTTTTGCAGTAGAAGCACTGTGTCGCGCAGAAACACGCGGTACGCGCTTAAACTTGAAAAATTAGCGTTTTTAGGCGTTTTAATTCATTTTTCAACACGGACCTGATAAAAATAAAGTTTTTAATCATAACAGAATATTTTTGGGATTTAAATATTATCCGGGCGGTCACCAGCGTTAGTTTCGCAGTTTTGTCATAAATAGTCCTTTAGTTCAAATGAACATGTTTTTGCCATACAGAATCCTTTGGAACTTATTTCTAAGTTAAGTAAAGGATATTTAAGGTATGTTAAGCTTACGTCATAGTTCCGGAGTGTACGTTGCGTTAAACTGATTGCGTTTATGCACCAGTTTTGCATATAACTCTCTAGAAAGCGATTTAAAGCTTAAAATCGGAGTCGAATCAAATTGTAAAATCATCAAACATAAATACACACATAATAACACCAAAGCACATTGTTTTATTGATAATTCACATTGTTTTACATTATACGACGCTTACAGAACACAGTTGTCACACCTTGGGCTTGACAGTGACTGGTTTCTTTGCCAATTTTTGAGAATTAACCCTCAATCTTTCACTTGATTTCCTTGGGCAATCTCTGGCAATATGACCTTTGATTTGGCAGTTATAGCATCTCCTTGCCTCAAATCTCTGTCTCTGGCAGTTAACAGCAATGTGTCCTTGATAGCCGCACTTGTAACACACTCTGTTATCATACCAATCACCATTTTCATACCAAACGCTCAGATCAAAGCACTGTTTGGCTTGGTGATACTCTTTCCTCTTCTTGATTGTTGGATTTGGCTTTTGAGCACTGTGGTCAAACCTGCACCACCTATTACCAACAATTTTTGAGTTTTCGTTTTTCAATTTTTGTGCTTTTTGAATGCGATTGGATGATCGATCTGATGAGCTTTTATTTTCTTTTTGAACAATTTTCGACTTTTTAACAATTTGTTTTTGTTCTACAATCTTCTTAACAGGTTCCTGCTTTGAGCATTCACCTATTTCAGTAGATTGCAAAATAGTATTTTTGAATTTTTCTTCTAATTTTAAAAACAATTTTTGTTTTTCAATTTTTTCATTTACATCATCAGATTTCTCATCACAATCTTCAACTTTGACATTGTCAAAGTTTGTGACACTGTCACTTATTGGAATTGAATTGATCGGTTCTGGACACACATAAGATGCAGAAGTCACAAAACCTTTCAACTTATTTTCTAATTCAGCAATTTTAATATGATCAATTTTAGATTCTTTTTCAAACTGAATGATTTTAGCAAGATAAGAATTGATTGCAATTGGTTTTTCAAGATTATCTTTACCAAAAATATCTCTCTCATCTTCTAAAATCTTGATTTGTTTTTGCAAATCTTTTTCAATTTTTGATTTTTCATTTTCAAAAACTTTTTCTTTTTCTTTCAAAATTTTGTTTTCCAATGTTAAACTGTCCAAATCACTTAACAGTTTGACATTGTCTGATTCAAATTTGTCACATTTTGAACATATCTCGGTCATCTTTACATCCTCAGCTTTCTTCTCAACCTTAATAGCTGAAATCTCCTTAACCTGTTCCTCTACCTCTCGAACACTTTCCTCAGATTTGAATTTTTCTTTATCAGTTTCTGCATTACTAATCTTTTGAATTTCAAGTTCTCGTTCTTTAATCATTTCGATGATCATGCTCAAATTCACATCTAAATATGTCTTTTTCAAATCTGACAGATACGTTCTCCATTCATCACCCGGTAAAGCATTTTCCAGTTTGTTAACCCATTCCTCATTTGTCTTGGTTATCTTCAAACTCACCATTATCCAATACAGCTCGACATACCTTTTGATCAATTCTTCAATCGATTCTCCATCGATACCTGAAAAATTATTGAACTTGTTCAGTGCAGTATAAATTGCAGAATCCATTTTCGGTATCAAAAGATTCACAATGATGAATTCTCAATCAATAATGAAATTCGAACAAACAGACGACTATTCGATCGAATAACAAAGATTAGACAACAACAAATCGAGTGAGGATTCTCTCGGGCGAGGATCCTATTCTTGACAAATCACCTTGGATTATCTGCAAACACACAAGTAAACGATCAGTTTAAACTGAACTGAATCCGTAAAAGTGTGCTGATAATCCCAATCTAAGACTCGTTGTCAAAGATTCGTCGATTCAATCCAAAATTTTTCGGGTGTGTATCCGATACTTGACAAATCACTTTGAATCACCTTTGATACTTGGGCTAATGGACAAAACTGATCACACCTTTACATGGACCTTCACATGCAAACAACTGTAGGATCGGTGCAAAGGGCGGCACAACAACTATGTGATTGGGCAATTCTCTTCTAGTGGCACAATTAATAACAAAACAACAACTGCCTACAAAGCTTAGTGGGGCTGTGCTTTAGCCTTGGATTGGGTTACATGGGAGGTGCATTAATAACAACAGATGATATTGGCGGTCACATGGGCGGTGCAATCAGAACAACATCACATGGGCCAGTGCAAAGAAACAGATTGGCCTTCAACAAAAATGATTGTTCCTTTTTAAAATTGGCGGTGACTTAAAAATGATTTTACAATTTACTGAACTTTTTAATTGGGCCTTAAAATTTAGTTGTGGGTCACATGGTCTTCACTTGCAACAGCAACCAACCTTAGTGGGGCGGTGGTACACGAGTTCTGAATCACACAACAGCCGACTACACTATCACATGGGCACCTAGTTCTCTGATTGAACCATCAATTTAATGGGCCTGCAACTTACTTGTCTCGCTGACAGCGATGACTTAAAAGCGAACTAGATTCAAACCTTTTGAGCGGACCATCTTATGACACAATGAGCGGTTCTACAAAAGACCTATAAGCGGTTCAAAGGGTGACACATGAGCGATTCAAATTAATTCCAAGCCTTTTGAGCGAACCTAGTCAACTCCACACGAGCGATCCTCAATTAAGACCAAATAAGCGATCCACAGTAGTGCCAAATAAGCGATCCTGAGCTGAAATTTGACGCGAATTCGGACCGAAAAATCGCGATATCTCCAAAACGACTTGGAGTTTCGTGCGAAACTTGGTAGGGTTTTAGATCGGGTCTATGCACACAACATATCCAAAAATCAGACGATTTGGACCGTATTTACCCGTTCAATTTGACGTTTTTTAGTGAAAAACGTAAGAAATGAGTAGAAGATGAAGAAATCAATGAATCCGGATCTGATTTGGCTCTGAAATCTGGTACGAATGATTTGTTTGATCAAGCAATCGAGCTCCTAGCTCTGATACCAATTGTAGGATCAGTTTTGACCACACGAATGAGTCAATCAGAGCTAGTGCTTACTGAAAATGTGGCGGAAACACATTTTCAGCATGATACAAAGATAAACGTAACAGAAAGGAGTAGAAACAGATGAATTCACACTTTAAACACTTTTGCTTCACTTGATAACGATTGCCACACGGTCAGCAGTTCGACGTAGAGTACAAGACAACGTTACAAATGAAGACAACTTCAGGGGTATATATAGGATTCATGAACCGCTCATGTGACATGTCCACATGAGCGATCCAGCCTGGTTCGCTTTTGTGGACATATGTCACAAAAGCGGTCCAGCATCATATCTTTCATATAATTACACTTTCAACCCCTGAACTAATACAAAATAACCTATCTAGACCATATACGTTAAACTAACTTTACAAAGACGCAGGCTTTAGACATTATGCACCAACAAACTCCCCCTTGGATGAAGCCGCAGTCTTTGTCTTGAAAATTGGTCTTCAGATAGCAGCTTTGTACTGTTCTTCACGTCCTTTAGGCTTCCTGCTCAAAGCAACTCTGATCTTTTCATTCTTTCGCTTCTCTGCCTTCTCATCTTCCTGTTGTTTCTTCAAAAACTTTCCTCTTTTCTCTTCCATCCTACGATTTTCACGTTCACGTTCACGTTTTGCTTTCTTCTTCATCTTTTCATCTAACTCCCACCATGACGATTTCCACTTGCTTTCGGAATAGATTCCTTTTTGAAAGCACAGTGATACAACGCGTTGGAACTGTTGAGCTTGATCTTTTTCTTCTGCTTTATAACGAATCTTGTGAATAAACAAACATTCGATGTCTTTTGCCGAACAATTCACCAGCCACCTCGGATCATAGACACGAATATATCTCAGCTCACCACCAGCTCTGTACGTTATGATTGCTTCAGTTGTCAGACAGCTGTAAACCCAATCAATGAATCCTTTATAAAACTCTTGCTCCATTTCTGGCATAGGAATTGTTGTCATGGTTCTTGGAGGCTTTACATTCAGAATAGTTTCTGTCACGCCAGTCACAGGATCTACTCTTTGAATACGTCTTGGACGATGAGGCTTCCATTTCAGATATCCTCTCAGATTCTCGTACTTAATATATCCCCACATCGCCTTATCATTCTGTCTCACCTGATACTCCAACGTTCTCACCTGAGATAACTCATCAACACCCCACCATGGTAATGACATAATGTCATATAAACGTTTAAAGTATTGGACACCATATTCTCTTCTAACTGCATAGGCGTTGACTTGAGGAAGAAAACCCCAACTGATGATATCACCAAGCGACACATTTCGATCTCGCTGGAAGTATTTCAACGGCCTTTTGAACTTTCTTTCATGAGAGTCTTTGAACCATTTAGAACGATCAATCTCTTCAACACTCGATTGACCTTCTTTTTCAACATTTGACTGGCCTTTCTGTTCAGCTTCTTTTCTCAAACACTCGAACACTGTCACACCCCGACCACGTAGAACATACAAAACGTGGCGGAAACGTCGGGGAGTGTTGTAACAGAATCAATTGTTTCAAATCCATGGCGAATGAAGTTTCGTTTTATAAATCAAACCTGAAGGTTTACATTGTCTAAACAAGAATCAAAGTGTACATAACATAAATTAACTAGTTCTTGTCTCGTTTTAAGTCACTAAGGCACAGGTCCGCCTAAGTATGTCTTGATAAGTCCTATGCATCATCTCCTGAAAACACATGTGAAAGTAGGTACGTCAGCATAAAAATGCCTGTGAGATACATTGGTTTTGTGAAAACGGAATTCATGACTTGAGTTTGAGAAAATGTTTAGTCATGAACCTCGTATTTTGCTTTGTCTTGTAAATCATTTGAATAACGGTAAGATCAAATGATATGTATAAATAAGAGAACAATGCATGGTTAACTAAATAACCATGTAAAAAGAGTTTGTATAAGATTTGTTGTTTGTAAATCAATGTCTTGTGAAAAGCGTGTTATTTGTATAAAATGTTCTATGTTTTAAATTGAAATGATTCAAATAACGCTACGATATGTAATACCATACAAACACTTATATATAGGAAGTACCAGCGGCGTATCCACCATGCTTGTATCATATTACACACGCCTCGCTACTTAATCACTTACTCAAACCAAACCATCAAGATGAAATGTTTAACAACGGTAGAAATGTTTATGTATAGTCAAATGTCTATTGTCAACTGTAAGTCATGTCAACGGATACAACTGGTTTACACGGTTCAATGGTTACAAACGGTTCAAAATGTAGTGTAATGTGTTCATATGCTGGATGAGCATATGCAACAGATATGCAATGTGAAACAATGTACTACGTATGCACACAATGGGCGTACGTAGCATGAAATGTATTGTAGAGTACAACGGTTCAAAATGTAGAATAATGTGTTCATATGCTGGATGAGCATATGCAACAGATATGCAATGTGAAACAATGTACTACGTATGCACACAATGGGCGTACGTAGCATGAAATGTATTGTAGAGTACAACGGTTCAAAATGTAGAATAATGTGTTCATATGCTGGATGAGCATATGCAACAGATATGCAATGTGAAACAATGTACTACGTATGCACACAATGGGCGTACGTAGCATGAAATGTATTGTAGAGTACAACGGTTCAAAATGTAGAATAATGTGTTCATATGCTGGATGAGCATATGCAACAGATATGCAATGTGAAACAATGTACTACGTATGCACACAATGGGCGTACGTAGCATGAAATGTGATGTAAAGCAATGTACTAAGTACGCACACAATGGGCATACATAGCATAAACACAATGAAATCATGTACTATATATGTACTATCGAACATAGCAGTATATGATGTGAAAACCGGAAAGCATGAAAGTAGCAAGTAGGCACATGTGTTTCACCCCAAAACAGTTTGGAAAACAGTAAAAGAGGGGTTCAATGTACTCACCTGAGATTGCTTTGAATTCCTTGTATAATAACCAGATAATGCTAGAGGTCACGGGATATCAAACGGCACCTAATAGGTAGCTATATTAATATACCGGACCAAAATCGGAGGGTCGGATAGTATGCGGGTTCGTAAACCAAACGAGTATGGAGACTCGTGTAATATGGTTTAACAAAGCCTACATACTAAATGAAACCTAACCTAAGTGCTTACGCCCCATCATGACCCGTTTAGGTTGCTTAGGCTACCCTAACGCGTCGTTCGCGTAGAACGCGTCTGGAACGCCTAACATCGTGACCACAAGGTATAACCTCGGAAGGTTATAGCTATGGTCACCTAATGTGTTTGGTCGGATCCTAAAGATCGACCAAATGGGTCGGGTTCGAAAGTATAAGCGATGGTTTAGATCGCTTATCTTACGACCCTGTATAAGCACTAAACTAAAAGTGACGAGCTAAGCATGTTAGAACATGCTTAACTAAGTTTGAAAACAGGTTTGACATCAAAACAAACGGCTTTGATGCCCACGAGTAGTTTGGTTACAAAATATGCAAGAATGCACATTTTGGTCGAAACTACGACTCGTCACTGAGCCTAGATAACGTGGTGATCAGTAGGTATAGTCACTACAGACTATAACCATCGTGATCGCGCTCGCGTTATGAAGTTCCATGAACTTCGCATCGACCATAAGCTGGTCAATGCAGAAAGTCAACAAAACGTTGACTTTCGGACTCGAAAAGCGAATAAAAGAGCGAAAGAAGACTTACGGAGGGTCCCCGAGTGCTAATCAAGACCAAATAGCTCAGGTATGAAACAATGGTTTCAACTTAGAGCTCTAAGATCTGATTTTGTGAATTTTACACTAAAGGGGGGTGGGTATTTATAGGAAAAGTGGAACCGTTAGGATCGTTTTATCGAATATCGTGCCTTGATCTCGTGCGTACATGTGTCCAAGTGGATAAGTTCAGTGAACTTGACCCTTGGCTCTTCATTGGGTGAAAAGGCATCGCCTCTTGATCGAACGAAAGGCCAGATTCTGCATTAAATGCAAAATCTTCTATCAGACATGTTCACGCGGCCCGCCTCATGTTTTGGGCAATCCTTACGCGGGCCGCCTGGCCCCTCTGATCTGCACCACTTGCAGAATTTACACTTTTGGTCCCTGTTGCGTGTTTAAGCTATTTCCAGCCCTTCTAAGACCTGTAAAGCCATCTTTAAGGCCCTAAAATGATGCCTAAACATTGTGGACATGAAACATGCCCAAAAATATGTCGGATGTCGGTTCGTTTGGCCGTACGATCGCGATGTTCGCTTAATTACGACGGAATGCGCATAAGCGTGAAAGACGATCCAAATGACGCGACGAATGGATTTTTCTCATGCCAAACACTAAGGCATAATATAAGGATGCTTACATAAATTTTTGGATGTCCGGATGTATTCAGAACGTAAGTTATGCGCGAAAGTGCAAACTCATGCACTTTTTGACACTTTTAGTCCCTGAATGATCCAAAAGTTTATTTTAGCATACCAAACCCCTCAAAGCCTATTTCTAAGCTATGTAAAGGATATTTATGGTATGTTTAACTTATGGACATGTTCCGGAATGTTCGTTACAGTTCGAATTGGCATACTTTCGCAGTTTGTCAAGTTTAGTCCCTGTAAGCGAATTAGCTTGTTTTTGCCATACCAAAGCCTTCAAAACTTATTTCTAAGTTATGTAAAGGTTATTTAAGGTATGTTGAGTATATGTTGATGTTCCGGAGTATTTGTCGCATTAAACTGAGTACGTTTACGCACTAGTTTGCGTATAATGCTCCAGAAAGCGATGTAGAGTTTGAAATTGAACAATAATTGATATGTGCAAAACATACACATATTTATACAAGATCCCAAGTATGAAATACAATATTTCATCGGCTTGGTATTTGTTTGATGGTCGCGGTGACACAGGTGTCACAGTCTCCCCTACTTTAGGAAATTTCATCCCGAAATTTATTCGTAGGAGTCTATTTGTGAATTTGCCAAATAACCAACAATGATATGTAAGGCAATATCTTGTCATTTCCTTAACGGTCATTCTTCCGAAACGAAAATGAACAGACGGGTCATTTTCAATGGTTGCTTCATCAGAATTGGAAATGAAGGATTACACAACGGATATTCATTTCCTCAACGGAAAATCTTCAGAAACGAAAATGAACAAACGGGGTCATCTTCAACGGTTGCTTCCTCAGAGTTGGAAATGAAGTATTACACAACGGATATTCATTTCCTCAACGGATAATCTTCAGAAACGAAAATGAACTAACGGAGTCATCTTCAACGGTTGCTTCCTCAGAGTTGGAAATGAAGTATTACACAACGGATATTCATTTCCTCAACGGATAATCTTCAGAAACGAAAATGAACTAACGGAGTCATCTTCAACGGTTGCTTCCTCGGAGTTGGAAATGAAGTATTACACAACGGATATTCATTTCCTCAACGGATAATCTTCAGAAACGAAAATGAACTAACGGAGTCATCTTCAACGGTTGCTTCCTCAGAGTTGGAAATGAAGGATTACACAACGGATATTCATTTCCTCAACGGATAATCTTCAGAAACGAAAATGAGCTAACGGAGTCATCATCAACGGTTGCTTCCTCAGAGTTGGAAATGAAGGATTACACAACGGATATTCATTTCCTCAACGGATAATCTTCAGAAACGAAAATGAACAAACGGGGTCATTTTCAACGGGTATTCTTCAGATTTGGAAATGAAGGATCAACGGATATTCATTTCCTCAACGGATATTCTTCAGAAGTGAAAAATGAATAGCTAGTTCATTTTTCCTCAACGGATGCTCCATCAGAATTTGAAATGAATAGGGTTAACTCTAGACACATGACAGAACTTCCTGTGATTTCTGTGCACTAAATTCCATAATTATGTATGCATCCATAATTACATAATCCCTTGCACAGTCCGCACAGTTTGTTTTGTAATGTTTTGGGGAAGGATATCAAACTTGTGACGAGGGTGACTAGACTTCCATCGGTTCTTTTTAATTAGATCGACAGGGGATCCTCTTGGTTAGGCCACCAAGGAGTCCTTTCAGCTATATCATCACATGATATCCCTAACCAGATTTTTGGATGAATCTGTTTAGCTAGACCACTCAAGGGGTCTAATTATGAAATAGTACTTTATAATCTGAGGGGCTTAACTATAACATAGAAGTCCATTGAGGATTTTAAGTAATACCTTTGGGCATCCTACTATGAATCTCTTGTACACGGATATGTAAGATTCTACGAAGATTTGGATAACATAATTTGGATCACACAACAATACATAAGGAAACACATAAGCACATAGTCACATAATTGTTTAATTTGATCATAATTTGTTATTAACTTGTTATCGATTGAATACGGATATGGAAACCTGTCGACGGATCTCAATGTTCACTGGAATCTATCTGAGAAGATAGAAAGATCTCCCAAAATTCGATTTTTGATTACAAGGAATCACCACATTCGAATGAAGGTATACAACAATTAAAGACTTACGGGAAATTCCTAGGTACCCTATTAAGGATTTATAGTGGTACCTTGGGTATTCGTCTTGTGTTGTAACCTGCGCCTTGTACTTCGTTTCCTTAGAATAAACGGGTACTTAGGAATTCCGTGGAAGACGCAAGCGTTTATAGAATGGGAGAATTTTGGGGGTAGTTTGTTCTTCAAGGAATACGGTTCCTTGATTGTCGGTATTGCAAGGGATATGTCGTTTATACATGCAACCATAGAAATACATTGCAATGTAAATGAAAGATTTATTTATAAACAACGATATCAACTGTTCCTTGGATCTTGACAACAAAAGAAACTTAATACATAAGACATGATTATTTCTAAACGATGTTGTCTTCTAGTCAGTCGGGTGATCATCCTTGTGCTGGATTTGCATTAGCAAGCTTTGGGCAATTTCTTCGGAAATGACCCATCTCGCCACAGTTGAAACAAGAACCTGGTAGGAAACGACCTTGAGCGGGATTGTTGCCAGCTTGGTTTGGTGCAGCTGCAGCTGGGCAGATTCTTGTTGTATGGCCTATGAGTCCACAAGTTTGGCATTTGCGGCACTGTACATTAGCGTGATGATGGAGGCTACATTGGTGGCACAAGGGTGCAGTTCCATTGTATGGTTTTCTAGCAGGGGGTTGAGCTGGTTGGTTGGGGACGGCTTGACCATTGTGAGCGACCACGGCGAAGTTCTGAGAAGCCTTTCGCTTCCTTGACTTCTTAGGAGATTCAGTCTGTTCATCCATGGTCTTTGATTCCTCGATTGGGTTCGATTCCCCGGCCGATTTCTTGTCACCTTTTCGAAAAAGTTTATGCTTTCTGATCTGCGATTCAGTCAAGGTTGCAGATAGCTCAATGGCCTGACGGAGTGTGGTAGGGTTGCTACCAGTGACAATGTCTTGTACCGAGTCAGGCAGGCCGTCGATGTACCTTTCGATAGCCTTGTCGAGTGGGGCGACCATAGTCGGGCAAAGTAGACTCAACTCCTCAAACCTATCAGTATATGCCCTGTGTTCGCCACTATCTTGTTTCAAATCATCAAACTCCTTCTCCAACGCTCGTTGTTCATGACGAGGACAAAACTCTCTCATCATAAGAGCTCTCAGTTCAGCCCATGTTTGTGCTAGAGCAACATCTGCACCACGGTCTCTCATTACCCCGTTCCACCATGTAAGAGCCCTCTTCTGAAACACACTTGAAGAAAACTCGACCTTGCGATTTTCCGGACACTGCACGTGGCGAAAGGTATTCTCGATGCTCTCGAACCATTGGAGAAGCCCAGTTGCTCCCTCAGAACCACTAAACTTGAGTGGTTTAGCCGAGTTAAAGTTCTTGAAATTGCATGTACCATTGTTTTTGTTGTTGGCTTGGTTCCATTGAGCAAAGAGATTTGGGAATTGAGCAGCCATCTGCTGCGCAATAATTTCTGCCAGCTCGGCAGTTGCTATCTGGTGTTCGCGTCGAGGAGGCATTCTAAAAGAGGAAAACATGAAAGGAAACAAATAAAATGGTATTGGGTAAGAATAGGATGTTACAATCACTGACCATAATCACGGTTGATGGTCACTTGTTTGAATCATGAAGCAAACAAACAACACCAGGGCTGAATCAAAGCAAATAGATCCTCATAGTGTATCGCGAAGACATGCTCGCCTATAAGTGGACACTCACCCCAAGAGTTCCCAGGTAAGAGTGACTGGTCCGATTATGCGGATTTGTACGAACACTCTAACCTTAGACAGAAAACCCAGGGTACAGGCATTCACCCTTCCAGTTCGCACGTGTTCACACTATTTAGGACCCAAAACTTTGACGGGAGTTTTGAAAATTCAAAGGGGTTCAAAACCTTATAACAAAGGGTTCAAAACCTTACAATAGAGGGTTCAAAACCTAGTAATCAATCATCCTAGAACAGATGATTAGCTTTCAAGGCGGTTTTGAAATTTATGTTCTTGTTGTGGTCGTCGCCTAAGGGTAGGTGACGGTATTGTTTTGTGACTAAACGCAAGTAAACTCGCGTTAGGTTCCTAGGAAGGTTATAGACTAGGTCAAAGCATTACTAATAACCTAATTCCCTATAACCATTGGCTCTGATACCATCTTTTCTGTCACACCCCGACCACGTAGAACATACAAAACGTGGCGGAAACGTCGGGGAGTGTTGTAACAGAATCAATTGTTTCAAATCCATGGCGAATGAAGTTTCGTTTTATAAATCAAACATGAAGGTTTACATTGTCTAAACAAGAATCAAAGTGTACATAACATAAATTAACTAGTTCTTGTCTCGTTTTAAGTCACTAAGGCACAGGTCCGCCTAAGTATGTCTTGATAAGTCCTATGCATCATCTCCTGAAAACACATGTGAAAGTAGGTACGTCAGCATAAAAATGCCTGTGAGATACATTGGTTTTGTGAAAACGGAATTCATGACTTGAGTTTGAGAAAATGTTTAGTCATGAACCTCGTATTTTGCTTTGTCTTGTAAATCATTTGAAAAACGGTAAGATCAAATGATATGTATAAATAAGAGAACAATGCATGGTTAACTAAATAACCATGTAAAAAGAGTTTGTATAAGATTTGTTGTTTGTAAATCAATGTCTTGTGAAAAGCGTGTTATTTGTATAAAATGTTCTATGTTTTAAATTGAAATGATTCAAATAACGCTACGATATGTAATACCATACAAACACTTATATATAGGAAGTACCAGCGGCGTATCCACCATGCTTGTATCATATTACACACGCCTCGCTACTTAATCACTTACTCAAACCAAACCATCAAGATGAAATGTTTAACAACGGTAGAAATGTTTATGTATAGTCAAATGTCTATTGTCAACTGTAAGTCATGTCAACGGATACAACTGGTTTACACGGTTCAATGGTTACAAACGGTTCAAAATGTAGTGTAATGTGTTCATATGCTGGATGAGCATATGCAACAGATATGCAATGTGAAACAATGTTCTACGTATGCACACAATGGGCGTACGTAGCATGAAATGTATTGTAGAGTACAACGGTTCAAAATGTAGAATAATGTGTTCATATGCTGGATGAGCATATGCAACAGATATGCAATGTGAAACAATGTACTACGTATGCACACAATGGGCGTACGTAGCATGAAATGTATTGTAGAGTACAACGGTTCAAAATGTAGAATAATGTGTTCATATGCTGGATGAGCATATGCAACAGATATGCAATGTGAAACAATGTACTACGTATGCACACAATGGGCGTACGTAGCATGAAATGTATTGTAGAGTACAACGGTTCAAAATGTAGAATAATGTGTTCATATGCTGGATGAGCATATGCAACAGATATGCAATGTGAAACAATGTACTACGTATGCACACAATGGGCGTACGTAGCATGAAATGTGATGTAAAGCAATGTACTAAGTACGCACACAATGGGCATACATAGCATAAACACAATGAAATCATGTACTATATATGTACTATCGAACATAGCAGTATATGATGTGAAAACCGGAAAGCATGAAAGTAGCAAGTAGGCACATGTGTTTCACCCCAAAACAGTTTGGAAAACAGTAAAAGAGGGGTTCAATTTACTCACCTGAGATTGCTTTGAATTCCTTGTATAATAACCAGATAATGCTAGAGGTCACGGGATATCAAACGGCACCTAATAGGTAGCTATATTAATATACCGGACCAAAATCGGAGGGTCGGATAGTATGCGGGTTCGTAAACCAAACGAGTATGGAGACTCGTGTAATATGGTTTAACAAAGCCTACATACTAAATGAAACCCAACCTAAGTCCTTACGCCCCATCATGACCCGTTTAGGTAGCTTAGGCTACCCTAACGCGTCGTTCGCGTAGAACGCGTCTGGAACGCCTAACATCGTGACCACAAGGTATAACCTCGGAAGGTTATAGCTATGGTCACCTAATGTGTTTGGTCGGATCCTAAAGATCGACCAAATGGGTCGGGTTCGAAAGTATAAGCGATGGTTTAGATCGCTTATCTTACGACCCTGTATAAGCACTAAACTAAAAGTGACGAGCTAAGCATGTTAGAACATGCTTAACTAAGTTTGAAAACAGGTTTGACATCAAAACAAACGGCTTTGATGCCCACGAGTAGTTTGGTTACAAAATATGCAAGAATGCACATTTTGGTCGAAACTACGACTCGTCACTGAGCCTAGATAACGTGGTGATCAGTAGGTATAGTCACTACGGACTATAACCATCGTGATCGCGCTCGCGTTATGAAGTTCCATGAACTTCGCATCGACCATAAGCTGGTCAATGCAGAAAGTCAACAAAACGTTGACTTTCGGACTCGAAAAGCGAATAAAAGAGCGAAAGAAGACTTACGGAGGGTCCCCGAGTGCTAATCAAGACCAAATAGCTCAGGTATGAAACAATGGTTTCAACTTAGAGCTCTAAGATCTGATTTTGTGAATTTTACACTAAAGGGGGGGGGGGTATTTATAGGAAAAGTGGAACCGTTAGGATCGTTTTATCGAATATCGTGCCTTGATCTCGTGCGTACATGTGTCCAAGTGGATAAGTTCAGTGAACTTGACCCTTGGCTCTTCATTGGGTGAAAAGGCATCGCCTCTTGATCGAACGAAAGGCCAGATTTTGCATTAAATGCAAAATCTTCTGTCAGACATGTTCACGCGGCCCGCCTCATGTTTTGGGCAATCCTTACGCGGGCCGCCTGGCCCCTCTGATCTGCACCACTTGCAGAATTTACACTTTTGGTCCCTGTTGCGTGTTTAAGCTATTTCCAGCCCTTCTAAGACCTGTAAAGCCATCTTTAAGGCCCTAAAATGATGCCTAAACATTGTGGACATGAAACATGCCCAAAAATATGTCGGATGTCGGTTCGTTTGGCCGTACGATCGCGATGTTCGCTTAATTACGACGGAATGCGCATAAGCGTGAAAGACGATCCAAATGACGCGACGAATGGATTTTTCTCATGCCAAACACTAAGGCATAATATAAGGATGCTTACATAAATTTTTGGATGTCCGGATGTATTCAGAACGCAAGTTATGCGCGAAAGTGCAAACTCATGCACTTTTTGACACTTTTAGTCCCTCAATGATCCAAAAGTTTATTTTAGCATACCAAACCCCTCAAAGCCTATTTCTAAGCTATGTAAAGGATATTTATGGTATGTTTAACTTATGGACATGTTCCGGAATGTTCGTTACAGTTCGAATTGGCATACTTTCGCAGTTTGTCAAGTTTAGTCCCTGTAAGCGAATTAGCTTGTTTTTGCCATACCAAAGCCTTCAAAACTTATTTCTAAGTTATGTAAAGGTTATTTAAGGTATGTTGAGTATATGTTGATGTTCCGGAGTATTTGTCGCATTAAACTGAGTACGTTTACGCACTAGTTTGCGTATAATGCTCCAGAAAGCGATGTAGAGTTTGAAATTGAACAATAATTGATATGTGCAAAACATACACATATTTATACAAGATCCCAAGTATGAAATACAATATTTCATCGGCTTGGTATTTGTTTGATGGTCGCGGTGACACAGGTGTCACAAACACATTATCATTTACTGCTTCAGTCACTTTCTGACGCAACTCATCTCTGTTTTCAGCAGCAAAGAATTCCATTAGCGTAGGAAATTTTGAAGTGTCTTCAGAAACATCTTCATTATCCGAACCATCCTCTACTTCAACCCTATCATACTGATCGGCATCCTCAACATAGTTATACTTGTAATCTTTCTGTTTATTGATATCAAAAGATTCCAGATCAGCTTCAAGATCAATTGGATTCTCGGGATTTACATCTTTTAACATCTCCCTATACACATCTAGACATAAGAACAACGGTTCATGATGTTCTACAATCTGATTCTTACTTGACTCCCCCTTTCTCTCAGCTTCCCCACTTTCTTCATTAACTATATCGTTCAGCAGATCTTCAACGACTTTTTCTTTTGAAGCTTCAGTTACTCTAACACATGAGCCTCCTGCAGCGTCATCATCATCATCACCTTTCGAACTGTGACTGCTTGCAGAATAAACAAACTCTTCCTCATCATCATCTTCATCATCCACTTCTTCTTCTTTCTCTGCTACGAATCTCGGACACGTTCCGGTTCTTGGATCTTCAAAATAATCTGCAAAAGAATCAAAGACGTTAGGAGGTAAAATTGATTTCATAGTATAGACAAATTCCTCCCGTCGAGATTTAAAACTAAGAACATCAGATACAAATTCCTCAGCTTTTGTAGAATCTTCTATAGAAACATCTTTAACGACCTCCGGAACTTCCTGATCAGCAACTTCAATAACCTCTTCAACCACGATCTCAGGAACAGACTCAACAGCTTCAGTAACTGCTTTATCAACCACCTCAGAGCCAGACTCAACAATTTCAGTAACTTCTTTATCAACCACCTCAGAGCCAGACTCAACAATTTCAGTAACTTCTTCACCAACATTTTCAGTAACTACCTTCTCGAAAACCTCTGGTTCAGCACCCGTCTCAGTAATCTCTACAACTTCAGCCATCATCGCTTGATCATCTTTTCCTGGAATATACTTGTCCCAACTAAAACCAGACGCAACCTTCTCATCATCTTGGTTTACGATCAACGCCTTCTCAGGTTTGTTCTCGATCTGAGGTCTCTGAACTGTAGGCTGTTGGTTCGGGCGATGATATATAGCTTGTCTGTAATAATCATTGGTAAACGGATTCTCATGATTTTTCACCTCACGATTCGGACATTCTCGCTTGAAATGACCTTTCTCTTTGCATTTAAAACAGGTGACCTTGGCTTTATCGAACCCTAATTTCTGATCCGGACCCGACAAACTGTTTCTACCAGTGATTTCCATAAATCGTTGAGCTCTTCTAACTAGACTTGCCATACACCACTTTATGTCTATCAATTCCAGTTCTTCCGGATCGATCTGATCATAATCCTCTTTAGTCATATCAGGATTTCCGATCCTTCCAACGACTAGACCTTCATAAGCTTCTAGAACTGATGCCAGTAACGCGATGTGCTGCTTGGCTGCATTCTCGATGATTTCATTCCCATTCTTGATGTTAACCGCAATGTTACACTGCACACCGGACACAAACGTCTGTTGATTTGACCCTATAGAACTTTAAGGAGAATTCGTCTTTGAGACTTTGACATTCGGCTCGTAGTTGGCAAATGGAGTCGATTGACTTGACTGATAGGCATTTGGAGCAACAGATGAAGTGTTGTCTGCGCTAAAACCAGTTTGAATTTTCGGACTCTGAACATTCGATACTACCGGACTACTCTTGTAATACAAAGATACATCCTGTGGCATATTTGCTGAATTCATCTTCTTGACTTTCACCAATTCCAACTCATGCGCTTCAATTTTCTCTATAAACTCACTCAAACTATCATTCACGAAATCCGAACTGTTTTTCAACATCATCACGTACGTTCCCCATTCCTCATAGGGAAGTGCATCGCACAATTTTGTCTATCCACTCTTCATTTGTCTTCTCGATGTCCAACCTTCTCATCTCTAACACCAGATGACATTACCTCTCGATAAGCTGCTTTGTTGATTCACCCTTAATCCCTGTGAAGATATCAAATTCTTTCTTTAGCAATGCTGTTTTACTTTTAATCATTGACGCGCTGCCTTTGAATTTTTTCTCTAATGCTTGCCATATTGACTGTGAATTATTTTTGTGTTGTAGTAACACCAAAATATCTTCTTTTATCGCTTGTTGTAAGATGCTGATCATCTTTTTCTCGGCTTTGAATTCGACCTGCTCGGCATCTGTCAGACTAGCAATTGTCTTTTTTATATTCAACCCATCTACTGGAGGAACATACTCTGTTTCGATTTTTATCCAACTCTCTAAGTGATTTGCCTGCACCCAATTTTTTAACCTCTCAGACCATCCTGAATATTCATCCAAACTCATCAATTTCGGAGGCTTCTGCATCGTTCCAAGTTCATTTTCTAGACTGACATTTTGCATGATACTTGCTTGGCTTTGAGTCGCACCCACACCCGAGAACATGTTATAGAAATCCTGGCTTTCCATTTTTAGTTGTGACGGAAAAATCTTTAAACAGTCTGAATAAGCGATCTACAGATGTTGAATAAGCGATCCACAGCAGTAGCAATGAGCGATCCAGAGAATACACAAAGAGCGATCTAGATAAGTTGCACAAAGAGCGATCCTAGAACCTGTCCAAAGAGCGATCCACAGATGACCAATGAGCGGTTCAGAAGATGACAAATGAGCGGTTCAGAAGATGACACATGAGCGGTTCAGAAGATGGTATTTCAGGCGGTCCAGAAAAGCGTTCCAGCAACTAAAATCTCCATTATGAGCGATCCAGAACAGAAAATTTGGAGCGATCCAGATAGAAACTGTACTTAGGAGCGGTCCATAAAGGCGGTTCAGTGATGACGTCAGAGCGATCCAACTTTCACAAGGGATTTTAAGTCACTTTTAGTCCGTATTTTGATCCGAAACTTTCAAGGGTTTGTTATTACTGTGTTTCACACCTAATGTCCAAAATTCAGTCCATTTCAACCGCTAAATCAGTCCAGATCTACAAAAGTCTGTGAAAACCACTTCGTATCTAGCAACTAACTCGCAACTGGCTCTGATACCAATTGTAGGATCAGTTTTGATGTTTAATGCAGCTTCCACCCCATCTGGATATTTCTGTGTATAATGATTCCACATTGGGGGTGGAACACTGTTAAAGGCAGGTGAAGCATGTGGTTGTTGTGGTACTATTTGCTCTAACACATATGATGATGCCACATAACTCATCAATTTCTGATCAATTCTATCATTCTCAATTTTAATCAACTCAAGCTCTTTTCTTAAAGATGCGATTGTGTCTAAATGAAAGTTTACTTCTCTTTGTTTGTCAAATAAAGTTGATTGTGCCAGCTTGGTTGCTTTATCGTTTTCAAGACTTTCTTTTTGGATCATTTTTATTGACCTAGACAATGTGTCGTATGCCTCTTTTAATTGCCCTAAGTCAAACTTCATCAGATCTGCATGTTGTTTCAGTTCCTGATACATGGTGTCTTTTTCAAGACACTCCGTGCATGGTTGTGAACAACGTTGACACGGTGTATCAGAGATTGAAACTGTTTCTACTATAATCTCATTCTCACAAACAATTTTACCAACAGGTTTTGACTCCAACTCAGACGACTTGACCATGTTGACTTCTAAGACTCCAGATTCCTCTCCTAGACCTGACACTTTATCGACTGACTCCTGAATGTCTGAATCTACCTCTTTTAATTTGCTCATCAGTGCTTTATCCGCAATCTCCTTCAGAGTTTCTTCAGTCATTTCCTTTGACACATCAATCTTCTCCTCGACTTCTTCTCCAGTTTTGATGACTTTCTGGATCAGGATCCACATAACTTGCATCTTTAAGTAATCCAAAGTTGTCAATCACCAACTCCGGCTCTGGATGATGAGGATGGTACTTGACCAAGTTCTTCAACGAGAAATTAAACATGTGTGCTTGAACAAGAAGATCATCCTTAATGTTTCTGTCAATATCAGGATAAGCACGGTCAATCATCATTTGAACAAAGCGTGGATATCTCCAGACTCTAACATCTGACGCTAAATTCTCCACCATATAATGAAAAATGATGTGCGAGAAGTTGTATTTCTTGTTCAACACTAATGCAGTTAACATGTTCATTTGATAATCCCTTATCTGGTCATAACTTCCCTTTGTGTGACTCAGGAAAATCAAAATACAGTGAATCAAGAACTTGAATGATTTCTGAAATTTTGACTTTAAGTAGTTCCCAGTATTCAACGTGCTTCTGTATCCCAAACGTAGCATTCAACCCTTCACCATTCGTTCAGGAAATCTAGTTGGGTAGTTGGCTTCATCAGGGAAATCCATAACTTCTCGAACCAACGCTTCAGTCACTAGTATAGTCTCTATCTTTCCATTCACTTCCACTTCTGCTGAAATCACCTTGTTTTCCCCGTCATACTTTGCACTATTCCAAAATCTACTGATATGTGATCGATACAACGGCCTTTATTCAGTCATAGCTTTCTTCACTGGAATGCGATCCATATAAGTCAAAATACTGCTAAATTCAGATAATAGAGGACATTTCTCCATATCTAAATCCACACAACTGTTGTGAACTGGATCGAACAACACATTCGTAGATGCGTGCACAACAACAACATACAGGAACTTAGATAAAATTTCACATTTTGAACACTTTGACCAAAAAGGCGATCCATCACAGAAACTTAAAAGCGATCCAAACATTATAATACCACAAAGGCGATCCAAGGGCTTAACAACCCTATAGGCGATCCACAAGAATGACTAAAAAGCGGTCCAACTATAAGAAAACACAAAAAGCGAGCCACCCCTAGTCACATAAGCGACACAACCCTAATATGCCTTAAAAGCGGTCCAGAACTTGTTCCAATGGGCGGTCCTAGAATTGTATGAATGAGCGATTCAACATGGAACCTAAAAGCGGTTCAACATACAATTGTTCACAAAAGCGGTTCAAATATGATCTATGAGCGGTTTAAACTTCCTGGTTGTAAAAGCGGTCCACATCTTAACAACATGTAAAAACATCTTATACCCTAAAATTGATTCTACAAACAGATTCTACACATAAATCCGACTCTAGAGGTGTCTTTTAATTCCTACAGTTATGTCTTAAACACTCTAGATCTGAGATCTAAACTCATTCAGTTCCGACAACCCTCATCAAACGATCAAATTTCATCAAATAGCATGTAATACTACACCTAGAATCATCATACGACACTGAATCAACAATCATTTCACACAAACATTACATACACACACTTAAAACATGAATTGTTCACTTACACATGCCAACAGACGAGATTTAAACACACTAGGACTGAAATTAAATGATGACTAACCTTGCCCATGATGTAAATGATGGAAATCTATCAAGAACAAAACTAAATCAGCAAGAAATCACGAAGATCAGTTGAGATCGCTCGAATCGCCTCAGAGACAATGACGTAAAAGCGGTTTAGGGTAATGGCAAAATAAGCGGACCCTGTTCCTTATATATGAGGGTCTGAACCGCTTAATCGTCATGTCCTATGAGCGGTTCACAATGTTACTTTGACACAAGAGCGGTCCATAGATGTGTCATAAGAGCGATCCACCCTTAATTTTCATAAAATTCAATTTTTTAATCATTTTTCAACTTTTTTTGATTTCACATGCTGGCACCCAGTTGACCAAGTCCAAGTTAATGACCTTGGAACAACTGATTGATCTTCCAAGTCCAAGTTAATGGCCCTGGATGATCAGATTTATGAAGTACTTTGTCGTTTTGTTATAGAAGTAGTTCAAATTAATGACTTTTGACGTTTCAAACATTTGCACATTTTATCTGTCAAAAACATCATACCAGATCTTTGTTTGCAATCACAGCTTATCCAACCCTCATCAGACACCGACATAATCTGCATACGGGCTTTGAACTTTCAATCCCCAGTATCAGTTGTCGAAAATAAAAGGAGAAAATAAAATCTTTTTGGGTTTAAAGCTGTACAAACAGAAATATATATACACACTATTTTTTCGAGCGTGTTAAGGGATCATGTCAGCTGCCGACAGAACACAAGTCGGTATATTGATCCACTTTAAATTCTCACAGAATTTTCAAACTGTTTGGGATACGTTATTAGTGTTTTAGAGACTTAAACGTCAACGTGTGTTCCCACCTCAGTATATACTCCCGTATCCGGATCCCAGTATTCAGTCTTACAGGTGAATATACCACAACTGATATCTGTTAGGGGTAGATGCGAAACCGTGAGAGCTCAGGTCAGAACTTCCGTTCAGCAGAGAGATGACGGCTCGACTTTTCGGTGGGTCCCCTTTAGAGGATCTTTTGCATTTCAACAGCAGCGACTATCAATTTTATTGTTTCATCAGCATGCTGGGGGTGAAGCTTATGTGTCACACCCCCAAAAATCCACCTGCGGAGTATCACCGCTTGGGAGCGTGACTGACCAGGATCAAGCCACCAATCATATTGAACACGTAATAAATAGTAATAATTATCCATCAATACGAAAGGTGTTTATCCAACCAACATAATTAAGTATAGCTGAAGCATTAAAGTAAAACCCAACATAAATGTTAATGTTTGAAACGTCATAAGTGTTAAATAGGTAATCACGATCCACTTGCCCACAACGACCTGCTCCTCCTTGTGCAAGCTCCATTAGTACCTAAGGTCCTGCAAGGCATGCAGCAGAGAGTCAACAACTAGTTGAGCGAGTTCACAGAAAGTAATTGCGTAATAGTAAGTTCATGAGTATCAGGTGGCTCTACTGGGCCGTTGGTACGTTCTATTGACTAGACCATTCATAACCATAAGTGTTCTTCATAATCCGAGAACAGTAGTAGGTGTAAGTTCACGCAGGTTTTACGTAAGTATCCTTCACATCCGAGGATAGTAATGAGTATGAGTATCCTTCCCAACCGAGGATAGTGATCAGTGTAAGTATCCTTCACAACCGAGGATAGTGATCAGTCTGAGTATCCTTCACATCCGAGGATAGTAATATGTATAAGTATCCTTCACATCCGAGGATAGTAATATGGTATAAGTATCCTTCACATCCGAGGATAGTAATATGGTAGTCTAGTCATAGTGTCGGTATGAATCTATTCAACTTTATCCTTATCAATCCCATTCCCAACACCCCGGGAATCCCATGCCTTGGTAAGAGTGTGAACTCACCTTGGGTTGCTCGGCAGATACACACAAAAGGGGTTCTTGAACTAAGGTTGGTCAACACGTCCTAACAGGGTTATCATACCAGTCAGGTTTTGATCAAGTAATGCACATTGGTTTCACATAAGTTAACACGTTTCGAGCACGTACAGAACATGGCAGCATTTTAACAGTTATGTAACAACTTCAACTTGTACGATTTAAAATAAGCCCAAAAGAAATCGGCCCAACATAAAGAAATCCAAACATAAAAATACTCGGCCCAAACAAAAGCCTTGTGCGTTCCGGTTGGGCTTGTGTGACTGGTTTAAGCTTTGAGGCCCAACCGTACCCGGCCCAAATAGCAGACAACAAACAGTTTGTGCGATTGAGGCACCTTGTGCGACTGGAGACCCCTTGTGCGATCAGGGTCTCTTGTGCGACCAGATCAGCTTGTGCGAGTGGACACTTGGGTTGTCCGGCCCAACAGAACGGACCTGATTCTTGTGCGGTTCTATTTGGGCTGATCGGCCCAACAGCTTAACAGTTTGTACGTTTGTGTGTGGCCCAACATGTTGTGCGATTCCATAACATGTTGTGCGATCATGCCAATCTTGTGCGACTGGGACTTGTGTGACTGGTCAGCTTGTACGTGTGGGCATCTTGTGCGAACAAGATACCTTGTGCGATCGGTTTAAAAATCCGGAATTTTTGCATATTAGTTACAACCTTAAATCTTGCCAATCAATTACCAAGTTTCCAATTATCACATATCAATTAACAACTAATCAGTTTCCTATCATGCCCCTAATCGATCAAACCAACATATCTAGCATTTCGATTCACATGAACTCTAAATCCAAACATGAACAATAACAATATTCATAACCCATTCACACAGTCAATCCTAATCATCAAACAACACTACGATCATTAACTATAGCAACCATAACCACATCACAGCCGACACGCATTCGGTTTAAGCATCATTACGAAATCATCATAGTAGCAACTTAATCATGATAGTCTATCCTATCCAATCGGTTTATTTAGATTATTATCATACAATCCCAAATCATGAGAATATCATAATCGACATGCTATCAAGAACCCTAGTTTATCATACAAGATCATAATATCATCAATCATACAACACTAACCGATTGAAAAGAGGATGGGGTTGATCCGAGCACAAAGATCTTCGGTGAAGGAGGGATTCTTGGCTGCCTTCGGTTTGCGAAAAAGAGAGAGAGAATAGCTAGGGTTTCTTGTGTGTGATAGTGTTTTGATAAGAATGAGAGATGGTTACAACACTCTAAGAGTTATGCGCGTGAGGTGTGTGGGCCGAACCCTAACATGGGCTGCCCTATAGTCCGTTTACAAGCAATACGGCCCAAAGGCCTTGTGCGGTCGAGTGGGTGTGTGGGTTGTTGTGCGATCGGATCATGTAACCCATATACATTCATATAACATGTCATACATTCATTCAATAAGAACACAAATCACATAACATTCATATCACTCACATACGTTACATCAAAGCACAAAAGTAGGTTCGGAAACACGAGTTGTCACATTATGTTTCAAAGCTTTTGCGCAAAGTATTATCCGGGGACTAGGTCAGTATTTCCATACAGCAGAAGTCCCGGGATAATACCCCAGATATCACCGAGTATAAAGACCTAGTATCTCAGAATATGGGACCTTTCAAACAGGATTTCAGGGGTTACCTATATATCCTGGAGGTGTTCCCCACGAAAACGCAAGTTAAATTTAGTTTATATCCCAAATCGATCTACTAAATCTGTAAGAACCTACCGGCACATCTTTAGCGAGACTGCTTAATTGCATTTTTACATTACATATCTTTAGCGTACTGTGCCCGTCTAGCTGATGTACTATCATTTCCCCTATACTACACAGCTCTTTTTGCATTTTTTAATGTTTTTGGATTTTTATGATTTTATCATGTTTTTGTATTTTTCTGTGAATATCTCCCCCTAAAACTAAAACATATTTTTGTGTTTTTGTTTTTAACGAAAAGCAGAAAATACAACTGTACAAATAAAAGTTGACAACTCAATACGGTTCAAGTCAGATCGCCGCCCAACTCGGCTTCACACTCGATAACCCTCCCAGATTGCAGATTTTTTAACCCATTTAACCTTAAAAGATAATAAAATCTCTTTTTATCAAACGGTTTCATGTAAAAATCAGCTTTCTGATCATCGGTGCACACATGTTCAATCCGTATTAGTTTCTTTTCGTAACAATCTCGAATAAAATGGTGACGGATTTCTATGTGTTTCGTTTTTGAGTGGTGAACCGGATTTTTCGTAACATTGATGGCCGCTTCATTGTCCACAAATATTGGTGTATCCAAGAATTGCAGACCGAAATCACGCATCTGCTGTTGAATCCAGAGAATCTGAGAACAACAGCTAGAGGCTGAGACGTACTCAGCCTCGCAAGTTGAGAGCGCGACTGCAGTTTGCTTCTTGCACTGCCAGGTAACGAGCCGAGTTCCGAAGAACTGGCACCCAGCAGTGGTGGACTTAGCGTTCTGCTTACAACTACCGAAATCTGAATCAGCAAAACCAGATAATGTAAAATCACCCGAGCGAGGGTACCACAAGCCGATGCTTGGGCATCCCTTCAAATACCGTATAATTCGTTTGACGATCGTCAGATGTGATTGCTTCGGGTTTGACTGATATCGTGCGCACAAACATGTTGGATACATGATGTCGGGCCGAGAAGCTGTAAGATACATCAACGAGCCGATGATCGATCTGTATAATGTTTCATCCATCTTCACACCTTGTTCATCCGGACAGATACCATGATTTTGTGCGAGAGGGGTTGATGCAGGACTGCATTCTGTCATATCAAACTTATCCAGCACGTCCTTTACATACTTCGATTGATGAATGAAGATTCCGTCGGGTAGTTGTTCTACTTGTAACCCGAGGAAGAACTTCATCTCCCCCATAGAACTCATCTCGAATTTCTTCTTCATCACAACTTCAAAAATAATATCGTCGACATAGATCTGCACAATCAGCAAGTGGCCAGCTACTTCTTTTGTGAACAAGGTGCTATCTACTGTGCCTCTTGTGAACCCGTTGTCCAGCAAGTAGGTCGATAGCGTCTCATACCAGGCTCTCGGGGCCTGGTGGAGACCGTATAAAGCTTTATCCAGCAAATACACCTTGTCTTTGTTTAGCGGATCTGCAAACCCCGGTGGTTGCCCCACGTAAACTTCTTCTCGAATCTTGCCATACAGGAATGCCGATTTAACGTCGAGTTGATAGACTTTGAAATCTTTCCATGAAGCAAAGGCCAGAAAAATGCGGATTGCTTCAAGCCTTGCTACCGGTGCATAAACCTCTTCATAGTCTATACCCTCCTGCTGGCTGAAGCCCTGGACCACGAGACGTGCTTTGTTCCTCACCACGACTCCTCTATCATCACGTTTACATTTAAACACCCATTTTGTCTTTATCAGCTTCTGATTCTTCGGCAGATCGACCAGTCTCCAGACACCCAGTTTCTCAAATTGTTGCAGCTCTTCCTGCATACCATTCACCCAGCTGTCCTCGGTCAATGCTTCTTTGTGAGTTCTGGGTTCAATCTGCGAAATAAAACATTTGTATGAGACTTCTTTCTGCATATCAGCTATATCAGAATAAAAACATGTAAAAGCTTGATCTATCTGATGTCTTGTTTTGACACCACTCTGTAAATCGCCGATAATTTGTTCTGAAGGATGATAAGACAGTGTCCTTGGCATCACATTATCTGGAACCACAACTTCCGATTACAGATTTGAAATGTCGAGATCAACAATTTGATCAACAGCCTCCTCTGCAGTCTCATTTGGTTCCTCGTCAAAGGTAGGAGCGGGTTCCTCCTCTGAGTCATCAGAAACGTCAAATGATGGAGCTGGCTCCTCTGGTTCCTCTGGCGGTATATGAACTGTTCCACTTGGTCCAGCTTCATCATCGTGAGTGCCCACAGTTGGCGTAGGAACATCTAGCGGTCTAGATTCCGGCTCTTGCAACTGACTTTGCTGGTACAGGTACATAAGAGCAATTTCCTCCTCACTCGGCTCGGACGGCAGATGAAATGATTCCCAGAGTTTGTCGTAATCAAATAGGAATCTTTGTCCGAGAAGTTGTTGCGACTGTGTGTGCTTCTGACAATCCACATGAAGAACCTGAATCACCTTCCCCAGACACGGTACAAATACCCTCTTTAATGGGCTGGCATATCCTACGAAAAATCCTTCATTTGCTTTCGCTCCGAATTTACCATCAGCATCGATGAACGTACACGGAGAGCCAAAAGGTTCCAAGAAATCAAGATTTGGCTTATAGCGATGCAACAACTCAAAACAAGTCTTTTTATATTTCTTCACTGTCAGAACTCTATTCAGCGTATAGCAAGCTGCTGACACCGCTTCACTCCAGAAGAAAATCGGAAGCTTTGAATCGGCCAACATAGTACGTGCAGTCTCAATCAGGGTTCTATTCTTTCGTTCAGCCACGCCGTTCTGTTGTGGTGTATATGGCGCACTGAATTCATGAAGTATCCCCTTTTCATTGCAGAACTCGTACATTTTGTTGTTTTTGAACTCAGTTCCATTATCGCTTCGAATTCTTCTGATCGGCAGCTTGTACACTGTTTCCATTTTTTTGAATAAAACCATTAAAGCCTCGAACATTTCATCCTTCTTTTCCAAACAAACGACCCATGAAAACCTTGTATAATCATCCGTAACCACCAAACAGTAAGAATCTCCACTGATGCTTTTGACGTTGACCGGCCCAAAGAGATCCATATGCAATCTCTCGAGAGGTAACCGGATTGTGTTGATCATCTTTAGCGGATGAGACTTCCGTACCTGTTTACCTTTCTTACACGCAATACAATCGTCAGGTAAATGAAAATTTTTAACATTCACACCTTCTACCAAATCGTTGTGCACAAGAAAGTTCATTTTACGAATGTGTATATGACCCATCTTTCTGTGCCACATAACCGACTCTTTTTCAGTCGCTTTAGATTTTGTCACAAAGCATTGTTTTTGAGGAGTTGTTGGTGTTGCAGCGCTCATGTCTAAAATGTAAAGATCATTAACCCTAGGGGCGCGCAACAGAACCAACTCATCAGGGACTTTAAACCCTAGTTTTAAGACCAAACATTCTGTTTTTGTAAAGTGTACACTAAAGTCTTTATCGCAGATTTGCGAAATACTTAACAAATTGTTCGTCAGTTCAACAATATAATTCACTTTGTCAAACGATATGATGCCGTTCGTGAGCATTCCCTGACCAACAATCCTTCCTCCTTGGTTACCAGCAAATCCAACGTAACTTCCATTAATCGCTTTGACATCATACAATAGTGCTAAGGATTCCGTCATGTGTCGCGACGCTCCGCTGTCCATTATCCACCTTGAGAGCACAGACTTGGGCAGCTCCTGCAATCAATTCACAAACACATCAGTTAAACAATGATGCCCACGACTTTTTTAACTTCCAACACTGTACCAAAAACCACATTACATTTCTCAGTTGTTTTCGGAAAGTTAAACGTGACATTTTGCTCAATTTCCTTTTTATCTTGTTTCACATTGTTATGAAGTTTGGGGAATTCCGACAAAAACTTATCAAATTCAGACTCAAATACAGCAACATCATCTTTCACAGACTGTGACTCATTTTTCAACACATTTTCCATCTTTTTAATCTCACCAGATGGTTTAGATTTCACGATCCATGACTGATTTTCAAAAGTTTTAGCTTTAGGGTAAAGTATCGAAGTCTTAGGGGACTTAGAAGACTCGCCAATTTCGAAAATCGATTCTGGCTTATCCTCCGACTTCAACTTTTCACCTCGTTTGAGAATTCGGATCGGCGAAACCATCACCTGTTTGTCTTTTGCAACGACCGATGATTTTAGTCGAGGTTTTTGAATGGTCTGTTTTGGCACATATTTGTTTTTATCCTTAGGTTTTTCAACCTTCGGTTTCTCAACCACTTGTTTCTTAACCGCTTTTACCACAACCGGTTTTTCGATCACTTTCTTACACTGCTTCGCCATGTGGCCGATTTCATTGCAGTGATAGCATACACGTTTGTCATACTCAACAAATGTGCTACCAACAGTTTCTGCTTTCAGCTTTTGCGCTGCATTGAAATCGTCCACGGCCTTTTGACTAAAAATATACTCTTTTTCAGTCTCAGTGCTCGGACCACAAACAAATACATCATCAATTCTTTCTTTTGGCTTTACCAACTTCTTAGTCATTTTCTTCTCAAAACCAAGACCTTTATTCTTTAACTGATTTTTCTTGTTTTGGTTTTTACCCACCCCCTCTACCTTTTCTGGACTAGTAGGACGTGACGAACCAACTGATTTGTTTAGTTTTGAAAAGAAATCATTTTTCTTTAACTCATTTACGCTCAGCTTAAACACTTTCTGAACATTCTCAAATTTAACATTCTGAAGCGGAAACTCGTTGTTGGAGTAAAGTTTGTCAGATCCAATCATCGTGTAAGCCACCATAATTGAATCATCATCCACACTTTTATCCGTTTTTGTCAAATAACGATCTAAAAAGTTTCGTCCTCCTCAGACTCACTACCGGACTCCACTGATTTTGCCATCTCAGATTTCTCACTATCATCGTCCAACACCTGATCAATAACATTTTTGATTACCTGGGATTCGTTGTTAATGTCAGACGCAGTAAACGTGATATCAATGTTATCAGGTAAATCATTCTTAAGTGTTTTCAGTTTGATGTTTAACAAGATTTCAGGGGTTACCCATATATCCGAGAGATGTTACCCACGAATTAAGCAAGTTTGAAATTTAGTTTTATATCTCGTCACAGTTTATTAAATGTGCAAAAACCTACTGACACGTCATCAGTGAGACCGTTTATCACTTTTTAACTTTCCAATTCCTTAGCATGCTGTGATCGTCCACTGATGTACTATCATTTCCTCTTTTATACAACAAAACTCATTTTTGATTTTATCATGTTTTTGGCTTTTCAAATTTTCTAATGTATTTAGATTTTCTGAAAATTTTTACTCCCCCTAAAATGCAAACACATTAACGAAAAATTTGAAAACTATCTAAACTCTTGACCTACTTAATGAAACAAAATCAAAAACAAACTGTACAAATAAAGTGACAACTGATATCAAATCACTTCAAATCGCCATCCACTTGGCATAAACAATCAGAACTCCCCCTCACAACAAAACATTTTCTCATTTAGATTTCAAAACACTTAAGTTTGTTTTAATCAAAATGATTTTTCCGAAAAATAAGTTTGTTTTTACCCCTTGTAGATTTACCACTTGTTAAGTACGGGAATATGGTTCATCATCTTGTTCATCTATTTATCATGTATAGTAAATCAAGTACAATTTAATATCCCTGATTTACCATTTGCAATAAAGCAACCTCTGTGCCACTTGAAGAAAAACACACTACCAATTGTAGGAATATTACTTCTACACAACCATTTTACCAATCAGGATGCCGATTCCTGCTTCGCACTTACCAACCTGCAAGCTCCGGCGTAGTCCTTCATCCTGTAAAATTTTAACACTATCAAAAACTTTCAAACAACCTCTTTAAACATGAAAGATGCCGATTCCTGATCCACGGTTACAATCTTGGGATCTCCGGCAAGTCAGGTGTTTAATCAAACATAACATCCACCCAAGCCTGACCATCCTTGGGTGATTTTGAAACACATCTGTCCCACCAACACTTTGATTTATAAAACTCTTTAGCACCCTTAACATTCCTATCAACCATCTTCCTGAAAATGTGCTTGACTTTCCCGTTGAAAGCCTTCTCAACATCAAATTCTCCCTTATCAGTGAAGAATTGATTTGAGATCTCAACTTTTCCCTCTTTCTTCATCAAATTTTCCTTTGACAATGGAGGAAAATTTTCATCGTTCAATTCTGGAATGGAAACCACAACTCTTTTCTCAACCGATGACTCCTCTGATTTTATGGAATCAGATTCATCGTCAGAACTATTTTCTGATTTAACAATCCACTTTTGTTTGTTCAGATCACCTCTTCTTTTGTAAAAACGTTTTGAACTTTCACCTTTTCAGAACTTGAATTTTCAAAGAAATTACCATTTTCACCAATTGTTCTTTTCTATCAACACAAATCTTTTTCAAATTTGAGTTAGAAGAAACTCCCTGTTTTTGTTAATTGGTCTTGGGACAATTCCAAGCTATGTGGCCAATTTCTTGACATTTGAAACAAGTTCTTCTGTCAACTCTTTCAACAAACTTTCTCAAATTCTTCTTCACTTCAGCAAGAAACTCTTGATTTGACTGCTTCCAGAATGGTTTCTTCTGTTCATCCTCTGAGCTTCCTCCTGAAACAAATTTTGTTTTTGGTTTATAAATTTTCTGGTTTTTATAATTTTCTGACGAACTAAAACCAAGACCTTTCTTTTTGAGATTACCATTATGGTTTGGTTTCTTTTGGAAATTATAACCACAACCGTAACCCATTTTCTTGTTTACTCTTTGTTGAATCCTTGAAGTGTAAGGTTTAGGTTTTGAAGAAAGATCTAAATCTTTTATTTCAGAAATATTAATTTCTGTTAATTTGAAAACCTTTTTGATCATTTCAGTTTTAACACTTCTTATTGGGAATTCCTCATCAGAAAATAATTTGTCCGAATTATTCAAGGTATAAGCAACCTTAAACATTTCATCATTCAAATTATTCTTTGATAACAAGAATTCTTTATTATAAACCCTTTTAACCGGTGAACTCGGACTCTTCTCAGACGAAATCGAACTATCTGATTTAGACTCCGACTTTGACTCTTCATCCATATCCAACACTTGATCGACAACTCTCTTAACTAACTCAGACTCATGATCAGTGTCAGACGCTGTGAATGTAACATCAATATTGTCTGGTAATTCATCAGTGATTTCAGACTTTAATTTGATGTTTAGAGCTTTGTCTACTTGTTCCTCATTTGGTTTCCTGGGGGAATAACTCTCAAAGATAGGAGGCGGACATTTATTATACTTGACACTTTGTGGCTTACCAGTATTCTCTTCTTTTTCTTTCTTCTTGAACGCTTCAAGACCTGCAACAGTAGGATAAACCCGATCAATCAGATAATCACATGTAGTATAACTCAAAAGTAATCGGTTAATCCTTTCACTCTCAATTTTCTCAAGTTCCAACTCCTTTTTCAGCTTAGCACAATCTTCGATGTAATCATTAATGACACTTTGCTTTGTCATCAAAGTTGCACTCATCTTGTCAGTTGCTTTTTCAAATTCTGCATTCGTTCTTTTCAAACTGTCAACTGTCCTGTTCAATACGTCGTATGACTCTTTCACATACTTTACATCAAACAGTAGATCTTCTTTCATTTTCTCTAACTCAGCAATCTTCTTATCTTTTCCTTCACAATCTTTGCAAGATTCTGAACATTTATCACAAGGCTTTGTAACTTCAACTACCTTTTCAACTATCTTTTCAATTTCTATAGTCTTTTCAACTTCTACAAGTTTCTCGACCTCAACAATCTTTTCGACAATCTATTCTACTTCGACCACTCTTTCAACTTCAACTATTTTCTCAACTTCCACGAGTTTCTCGACTTCGACGTTTTTCTCCACTATTTTCTCTATCTCAACAATCTTTTCTTTTACATTCTCAGTGATTGCTTCAACGTTAGTTTCTACAGCTTCAGTCTTCGTCTTTTCATTAGCGAGTAGCTTTGCCGCTTCTAATTCTCTCTGCAATCGAGCAATCTTCTTCTGATTCAGCATCTCAACTTTATCTGCATAGAAAAAATTAAAACTGTCAGGATCAATGCTTCTTCGACATTTGTTAAGATATTCTTCCTCATCATCCGTATCAACATCACTTCCAAGATCTGGAAATATTGGAATCCTTTTCTGACAATTCTCATTTTGTTCCAGAATCCTGGTAACAAGTGCCACATCAGGTTTAGTTCCACAAGGTATATACTTGTCCCAGCTAAACCCCTGTGCAAAAACCTCATCACTTTGATCTACTATCCCAAAATAAGCTTTCCTATTGGCTTCTTCAATCATTTTCCCATAAGCAGTTTGTGGTTCCTTTTTTTGAGGTTGTTGATCGATTTGATGAAAGATTGATTTCTGATAATAATTGCTTTTTTCTTGACTTCCAGTTGACTCTTGGTTCTTGCATTCCCGTTTAAAATGACCTTTGCCTTTACATCGGAAACAAGTAACCTTTGACTTGTCAAAACCAAGTGGAGAGGTAGCCATTCCTCGAAACTCGTCTCTGCCAGTAATCTGTTGAAATTTTTCAGCTCTCCTGCAGGCACTAGCTAAGCACCACTTCACATCCATCAGCTCAAGCTCTTCTACATCGATTTGGTCGTAATCTTCCTTTGTGAGCATCAGATTACCAATTCTTCCAGCAATAAAACTTTCATATGACTCTAACATGGCAACAAAAGATGCCATGTGTTGCTTTGCTACCTCAGGAGAAAGATGTTGACCATTCTGAATGTTCAAGGTCACATTACACTGCAGATTTGTAGAATTTTGCTTTTGAGAACTAGGTGTGTTGCTGTTTGGATCAAAGCTTGAGAATGATGAAGTAGATCCACCACTTTGAGTTGTAGTACTTGCGTTTGGACTCGCAGAACCATCATCACTGAATGCAGTACTAATCTTTGGACTTTGACTGGGAGTGGTCTCAAACTTGTTTCCTCGATAGTACAGACTGACATCTTGCTAGGCATTTGGATTTGTCATTATAGCAGTCTTCTGAATATCCAGCTGCTGTTCTTCAATCTTCTGGATAAACTGAGCCAAGTTCATACTCTCAGTCTTCCTCATGAGTTTCACAATCATCAGATACGTTCCTCACATCTATTGGGGTAAAGCCTCTGCTAACTTATCAACCTACTCATCATCATCTTTCTGAATATCCAATCTTCCCCTTTCTAGAACCAGATGGCAGTATCTATCTATTGTCTGTTTCGTGGTTTCATGATCAAATGCAGTAAACATGTCAAACGACTTCTTCAATAACGCCTTTTTGTTTTTAATCGTATCAGCACTCCCTCTGAATTTCTGAATTAATGCCTCCCAGATTGATCTAACTGTTCCGTTATGTTGAAGTAAGACGAAGATGTCTTCTTTAAGTACTTGCTGTAAAATGCTGATCATCATCTTTTCACTAGTATATTTCAGCTTGTCAGCTTCTGTAAAATCATTGAAACCCTTTTCCAACCCACGCTCATTCTTTGGTCTCCATAGTCTTTCAGCAGTGAACACCAAGCATGGAATCTGTAGGCTTGAACCCAATTCTCAAATCAGTTTTTCCAACCCTGAAAATCCTCAATGTACATCAGCTTTGGTGGTTTCTGATTAGTACCCGTCTCATTTTCACTGTATACAGTCTCAGCATCAGTGACAGGTGCAACCGGTGTCGCAAAAGCTTTGTAAAACTCTTCGGCCATGATTTGATAACACGTTTTTCAATAACAGTCAATTATGAGCGAAATAGCAACTAAGGATGTAATCACAGGTTATCTGGAGCGAAATTAGGTCTACTGGGGCGAAATCAGGGCTTTGGGGCGAAATCAGATGACATTGGAGCGAAATCAGGTGCACTTGGGGCGAAACCTGATGGACCTTGGAGCGAAATCTGATGGTCCTTGGAGCGAAATCAGGTCTACTGGAGCGAAATCACAAACTGTACATACGAGCAAAATCAACTCGGGCCCTATTTTTGTCCATTTTTACTTTGAATTTCAGTCTCAAACTTTCAAGGATTTGTTATTGTCCAATTTTCTATGATCTGTGAAATCTTGGTCCGATTCTAACCATGAAATCTTCCTGAACAGATAAAACAAGTTGTAGAAGACAGAGAATGAAGCTGTTATGGCAAGAACTCCTCGTCCTGAGCTCTGATACCACTTGTAGGATTGCGTGCTGACCCGAACGAGTCAATCGGAGGTGTTCTAATCCGTTTCAGGTGCGGAATAACAAGAAACGGACACTAAAAACAGCTTGTTCTACTAACTCTTGCCTTGTATATTGATTTCACACTGATTACAGGTCAAACGGCACTTCGGCAGCAGTTCGTTACCGGAAACAAGATCTCTACAACTGATTTCGCCTAAGAGCTATATATAGATGACAGGATTTCGCTCATGATGACACAAGAAACCCTATGAGCGAAATCAGCAATTTGCTGATTTCGCCTGAAAGGCACATGTCACTATGGGCGAAATCACCTGCAAAGCACATATAAGCAAAATCAGCTTCCCAAACTCTCACATCTTCCTATTTTCTCGTAAAACGTGCCTTGATCTAACATTCTAAGACTAAGACTCGATACAAAACCAAGTCGACAGATGTATGCACCAACAGTTCTTAAACAAATAGACCCTATTTTTGGTGGTTAATAAAGCAAAGATACACATATGTAACAAGAAAAAAACAAGAAGTAATATTTTTAGAAATTATTGTCACAAGTTGTAAGGAACTAATTTCTTTAAAAATGGAGCTTTTAAGGAAACAAACACACTTTAGAGAGTAACAAGACTTACTAAATACCCTAGTAAGTTACTACACACTTTTTGTAAATTTTCAAGTTCATGAAATAGAGAAATTAGTGATTGTTGTTGAAAATTGTTGTTGATGATTGTTGTTGGTGATTGTTGACGATTTAAAAGAAAATAAACACATGTTTTGAAAACATGGGAAACCTCCATTTTTAGGGGAAACTATGTCAAAATTTTTATAAATTTTGACACTTAGAAAAAATATAAGTTTTTGAGGAACTTATTCCCTGAAAATGTGTTTAAAAATATTACCAAGATTTCCCTAATTTTTGGTAACAAGAAATGAGGATTTCTTCAAGAATAAGAACGGATGATAAATATATATATTATTTGATCACCAACTTTTGTGCCAAGTGTACATAGTATGTGTTATACGTCTAGTGTATTAAGACTTAAAAATACACTAAATACTCATGAGAAGTGTAAACACAAAAATACACATGCAACATACAAAATACATAATTCGGGTGCAAAGTGCAAAATACAAAATACTAGTATTAATTTTTGAGAAAATAATATAAGTATGATACGTAGTAAAAAATATAAAACATTTTTAACACAACAATACATATACAAAAGATATTGACTTGTGCTTGTACGATACAAGTCTAGTGACTAACGACAATAAAACACCTTTAGGTCACAACGCACTATAAACAAATCCGGTGAAGTTTACGATGCAAGGAACGCAAAGTTGTGAGTTCATGCTCCCCCTTTTTCTTTTAACTGTTTTTAGTTTTATAACTGCGGGGGTGAAATACATGTTACAAATACGCCAATATTTATAGATGGTATAATACAAAAACAAGAAGCACGCTTGGTGATAACTAGTACCAAGTATGATGCGTTTTGAGAAATGATACGAGAAATCGTGTCACGAATAGGGTACCATAAGCACCATTAATCGTGTACAGACTAAGACCGCAGAACAAAAGGTTAGATCTAATGGGTTTTTGGGCAGCCCCACTCTTGGTGACAACTAGAACCAAGTAGTGTTTTTGTGTCTCAGTCGTGAATCGACTACAGAAAAATGCCTATGGTTTGGTGACTTCCTATGTCGTGTCACATGTTATGGCTTTGCAACCCATTAACACTTGATACATATAGAGATATATGACTCATACATGAATACGTGATTTAAAACGAAATACATACCATGTTTTTCATACAAAGTATACAAGCGTTCAATACAAAAACTGCATGAATTCACACCAGCATTATGATGACGTTTTTTCCAAAACTCACATGTATTTCAGGTAACTAAAGGTGGATGTGCGCGCGGTCCTACTCATGCTTATGGATGTCGTCTATGTTATGTTTAAATAAAGTTGTAAACTTTTAAGACAATCTTTTATGCTATCGTCGCGATGTAGACGCTAAACTTTTGTTTTCAAATTATGAAATGTGTGGTATTGAAGTTATTTTTACGAGCATGTAGAATGTTTACCTTTCGTATGCAATGAGAACCTTTCATGATCACACCTCGTGCTTCCGCCGCAGAAAGGGGTGTGACAGATTGGTATCAGAGCTGCGATTGTAGTGAACCAGGATTCCTTCTCGAGTCTTGTCTACAATCTCTAGGATCCTTTCACGAAAATGATTTTTCAAAGAGTTTTCATTGCATAAAACTTCCCGCGACATCCACTGCCTGAAACTGTTTACATGAGCCTGGAAAAGACACTACGAGACTTAGGGTGCACAGGAGTAGCACTTGTCTTTAATTGAGAAATTACTTGCAATTATGTGTGATAATTAGCATATACATGTACTAGATGTAGAATATCACTAGTATACATGACTTTACCTAAAAACAATGGCCTAACTGAAGGAAGAAATACGAGGATGAAACGAACTGTGCGGACTGTGCAAGGAATTACGTAATTATGGATGCATACATAATTATGGAATTCAGTGCACAGAAACCACTGCAAGTCTTGTCACGTATAGATTCCCTCAGTGCAAGAAGAGGGTCAAACGTATACTCTTTGGAGTAACGACTTAGGGTATAAAGATGAGAACCGCCAATGTGAACTAAAGTGTCTACCTAATTATACATGCTTGTTGCTGTATGAATTGATTTATGCATTGCGCGAATTGTTTGATGTCACTTATGTGGTATACGCCTGCATGTCACACCCTGGCTTTGCGGAAGCGTGGGTTAATTTGGTGTGACTTCTTAATACCATAGCTTAACCATAACAAAGCTATATGAAATAAAAACCATGCAAGATCATCCATTTAATTAAGTTTTAAAAACCAAATACAATAACATTGTCTTAACGGAAACACATCCTAACGACATAAACTTTGTTCAACAAACACAAATATCAACATAACATAAACACAGTTTAAGGACTGTGACTTGTCCAGGAAAGAATCACATTCCCTAAACCCGGATGACCTCGTAACTAGTGCAGCGGGAAAACGTGTCATACCGCGCCAGATCCTTTAATTTCCTGAAATACATGTAAGTTGAAAAAAATCAACAATAATGTTGAGCGAGTTCATGTGTTAGTGAGTAAATAATCCTTTGTTTGTATAAAAATCCTGGTATGTAGCAAATAAGGGAATTGAGATCACCAATGGTTTGCAAGGCCATTGATATGTGTGAAGTGGAAGTAGGGAATTGAGATCACCAATGGTTTGCAAGGCCAAGGATGGGGGACTTAATACATGTGCGTTCGAAATATATTATTAAGTCTCACTTAAAATATGTTCTATTTCTAACTCCAAAATATAAATATTCTTCTCAAAAAATATTATATTTTTATTTCACATAATTTTCCCAAAATAATATCTTGACAAAAATAC
Organism: Helianthus annuus; assembly: GCF_002127325.2. Taxonomy (NCBI): domain Eukaryota; kingdom Viridiplantae; phylum Streptophyta; class Magnoliopsida; order Asterales; family Asteraceae; genus Helianthus; species Helianthus annuus. The sequence goes on along the minus strand of NC_035446.2, from coordinate 37,617,383 downwards.
GCGTTCATAAATATTTTTTAAAATGCATAAGTTACGTTTTAACGATTCGAGTGGTAATAATAATTACCGGTGTAACTTATATATTTATCGTGAAGGTGTTCGTATTAATTTGGATTCGTTAACATTCGATAATATTATTTTTACCCTAAAAATAATATTTATGTATCTTCACAAATAATTGACAAGTAACGTTGTGAAAAATATATTTAAATATATATTTATCACGTTTAATTTTTTGAAAATCCCACCTCCGATATTTTGTAAATAAAGTCGTGGCGAAACTTATATTTTTATAATATGTCGAAAAGTATTTCTAACACTTGTAGTGAAAATAATTCTAAGTGTTAGGTTTTTGGAAAAATTTCGCCAGAGTTTCCTCTGTAACTGGAGGTGGCCACGCTTTCAAGCGTATCATTTTCTTTTATAAATCAAATCAACCATTTTCTTATTCAATCAAAACAACGTCCAAAACAACAAACTAGTAAATAAATATGTAAGTCGCATAAATCACATGAACTTGTGATTTACTCAAAAATATGAAGTAAATCCCATTACATTTAGTGAATTTTTATATAAAACAATCCGATTTCGTAACAACCTCGTTTTTAGCAAAGTTCCGTCTTTACAACTTCTCGTCATCTTTTACAAATATAGTTATTTTTTCGAAACTTTGTGCTACACAAGTGTTTACACACTTATGTGTTCTAAAAATCATTCTTGTTAGTGTAAGATCCGTCTTTAGAAAATATGATTTCTTTGATACTTGGTTCTTTGAAAATACCGCTTGTAGATCCGTAGATCTACTAGTTTTAAACACTATTTCACAAGTAAAATCATTTTACACAAGTTCATGATTTGTGTGTGGTAGAGTTTCATCCTTTAAACCTTGTTACATCCAAAACAACTGTATGTCATGATTCATGATCATGACCAACCCGGGTTAAACGATGATCTGAGCTACCACAACATAGATCGGGTCCAAATAACTACACAAATCAAATACTACAAGATTTACACAACATTCAAACTTTTAACCATCACTTTTAGTGTTTTTAGTAGACTTTTATGCATCAACTTGTAAGATTACGAGTTTTAACCGTTACAAATCATTTTAACCACTTTAAAATAGTTCGAGAAGGTGATTCAAGCAACTTACTACTAGCTCGAGGCTAGGGATGCATCTAGACGCAAAATGAGAGGATAAAAGCAATAGAGTGAGGTCCTTCGCCTTCCGAATGTACCAAGCCTCCTTATACGTGATCCTTGACGCTTGAATGGACTTGGAATGTGAAGATCAAAGCTCGAAAAATTGATGGGTGTGTAGGGGATCTCGGCCGAGAGCTTATAGAGGGAAAGAGAGAGTTTTTGTGTGGTGAGTTGTGATGAATGTTCATATGTGCATATGCTTGAACTTATAGGCAAAGTTAAGGTCATGGTCCATTGGTTCTCATGCTACTTAGATATTAGGCAATGGTGATTAAAATAATCACAAGGGTACAAGGTATGTCCCCCCTCTTGGGGACGGTTGGTTAGGGGGGGGGGTCTTGGTTCAAATCTAACTAATTAGTTACTTTATAGTTAGGTTAAGTTAGGTTAGTTAAGTGCTTAACCCGGTTAGTAGTGCGTTGTGCTTTATGGCGGGTGTTAGGGTATTCAGGGATCCTAACTGGCTCAGAAAAAGATAAATAATGTAATGGTAATATTTTCATGTTCCGGGTAAAGTCCGGTTGTTCGGTTGGATTGTAATCCGTTAGAGCGCTTAACAAAGCTTTAAAGTGTCGTTGTTATTATTTTTAGTGACATAACTCATTCCTGACACTTCGGAAAGTGTCTAGTAATATTTTTCTCATGTTTTGACACTTTATTAGTTAGCTAAAAGCTAAATTGTTAATTAACGTGCTGAATTTTGTGCTTAGAGTACGTTTTAGGCACATCTGATCACTGTAACTCATTCCTAGAGACGCAGTTCTTCAACCCTTGTATCCCTACACTCGCCACTAGTGTAGTAACTATTTCTGGCTCATACAGGCCTTAGAGGCAGTGTCTGCCTGATGCTGGCTTTATCAGCATGTTCAATAGGTTATCCGTTTATAGTGTTACTGTGCTTTTGTGCATCATGTTTGTCACTAAGGTTCAGCATGTAAATAATGTAGTGACAGTAAATAGAGTATGATGCAAGTTTGTATATGTATCAACGTTCAAGTAGCAGTTTATCCACAATTTCAGGTAAGCACAATAATTAAGCAGTAATTAATTATTAATTAAGTCGTACGGATACCTGGTTTAGTGAGGGTTGTCACACTGCATATATATATATATATATTATATATATATATATATATATATTATATATATATATATATATATATATATATATGTTGCTACTGTCTCGTATGACGATATCAAACAAATGTCTAACCCTATTATGTTATGTTCTGTCAGAACATGGCACCAAGAAGAGCTGTGAACGCTCGCGATCAACCTCCCCTTCCCCCACTGCCAAGAACTGATGAAGAGCTGAACGCTCTACTGGAAGAAAGGATCTCTGCTGCTATCGCCCAGTATGAGGCCAACTGTACTCAAGACAGTGGAGGACCAAGCAATTCTAGGCGCAACGAGAATGGAGATTCGTCTGGAGGAAACGCAGCTCAAGGTAAGCATAAGACAATTTGCTATGCATGGGGAAATTTATGAATGGCCTTTGTTTCATTATTTCTTCGATTGCTCACAAATGAATTGGTTGGGTCAGTTACATGCTGCACCTTCAAGCAGTTCCTTGACTGCAAACCAATGAACTACGATGGCACTGGAGGAGCAGTAGCGTTTGTGCGTTGGACGGAGAAGACTGAAGCCACTATCCGCATGAGCAAGTGTACCATGGATCAGCAAATCACTTTTGCTACTGGGTTGTTTGTCGATGAAGCACTGACATGTCGGAATTTGCAAGTTCAAACGTTGGGTGATGAAGCCGCGTACGGCATGACTTGGGATGAACAGAAAGAGAAGATGAGAGAAAAGTACTGCTCTCGTGCCGAACTCCAAAGGTTGGAGACGGAGTTCTGGCACTTGACTATGGTAGGTGCTGACATCACTGGGTATACTCGAAGTTTCCTTGACTTGTCTAGGGTAATTCCCTACATGGTGACTCCAGAATTCAAGCGCGTTGAACGCTTCATTTGGGGACTGGCCCCAGAATTTCGTGGCATGGTAACTTCAGCCAAACCCCAAACAATCATCGAGGTTGTAACTCTGGCTGTCAGCCTTACTGAAGACTGAGTTCACATGCAGAAGCTATCACTGAACCCGACAGAAAATAGCGAGACGCATGCTGAGTCGTCCGGTGACAAGAAAAGGAAACATGCAAACTTGAATCAAGCAACTCGTAATAACAAGGGTTCCAACAAGAAGCGTGACCCCAACCCGCCTCAGGAGGCGAAATCGCTTCCAGCCATGATTGACAGTCCAGCTAAGGGATACCTGGGCACCCTGCCCAAATGCAATCGGTGCAAGCGTCATCACGAGGGAGCCTGTCGCGTTCCAAAGTGCGACAAGTGTGGAAAATTGGGTCACCACACTGAAGACTGTTGGAGTAAGGGAAACCGAAACGGAAATGGAAACCGCACTGGTGCTGGAAACAATGGTGGGGGCGGTAATGGCAATGGTAACCGGGTTGGGAATGAAGCCGGACGAAACCAAGGATGCTTCAGTTGTGGAAGCAATGAACATTTCATGAAAGACTGCCCGAAGAGAAACAATGCTCAGGCTCGAGCATTTGTGATTGGAGCAAGGGACGCACGCGAGGACCCTTACGTGGTCACCGGTACGTTTCTCATTAACAATCACTTTGCATCCATATTATTTGACACTGGTGCCGACTATAGCTTCATGTCTGTGGAATTTAAACATATGCTTGGGATAGAGTCTAGTAGATTGGATATTACATACTCCATAGAGTTAGCCAATGGTAAACTTGTTAAATCGGGCGAAGTTGTTAGAAGCTGCACACTAGAACTTGGCGAACGAAGACTTAGTATCGACCTCTTACCTATTCAATTGGGTAGCTTCGATGTAGTGGTCGGAATGGACTGGTTGTCCAAGAACAAAGCTGAAGTCATTTGTCATGAGAAAATCATTCGCATCCCTTTGGCGAATGATGAAACTCTCATCGTGCATGGAGAAAAACAAGATGCACCTCTAAGAATCATCAGCTGCATGAAGGCGCAGAAGTGCTTAAGGAAAGGATGTGTCGCTTTCCTGGCACATGTTGTAGACAAGAAGGCTGAGGAGCCGAAACTCGAAGACATTCCTGTGGTGAAGGAATTTCCTGATGTTTTTCCCGAAGATCAACCAGGACTACCTCCGCAACGACAAGTCGAATTCCATATAGACTTGGTCTCAGGAGCCGCTCCTGTAGCCAAGGCACCCTATCGACTTGCACCATCCAAGATGCAAGAATTATCTACACAACCCCAGGAGTTGTGGGATAAAGGACTCATAAGGCCAAGCTTCTCGCCCTGGGGAGCTCCAGTATTGTTCGTGAAGAAAAAGGATGGAACTCTGCGGATGTGTATCGATTACAGAGAACTGAACAAGCTCACAATCAAGAATCGGTACCCACTACCGAGGATTGATGACTTATTTGATCAACTACAAGGATCAAGCTACTATTCCAAGATCGATCTTCGATCTGGATACCACCAGCTAATGATACAAGAAGAAAGCGTACCAAAGACTGCATTCAGGACACGCTATGGGCACTACGAGTTTCTTGTGATGCCATTCGGACTGACGAACGCGCCAGCGGTGTTTATAGATCTAATGAACCGCGTATGCAAACCATACCTCGATAAATTCGTGATTGTATTTATCGATGATATCTTGATCTACTCACGGACGAAAGAAGAGCACGAGCAACACCTCAGAACCATTTTAGAGCTACTAAAGAAAGAGAAACTGTATGCAAAGTTCTCAAAGTGCAAATTCTGGATTCGCGAAGTACAATTTCTTGGTCACATTGTGAATGAGAAGGGCATTCATGTAGACCCATCCAAGATAGAAGCAATAAAGAATTGGGAACCCCCCAAAACCCCAACTGAAGTTCGTCAATTTTTGGGATTAGCGGGCTATTATCAACGGTTTATTGAGAATTTCTCAAAAATAGCTCAACCGCTAACGGCCCTTACGCAGAAAGACAAGAAGTACGACTGGGGCGTTAAACAAGAAGAAGCCTTCCAACTACTCAAAAACAAGCTATGCGATGCACCAATACTGTCATTACCCGAAGGCACTGAAGACTTCATGGTATATTGCGACGCTTCGCGACAAGGCTTGGGTTGCGTGCTCATGCAACGCCAAACGGTCATCGCTTATTCTTCAAGACAATTGAAAGTACATGAAAGGAACTACACCACGCATGACTTGGAACTGGGTGCGGTGGTCTTTGCCTTGAAGATCTGGCGACACTATCTGTATGGTACTCGATGTACAATCTTCACAGATCACAAAAGTCTACAACACATACTTTATCAGAAGGAACTGAACATGCGCCAGCGGCGATGGGTCGAGTTGCTAAATGATTATGACTGTGAGATTAAGTACCACCCTGGAAAGGCAAACGTTGTAGCAGACGCTTTAAGCCGAAAAGAAAGGGTTAAGACCCTAAGGGTTCAAGCATTGGAGATGACTATTCGGACGAACCTCACTTCACGTATTCGTGACGCACAACAAGAAGCCCTTAAGGTGGAAAATCGCAAAGCTGAATACCTCCGGGGGGCATTGAAGTACATGGTGCCAAATGAAGAGGGAGCCTTATATTTAAGAAGCGTATTTGGGTTCCGCTCTATGGTGGCTTACGAGAAGGCATCCTTGATGAAGCGCACAAATCGAGATACTCGATCCACCTAGGGTCGGATAAGATGTATCAAGACTTGAAAGAATATTATTGGTGGCCGAGACTTAAGAGCGACATTGCTGTTTATGTTGGAAAATGCCTAACCTGTGCTAAGGTTAAGGCTGAATATCAGAAACCGTCCGGCCTACTACAACAACCAGACATTCCCATGTGGAAGTGGGAGCAAATCTCGATGGACTTCATAACGAAATTACCCAGGACCCCTAGAGGGCACGATATGATATGGGAGATAGTTGATCGACTAACGAAGTCTGCGCATTTCCTACCAATCTGCAAAAAGGATAGCACTGGAAAGCTCGATGAAATATACCTGAAAGAAATTGTGTCGCGTCATGGAGTGCCTATCTCAGTCATTTCAGACAGAGATGGACGCTTTGTCTCAAGAATCTGGCGGTCCTTTTAGGAAGCCTTTGGATCTCAGCTAGACTTGAGCACGACATTCCATCCACAAACAGACGGCCAGAGCGAACGAACCATACAAACGTTAGAAGATATGCTTCGCGCATGTGTCATGGATCTAGGCGGCAGCTGGGATACTCATCTACCTACAGTTATCATACAAGCATAAAAGCCGCAGCATTCGAAGCTCTGTATAGCCGCAAATGCCGATCGCCCTTATGTTGGGCAGACGCTGGAGATAAGCGTATGGTTGGTCCTGAACTTGTACAAGAGACAACCGACAAGATTTCGCAGATCCGAGAGCGCATTAAGGCGGCTCGAGATCGACAAAAGAGCTACGCTGATCGAAGACGTAAACCATTAGAATTCGAGGTAGGAGACAAAGTGTTGTTGAAAGTCTCACCTTGGAAGGGCGTAGTCAGATTCGGAAAACGTGGAAAGCTGAATCCACGATACATCGGACCATTCAAGATCTTAGAGAGAATTGGTACCGTAGCATAAAATTGGAGTTACCGGAAGAACTGAATGGAGTACATGACACATTCCACGTATCCAACCACAAGAAGAGTCCAACACAAGAAAACGTAATCATCCCTGCGGATGAAGTGCATATTGACGACACCCTCCGATTTACAGAACAACCCGTTGAGGTTACCGACTGGAAAGTCAACAAGACAAGAAGGAGCAGTGTCAAACTTGTCAAAGTACGTTGGAACTCTAACCACGGACCCGAGTACACGTGGGAATGTGAAGACCAGTTCAAAGAGAAGTATCCCCACTTGTACAAGAAGACTCCTACCAGGGCTAGTACGGCCTGAATTTCTGGACGAAATTCTTTTAACGGGGGGAGACTGTGACAACTGGCACAAAACCGGTAATTTTCGTACACTTAAATTACTATTTAACGACTACAATTATGTGCTTAAATGTAAACATTGACTGATTACATGCTAAACAAGTGAATTCATGCATGTTTTATACTAAAAAATATTGCTTTATGCATAAACAAGAGCGTTGCGTCAGAAATACTAGTAAACTCACCGGTAAGACACAATGTGTCAACAGAACTGCAGAAAGCAGTCAGACATTAGAATTTGGGGCCTAGGTGTAGGTCCAATGACAAGAATACATTAAAACCCAAGAGTACATACAAGGGTTTAATATATAGACATTACGGAAGCAAAAATAAGCACTAAAAAGCACCCGAAACGTACTTTAAGTGCAAAATTTTATACAAATCAGCAATAATCAGCTTTTAACAACATAAATATTATGCAGAATTGATGTTTCAACATCCAGAACATTTCCCTAAGTGTCGGGAATTAAAAGTATTACAAAAGGGTACTTAAAAGACACTAAAAGGTGCAATTTAGCACTTTAACGAACCGGTGTCTAACCGAACAACCGGATAATACCCGGAACACCAAAATAATACTAGAAGCATTGTTTCTACTTTTCTGGGATAGTTAGGGTTCCCGAACACCCTAACACCCTTTATATTTCTTAAAACACTTATATCACTAATTAAATCACCTAACTTCTAACTAGTTCAAGTAACTAGCAATTAGAATCCAACCAATACATACCGCCCCCCACCCCCCATAATCGATTAGGGACATGAGATCCCATCCATAGATTTCTTTTGAATAAATTCATAGTTGTGTTGGAAGATTTAGGGACACATTACCCATTATGTAAAGCTTTGTTGGATGAACACTACTTAAAGACCACAAGGTCTTCATAACTACCATTCCACACAACACACACCACAATCCTCTCTTCCTTCCTCCCTACCCCTCGGCCGAGAACCATCCACACACCACCACCATATTCAAGTCTTGATCAATCATTCCAAGTTACTTACAAGGTGCTAGAGATCATACAACGAGGCCCGGTGTGTTCGGAATCTCAAGAACCTTCCTAGATTTCTTTTATCCACCTTGTTTACGTCTTGTTTCTTCCCTAGCCTCGTGCTAGTAGTAAGTGCCTCTAAACATCCTCTTGTTCTTATTTAAAGTGGTTAATAAGTGATTTAACGGTTAAAAATCCAGAACACACAAGACCATAACTAAAAGTCTTGAGAATATGATGAATAAGTTGGATAAAGAGAAACTAGTTGTGTAAATCTTGTGAATCTTGTCTAGTTATGATTATTTTGTGTTGTTTGTTGCTAGTAGTGGGATGGATCATCATCTAACCACATTAGATCACGTTCATGGAACGTGAGCTAGTAATATGTTGAGAGTAGAAATTGTAAGATGATGAACTCTTCCACTCACAAAACATGAACTTGTGGAAAAGCAATTTTTCTTGTAAAATAAGGTTCTAAACTAGTAGATCTAAAGATCTACAAGTGGGTTTTCGAAAGAACCAAGTTAAAAACACAAGTTGTAATAAATCTTGGTTCTTAAACAAATAGACCCTATTTTTGGTGGTTAATAAAGCAAAGATACACATATGTAACAAGAAAAATACAAGAAGTAATATTTTTAGAAATTAATGTCACAAGTTGTAAGGAACTAATTTCTTTAAAAAAGGAGCTTTTAAAGAAACAAACACACTTTAGAGAGTAACAAGACTTACTAAATACCCTAGTAAGTTACTACACACTTTTTGTAAATTTTCAACTTCATGAAATAGAGAAATTAGTGATTGTTGTTGATAATTGTTGTTGATGATTGTTGTTGGTGATTATTGACGATTTAAAAGAAAATAAACACATGTTTTGAAAACATGGGAAACTTCCATTTTTAGGGGAAACTCTGTCAAAATTTTTATAAATTTTGACACTTAGAAAAAGTATAAGTTTTTGAGGAACTTATTCCCTGAAAATGTATTTAAAAATATTACCAAGGTTTCCCTAATTTTTTGTAACAAGAAATGAGGATTTCTTCAAGAATAAGAACGGATGATAAATATATATATTATTTGATCACCAACTTTTGTGCCAAGTGTACATAGTATGTGTTATACGTGATAGTGTATTAAGACTTAAAAATACACTAAATACTCATGAGAAGTGTAAACACAAAAATACACATACAACATACAAAATACATAATTCAGGTGCAAAGTGCAAAATACAAAGTACTTGTATTAATTTTTGAGAAAATAATATAAGTAAGATACGTAGTAAAAAATATAAAACATTTTTAACACAACAATACATATACAAAAGATAGTGACTTGTGCTTGTACGATACAAGTCTAGTGACTAATGATAATAAAACACGTTTAGGTCACGACGCACTATAAGCAAATCCGGTGAACTTTACGACGCAAGGTGTGACAACTCGGATTTCCACAATTTCCATCTTCGCATTTATTACACGTAATTGTTTGGATTGTTTGTTTACACGACTAGTTGCTTCGCAGCGGAACACGTTTGTAATATGTTTAATAGTGTTAGGAATGATATGTTTATTTGAAATGCAATATTTGTTTGTAGATTCGTTGGGTGCATATCATGAGTGTTTGTGTATACATGTCTTAATAATTAATATTGTGAATTGTATAAAAGTTGAAGCCTGAAACCTTTGGCCGCCCCCCAACCCACGAAAACACCATCTATTGAAAACACCTAGGTGTTTTCGTTCAGGAGCTAGTCAGCGAAATTAGCATGGGCTTCGGCCCAGTAACAATTAAATATATGATTTGTTTTACTTCGTGTACGAAATCGATAACGGAGAAAAACCCTAACCGCCTCTCACATCCTCTCTCGTTTTTCTTTGAAACCGACGGCTGCCCTTATCTCATTCTAAGTGTGGTTCCCTGAATTGATCATCATTATTCGGTTAGTGGATTATAAATGCTTGTGATTATTTGTTGATATTATGATGTGACGGTTAGATGACTTGTTCATGGATTTAATATGCAAATAGGTTATATGATGATGAACATGTGAATTGTTATTGGGTAGAATTGTCGGCTAGATCAAGTGTAGTCCAATTGAAACCTATGGCATCTTACACACCCCAATACATCAATAGTACAATGTGCACTGCATGTATTTGTCGGCCAACATGCCTTATTTTTGCATGAAAAGTTGTCGGCTATCATAATTACAATTGCATAGGTTTTGTCATTAGTCATGGTATTTGATATATGTGTTTTAAATTATGTTATATGCTAGTACTACCGTTGGTCCAATGGAAATCAAGTTTGAATGTTGACTAAGATTCTTGATATATCCACATGCAATAGTTGGTCCAATGGAAATCAAGTTTAATGGTAAAGTCATAATCACATGTTTAGTAATTATATGTTCTTCTATTTTGTGCACATGGAGTTACTGAAATGGCGGCTAAGGAGATTCCATGGGCTGATCTCCCATTGGTGGGTTTGGGCGGCCCTAATGAGGGTATTGGTGGTGATTTCGGCCCACTAATAACATGTGGGGTTGGCCATATTGTTAATAATTTATTTGTAGTCTCATTTAGAGTGTTGAGATGATGGAGCTGACATCAAATATTACAACCATTGACTTTTAGTGGGTGTTGATAATGGAGGTCCAATGGAAGTTTAGTTAAGCATTATGTCCAATCAAAAATAAATCACCTCACCTTACATCAAAACTCATGGAAAGAGGGGTCCTTTGAGGTTTGGCGGCGGCTGATGGATGTCGACCGCTAGACTTTTAGTTTTTTTTTATTTTTTTATATTTTTTTATTTGTTTTGTTTGGTGATGTTATTTGTTACTTGCTAATCAGTTAAGGTTTTGACGAAACAAGAGGGTGTTTCGCCAAAGGGGATCTTGACGAAACAGAAAGTGTTTCGCCAAGGGTAGCCGGCGAAACAATGTGTCTCGCCAATTATGTGTTTCGCCAAAAATCTGTGTTTCGCCAATTTGAATACTTTGCACAGTAACATGATTTAACTCTGTTAAATGTTAACTGGATTGATTAACTACTGTTAAGTGATATGTTTGACTTGTATGATATCGAATACATGTTTAGTACTTCTGTGATTATATCTATACGTGAGCAACTTCGTGAATATGAACTGATTTTACCTATGTGCGTACTTTAGGACGTGATTGATTACTTTGAGCACATAGTTAAGCATACCGAGCAAACCAAGGTGAGTTCACACTCTTACCAAGGCATGGGATTCCCGGGGTGTTGGGAATGGGATTGAAAGGTTGATTAGATACACTATTGACACTATGACTAGACTACCACATTACTATCCTCGGATGTGAAGGATACTTACACTGATCACTATCCTCGGATGTGAAGGATACTTATACTGATCACTATCCTCGGTTGTGAAGGATACCTATAGTTACGAGTAGTCTAGTGGTTATACAACGTGGAACACCACCACCAATAACGTGGAACACCACCACCAATAACGTGGAACACCACCACCAATAACGTGGAACACCACCACCAATAGAACATACAAACGGCCCAGTAGAGCCACCTGTTACAAACGAACTTACTATTACGCATTTACTTTCTGTGAACTCGCTCAACTAGTTTGTTGATCATTCTGTTACATGTCTTGCAGATCGTTAGGTACTTGGAGCTTGCACTGGAGAAGCGGGTCGTTGTGGACAAGGATCGTGGCTTTTCTGTTGAGCTATTATGACACTTAAAACAGTTAACTACTACTGGTTTATTTACTATGCTTCCGCTACATTTTGAAACGATGATTTGTTTGATCACCTTTTGTATTGAAAGGATGGTTTTCAGTTATTTTACTTAATATTAAATGCATGTTCAATATGATTGGTGGCTTGATCCTGGTCAGTCACGCTCCCAAGCGGTGATACTCCGCAGGTGGATTTTGGGGGTGTGACAGATTGGTATCAGAGCCATTGGTTATAGAGAACTTGGTTTTAATATGGAAAAACGTTTTTATTAAAACCAGACTATAACCAGAACAGTGCTCTCAATGATCCACAACGACGCTTCGCTCCACGTGCAAGACTCGACATCCTAGGTAATAAGGTTTATGTTTGTTACCTGCTTGCTAGAACTGCATAGAACTTTGCTCGTAGTATGCTTACATTACCTTGCTCACAACTTGTCATTGCATGAGAATACTTATGTGCTTACACTCTTCTGTCATCGCACTATTCGTGAACCATTCTTACTTATGCTACCTTTACTGTTCGATCATGTCTGGACGTGTTGACATGACTCAAGCCCAGTTGACGGCTCTCATTAACGAACAAGTTGCTGCGGCACTTGCAGCCGCACAAGCAGGAGGTATAACCTGCTATTCCAGACCTATTCTAGGATGTTAGATCCTACTCTCGTGACCCAACTCTCGCGCTTAACCTTGACCTATCTTTCTCGCGCAACGGGTCAGAACGCATAGCAACATGCCTGCACATTCAAGAACTTCATGGACTGTCGTCCAAACACATTCAGTGGCCCAGAAGGAGCAGTTGGACTACTCCATTGGTTTGGGAAGCTCGAGTCGGTATTCGAGATGTGTGAATGCCCTGAGGCTCGCAGGGTCAAGTACGCCACTGGTACTTTGGAAGAAATCGCGCTAATCTGGTGGAACGCGCAAGTACGGATACTAGGGTTGGCAGCTGCTAACGCCACCCCATGGAACGAATTCAAAGAACGCATTAAAAGGGAACACTGCACACGTTATGACATCCACAAGTTGGAAGTGGAGCTTTACCATTTGAAAATGACGGGGTCAGGAATTGATGCTTATACGAAACGGACGAACGAATTGGCCATCTTGTGTCCAACCATGGTGGACCCTCCAAGCAAGCATATCGAATTGTATCACAAGGGTCTAGCCTCAGAAATTCAGAGCTATGCTACATCGGCTAACCTCGACAACATTCAAGACATTCAGTGTCTTGCTTATCGCCTCACGGATCAGGCAGTGGAACAGAACAGGCTGCCTAGTTGTATCAGCGCTATTACTACCGCTACCACTCCTGCTACTCCCGCTACTCCTAGTGACAGCAAGCGGAAATGGGATGGGTATTCCAGCAAGGGTTCAGCTACCGTTCAGTCTCAAGCACAGTAGCAGCGCAAGAATAGTGATCACCAGAGCCGAGTCAGCCAACTTCTGGTGGTCAGGGGCAGGGTGGATATCGGGGAATTCACCCAATGTGTAACTAATGCAACAGACACCACGGTGGTTAGTGCAACGAGGGACGTTTCCAGAGGTGTCTCAAGATGGGCCATGAAGCTAAGGATTCAGGAGTCCACGGCCTGCAAATCGGAATCGCCAGCAGCAACAGCAAGCAGAAATCCCATGCAAAGAAAAGAAGTTGGAAGACCATCCTGTGTACGCGACTTTCCTCAGGTGTTTCCTAAAGATTTACCTGGTCTACCGCCTCATCGTCAGGTCGAATTTCAAATCGAGCTCGCTCCAGAAGCAGCACCCATAGCTCGAGCACCGTATCGCTTAGCTCCATCAGAATCGGAAGAACTATTGACGCAACTACAAGAACTCTGGGATACCAATTATCTGTGAAAAAGGAAGGATGGCACCTTCAGGATGTGAAATTGATTACCGTGAACTGAACAAGATCACAGTGAAGAACCGTTATCCTCTTCCACGCATTGACGACTTATTCGCCCAGTTGTAAGGGTCGGGTTACTACTCCAAGGTTGACCTACAGGCTGATTATCATCGGCTGAGAGTCCGGGATGAGGACGTCTCCAAGACAGCTTTCAGAGCTCGCCTGCAGTTTTTCATGGATCTTATGAACAGGGTGTGCAAACCCTATCTTGACAAGTTTGTTATCGTTTTCATAGACGACATTTTGATTTACTCCAAGAGTCAGGAGGATCACGAGCAGCACTTACGTCTTATCTTGGAACTTCTTCGAAAGGAGCAACTGTACGCAAAGTTTTCAAAATGCGACTTCTGGCTTCGTGAAGTCCACTTCTTAGGCCATGTGGTGAACAAGGATGGGATTCATGTCGATCCATCCAAGGTTGATTCGATCAGAAACTGGCCAGCACCACGTACGCCAACGGAAATACGCCAATTCTTGGGTTTGGCGGGTTACTACAGACCGTTTATCAAAGACTTCTCCAAGATCGCGCAGCCGCTCACTATGCTGACACAGAAAGGTGTCGTTTACAGATGGGGTAATACGCAAGAGACCGCTTTTCAGTACTTAAAGGATAGGCTTTGCAGCGCACCTATTCTCTCATTGCCAGAGGGCACAGATGACTTCGTGGTATACTGTGACGCATCTATACAGGGTCTGGGTTGTGTATTGATGCAACGTGATAAAGTTATTGCCTACGCCTCTCGGCAACTCAAGGTTCATGAACGGAACTACATGACACACGATTTAGAGCTGGGAGCTGTTGTTTTCGCGCTTAAGATATGGCGACACTACCTGTACGGTACCAGGTGCACGATTTACACCGATCACAGGAGTCTCGAGCATATTCTTAAGCAAAAGGATTTGAATATGCGTCAACGGAGATGGGTTGAACTTCTGAACGACTACGAATGCGCCATCAAGTATCATCCAGGCAAGGCCAATGTTGTGGCTGATGCCCTCAGTCGGAAAGACACTCTACCGAAGCGCGTGCGAGCGCTACAGCTTACCATTCAGTCCAGTCTTCCTGCACAGATACGAGCTGCTCAGCTAGAAGCACTGAAACCCGAAAACGTCAAAGCTGAAGCCTTACGCGGCTCAAGGCAACGCATGGAACAAAAGGAAGACGGCGCCTACTATGTAACGGGGCGTATTTGGGTCCCACTTTATGGCGGTTTACGCGAACTTGTAATGGATGAAGCTCACAAGTCTCGCTATTCGGTACATCCAGGGTCGGATAAAATGTACCACGACATCAGTACTACTTATTGGTGGCCTAGTATGAAGGCCCACATCGCCACCTATGTTGGCAAATGCTTAACCTGTGCGAGAGTCAAGGTTGAATATCAGAAACCAGCTGGTCTACTTCAGCAGCCCAAGATACCGCAGTGGAAATGGGAAGAAATTTCCATGGATTTCGTTACGGGCTTACCTAGATCCCAGCGTGGGAATGACACTATTTGGGTAATCGTTGATCGACTCACAAAGTCTGCTCACTTCTTGGCTATCAAAGAAACGGATAAGTTTTCTACCCTAGCAGACATCTACTTGAAAGAAGTTGTTTCGAGGCACGGAGTGCCCACTTCTATTATTTCGGATCGCGATGCACGATTCACGTCAGAGCTATGGCAAGCAATGCACAAATCCTTCGGCTCACGATTGGACATGAGCACAGCATATCATCCTCAGACGGATGGGCAGTCTGAGCGAACTATCCAAACTCTAGAAGACATGCTTCGAGCGTGTGTCATCGATTTCGGCAACGGCTGGGAAAAGCACCTCCCTTTAGTGGAGTTTTCATACAATAACAGCTATCATACCAGCATTCAAGCCACTCCATTTGAGGCATTGTACGGACGTAAATGCCGGTCACCTCTCTGTTGGGCAGAGGTGGGGGATAGTCAAATTACGGGTCCAGAGATTGTAGTGGACGCCACAGAAAAGATTGCACAGATACGACAACGCATGGCGGCAGCACGCGACCGTCAGAAAGCCTACGCGGACAAGCGTAGAAAGCCATTGGAATTTGAGGTCGGGGACCGGGTTTTATTGAAAGTTTCACCCTGGAAGGGTGTGGTTCGATTTGGCAAATGAGGCAAACTGAATCCGCGGTACGTCGGACCATTCGAAATCTTAGAAAAGATTGGCAAAGTAGCCTACAGATTAAACCTACCAGCTGAACTCGGTGCAGTTCACAATGTATTTCACGTGTCGAATCTGAAGAAATGCCTATCAGATGAGACCCTTATAGTTCCTTTTAAGGAACTCACTATCGACGAGCGGTTGCAGTTCATCGAGGAACCAGTTGAAATCACGGACCGGGATGTTAAGGTCCTCAAACACAAGAGAATCCCTCTTGTTCGAGTTCGTTGGAACTCCCGTCGTGGCCCAGAGTACACCTGGGAACGCGAAGACCAGATGACAGAAAAGTATCCCCAGTTATTCGCAAACCGTGCAACCACTACTGAGGCTGAAGCTACTACTACAGAATTTCGGGACGAAATTCCAAATCAACGGGGGGATGATGTGACACCCCAGGAAAACCAGTGAACGATACAACCTACCTAGCTTCCTCAGTGAGTGCGTACCAAATTTCGGGACGAAATTTCTTTCAAGTTGGGGATAATGTGACAACTCGGATTTCCACAATTTCCATCTTCGCATTTATTACACGTAATTGTTTGGATTGTTTGTTTACACGACTAGTTGCTTCGCAGCGGAACACGTTTGTAATATGTTTAATAGTGTTAGGAATGATATGTTTATTTGAAATGCAATATTTGTTTGTAGATTCGTTGGGTGCATATCATGAGTGTTTGTGTATACATGTCTTAATAATTAATATTGTGAATTGTATAAAAGTTGAAGCCTGAAACCTTTGGCCGCCCCCCAACCCACGAAAACACCATCTATTGAAAACACCTAGGTGTTTTCGTTCAGGAGCTAGTCAGCGAAATTAGCATGGGCTTCGGCCCAGTAACAATTAAATATATGATTTGTTTTACTTCGTGTACGAAATCGATAACGGAGAAAAACCCTAACCGCCTCTCACATCCTCTCTCGTTTTTCTTTGAAACCGACGGCTGCCCTTATCTCATTCTAAGTGTGGTTCCCTGAATTGATCATCATTATTCGGTTAGTGGATTATAAATGCTTGTGATTATTTGTTGATATTATGATGTGACGGTTAGATGACTTGTTCATGGATTTAATATGCAAATAGGTTATATGATGATGAACATGTGAATTGTTATTGGGTAGAATTGTCGGCTAGATCAAGTGTAGTCCAATTGAAACCTATGGCATCTTACACACCCCAATACATCAATAGTACAATGTGCACTGCATGTATTTGTCGGCCAACATGCCTTATTTTTGCATGAAAAGTTGTCGGCTATCATAATTACAATTGCATAGGTTTTGTCATTAGTCATGGTATTTGATATATGTGTTTTAAATTATGTTATATGCTAGTACTACCGTTGGTCCAATGGAAATCAAGTTTGAATGTTGACTAAGATTCTTGATATATCCACATGCAATAGTTGGTCCAATGGAAATCAAGTTTAATGGTAAAGTCATAATCACATGTTTAGTAATTATATGTTCTTCTATTTTGTGCACATGGAGTTACTGAAATGGCGGCTAAGGAGATTCCATGGGCTGATCTCCCATTGGTGGGTTTGGGCGGCCCTAATGAGGGTATTGGTGGTGATTTCGGCCCACTAATAACATGTGGGGTTGGCCATATTGTTAATAATTTATTTGTAGTCTCATTTAGAGTGTTGAGATGATGGAGCTGACATCAAATATTACAACCATTGACTTTTAGTGGGTGTTGATAATGGAGGTCCAATGGAAGTTTAGTTAAGCATTATGTCCAATCAAAAATAAATCACCTCACCTTACATCAAAACTCATGGAAAGAGGGGTCCTTTGAGGTTTGGCGGCGGCTGATGGATGTCGACCGCTAGACTTTTAGTTTTTTTTATTTTTTTATATTTTTTTATTTGTTTTGTTTGGTGATGTTATTTGTTACTTGCTAATCAGTTAAGGTTTTGACGAAACAAGAGGGTGTTTCGCCAAAGGGGATCTTGACGAAACAGAAAGTGTTTCGCCAAGGGTAGCCGGCGAAACAATGTGTCTCGCCAATTATGTGTTTCGCCAAAAATCTGTGTTTCGCCAATTTGAATACTTTGCACAGTAACATGATTTAACTCTGTTAAATGTTAACTGGATTGATTAACTACTGTTAAGTGATATGTTTGACTTGTATGATATCGAATACATGTTTAGTACTTCTGTGATTATATCTATACGTGAGCAACTTCGTGAATATGAACTGATTTTACCTATGTGCGTACTTTAGGACGTGATTGATTACTTTGAGCACATAGTTAAGCATACCGAGCAAACCAAGGTGAGTTCACACTCTTACCAAGGCATGGGATTCCCGGGGTGTTGGGAATGGGATTGAAAGGTTGATTAGATACACTATTGACACTATGACTAGACTACCACATTACTATCCTCGGATGTGAAGGATACTTACACTGATCACTATCCTCGGATGTGAAGGATACTTATACTGATCACTATCCTCGGTTGTGAAGGATACCTATAGTTACGAGTAGTCTAGTGGTTATACAACGTGGAACACCACCACCAATAACGTGGAACACCACCACCAATAACGTGGAACACCACCACCAATAACGTGGAACACCACCACCAATAGAACATACAAACGGCCCAGTAGAGCCACCTGTTACAAACGAACTTACTATTACGCATTTACTTTCTGTGAACTCGCTCAACTAGTTTGTTGATCATTCTGTTACATGTCTTGCAGATCGTTAGGTACTTGGAGCTTGCACTGGAGAAGCGGGTCGTTGTGGACAAGGATCGTGGCTTTTCTGTTGAGCTATTATGACACTTAAAACTGTTAACTACTACTGGTTTATTTACTATGCTTCCGCTACATTTTGAAACGATGATTTGTTTGATCACCTTTTGTATTGAAAGGATGGTTTTCAGTTATTTTACTTAATATTAAATGCATGTTCAATATGATTGGTGGCTTGATCCTGGTCAGTCACGCTCCCAAGCGGTGATACTCCGCAGGTGGATTTTGGGGGTGTGACACAAGGAACGCAAAGTTGTGAGTTCATGCTCCCCCTTTTTCTTTTAACTATTTTCAGTTTTATAACTGCGGGGTTGAAATACATGTTACAAATACGCCAATATTTATAGATGGTATGATACAAAAACAAGAAGCACGCTTGGTGATAACTAGTACCAAGTATGATGCATTTTGAGAAATGATACGAGAAATCGTGTCACGAATAGGGTAGCATAAGCACCATTAATCGTGTACATACTACGACCGCAGAACAAAAGGTTAGATCTAATTGGTTTCAGCGCAGCCCCACTCTTGGTGACAACTAGAACCAAGTAGTGTTTTTGTGTTTCAGTCGTGAATTGACTACAGAAAAATGCCTTGTTGGTGCACGGAATGTCTGTTGACTACGTTTGCATTGAGTCTTAGGTCAAGATATGTCAAGATTGGAGCTTGAGAGTCAAATTAGGGTTTAATACTTAGGTTTAGCTTATATGTACATATTTAGTATAAGGTTTCGCTTATAGGGTCATTAAGGTTTCGCTTATAGGGTCCTTAAGGTTTCGCTTATATGTACTAGGGTAGGTTTCGCTTATTAGTCACATGGGAGTTTCGCTTATTTGGTCTGCCATATGAGCGAAACTAGCTTCACTATAAATACTGGTCATGTGATTTTCATTTGGACATTGGAGCGAAACCTGGTCATGCTTGTGGTAACGAAACTCTGTCAAATTGTAATCAGAAAGCATCAATAGAGAAGGAATTAAAGAGGAGAAGCTGTGTTACTTTGTGTACATTGATTCCGCCTTTATATGCGAAGATGAACTGCTATAACTGACTTTTCAGGGTCGCAAACCGGTGCAACAAGTGGTATCAGAGCTCAGGACGAGGAGTTCATACTACTACAGCTTGATTCTACTGAATTCTCTCATTTCTACTCACTTTCTCTTATACATTTTCGATTTGAACTGGTTCCTACGGTTGAAATGGCCTGATTTTTGAGTATAACGTGTAAAACATACAATTAACAAACCCTAGAAAGAATCAAATTAAAACACGGCTTAAAAATGGTAAAAATCAGTTAAAAACCATATTTCGCTTATTCGGACATCGAGAGTTTCGCTCGAAATTACCCTGGTTTCGCTCGTACGGTAGTTTCGCCCATACGGACATTGGTATTTCGCTCATAGGAACACAGATATTTCACTCATACGGACATTTGGTTATTTCGCTCATTGATACAACAGGGTTTCGCTCATAGAGACACTGTTAATTTCGCTTTTCTGTCAAGTTGTTATTTCGCTTTTGTGACATATCTGGTTTCGCTTATCTGTCACAAAATTGATATTTCGCTTATTCGTCACTGTTGTTCAAAAACTTCGAAAATTATTCTAAGTGTTGGCTGATTGTGCAGGTACATTCAAGATGGATGACATATTCTTGAACCCGTTCAGCGATATGTACGCATTCTCTGGAAATTCTGGAAATGATGATACTTCGTCAAGCAAAGAGAATGAGAATCCACCGAATGCGAAGAAAAAGGAAGCTTGGGAATCTGAAAGTGCTTTTGGAACCTTCAATAAACCTCCAAAACTAATGGCTATCGAGGAATACAGTCGGTGGTCAAGAAAGTTTGAAGATTGGTTGATGGCATTTGCATTTCCCAGCTGGAAGAGTATGAAAAACGGTTATGAAAATGGAAACAAAAATGGTGAAACTTTAAGATCAGCTGAGGAGATTGAATCATTTGTGGCTGAGCAAAAATGTGTGGCATTGTTATTTCAGTCCGTTCGGGAAGACATAATCTCATTGATCGATTATTCAAATGCAAAAGATCTCTGGAAAAAGCTAGAAACAAAATGTCTAGGAAGTGCTGAAATCGTGAAAAGTAAAAAGAAAATTCTTAGGAAAGAGTTTGATATGTTTGGCTGTCTAAAGAATGAATCTGTGTCAAAAATGATAGAGAGGTTTGGACATTTGAAACTAGAGCTAGCTAGACATGAAATTACGTATTCTAACGATGAGCTAGTAGACAAGTTGTTCGATTCATTACCAGACGAGATGGATTGGAGATATTATGCTCTCATGCTGAGAAACACTATCTTGCCGAAAGATCTTACTGTGGATTTGTTGATTGAGAGACTTGAAAGTCACGAGCTAGAACTGAAGAAGACATACAAAGTCAATGACTCATCCTACCAGCGAAATTTGGATTTGTATTATCCAAAAAGCATGATGACTAAGGCAACTTCTCCCAAAACTGCTTTTTCTGCTGAGAATGTGTCCACAACAAGCAAAGAAAGTCAAAGTGGTCAAAGCAGTGGAAATCACAGTGGTCATCACAGTGGATCTTCATCATCTGCAAGTCATTCTGATGCAAAGTTTCAATGTAACATCGCAATAGACTTAAATAATGCTCAGAATTTTGACGAGGAGTCTACTAAACAACAGATGATCTTTCTAGCATCTGTGTTGGAGTCTTATGAAGGGTTAGTAGCAAGGAAGATAGGCAACACCAACTTAACAAAAGAGGACTATGATCAAATAGATCCTGAAGAAATGGAATTAATCGACATTCGTTGGTGCATGGCCAGTGCTGTTCGTCGAGCACAACGTTTCATGGAAATAACCGACAGGAAGACAATTGGTGGTCCATCTACCAAGCTGGGTTTTGATAAGTCCAAGGTGACGTGCTTCAAATGTAAGTAGAAAGGTCACTTCAAGCGAGAATGCAGAAACGCATATGCTGATGAGTCGGAGAACCACTTCAGAGAAGACTATTACAAGAAGGCGATATATCATCAGAATAAATCCGAGCCGCCTAGATTGAAGCAGGTTGAAGACAACAAACAAAAATCTAGAGCTCTTGCGGTGATTTATGATGATGAGGGGTATGATTGGAGTCAAGAGGTTCTACCAGAGGAAGATGCGATTGGTTACGCGTTCGTGGCAAAAAATGAACCTATTCCGTGGAAAGACAACAGAACTGAAGAGCAGAAGTATAGATACAGAAAAATGTTGGCTGAAAACAGAATAATTAGAATATCTGGCATCTATCTGGAAGCGAGGAAAGCGAAAAGATGGGATCCGGACAGGGAGTGTTATCTTGATCCCTATGGAAATATTGGAGTTGATGACAAAACTCTTGATCTGAGCAATAATCAAGGAGCTCAAAGATGAGGATGAGTATTGGCAGAATAAATGGTGGGGAACTAGAGACGAGAAAGAGAAAGAAGAGATAGAGAAGGCAAAGAAGATTGATACTGGGGTTATTGACACAACGTAGGAGTTGACTGCTGAAAACCTCAGAAAAATGGCTGACAAAGTGCTGGCTGCTAAGGCACTTGAGGAAGACTCTAACTCCATGTCTGAGTCAAAAAGCCAGGTCAGCTCAAACTTGTCAACAAATGCGTCAGGTAAGAAAATTGATGGAAATGTTGATTGCAAAAATTGCAACAAAGAGTGCAAATTTTGTAATACAGTCACGTATCTCAACGGTAAGAAAGTTGAAGATCTGACAGCAAAAGTTAGAAGCGTTGAGAATCAAATTCTTGAGCGTAACAAAAGAGTTAAAGCTTCGATTGAACGAATAAAGGAATTAACTAATCAAATTGAAAATGATAAAATTGATCATGAAAGAGTTAAAAATGAAAATGAAAAATTAATTCTTGAAAACCGTCAGATTTCTGAAAAGTTTGAAAAACTCAAAAGCACAATGAAAGATAATGATGATCGAAATGGTAAAACTTATATAGAAAACGTTCATCTAAAAGCAGTGCTGAGAGTAAAAGAGGAATCAATCAACAAACAACCGGATGAAATCGCTAAACTGAAACTTAAATTTCAAGAGGCTGAAATTAAAAACGAGCGAATACAGTTGAAGCTTAAAAGTTACAACTCCGCAACCTTTGTGTTGCAACACATTGTTCCCAAACCCATCGGGAAAAACAAAGCTGGCGAAGATGTTTATTCTGATGGAACCGGGGTGGGTTTTCATAGAGTTCCACCGCCAATTTTGGATAATTACACGAAGAAACAATCAGGGTTGGTTGAAATTGAAGAAGAAAGTGAAATGAATCTTCCGGAAAACATTGATGTCACTTTCACATCTTCCAATGACGATAGTGTCCAAAATAATATTGTAAAAGGTGTTGTTGAAAATGTGCTAAAAACGGATAATGACACTACTGAGGAAGATGGATGTTTCTTGGACAAATATATTCCGAAACAAAAGTCCAAGAACAACTTAAATGAAGAATCAAATCTTGTCATGTACAAGATGTTGGGTTCAGATAAGTTGTTTTCGGATTCAGAGTTTCCAATTGAGAATGTAAACATGAACAAATTGACAAATGTTTTCAAGTTGGTTGAAGTTGAGTTGTCAGAAGTGAACAATCTGAGTCAAACGAAGAGATAAATGAGTTTTGAAAAAGAAAAAGCTTACAACAAGAAATCTGTTAATCCATCACGTTTTTATAATAACAACAACAAACGAAACAATTGGTCGGGTGGTTATAAGGGTGATAAGAATTATCAGAGAGGAAATGTTCAGAACAAGAGGTTTGTTGAAAAGAAAAAGTTTGTGAACAATTCAAGTTCACTTACTGATGAAGAGAAAGAGATATTTTCAAAATCGAATGAAGAGTTCTTTGAGAAGAGAGCTTCACAGGCTCAGCCTGAAGGCACAAGTCGAGTGGCTGATACTCGAACATGCTTCAGATGTAATCAAGTTAGTCACATTGGACGAAAGTGTACCAACGTGAAGCCTAAGACTGAAACTGTGAAGACTCAACAAAAGAAAGTTGAGGTGAAGGGTAATGTACCAATCATTGTTGAGAAAAAGAGTGTGAAAAATGACAATATCAAAGTGCAAAATGAACCCGTAAAGAAGTCGGTAACTAAAAATGACAAATTTTACAAAAGGATTGCATTATCTCAACAAGTGTGGAAACCTAAAACTGAGAAAAAGATTTCACCTTCTGAGGATTCAATTCAAGTTGATTATGATGCAAATTTTCCACCTCTGAAGGCTGAAAACTTTAAAATTCAAGTTGCGAGATTTAAAACGGTCAAGGTTACACCTAAGGCTGATGAGGCCTGGGTGGACACCATGTTTGACTAAGCAGTTTGAATTGCCGGAGCTTCCTTGATCGCGAAGCAGGAATCGACATCCTTATCAAAGTGTTTAAATCATGTAGTTATATGTGCAGGACCTTCCGAGATTAGTTTCATGCTGGATTATGGACAATGGAGCGTTTCGACATATGACAGGGAAGACTGCATTGTTATATGATGTGAAGAATATCAATGGAGGGTATATTGGTTTTGCGGGTAATCAAGGAGGAAGGATTATTGGTGAAGGAACGTTATCCAACGGGATTGTCACGTTTGAGAGGGTTAAGTACATTGCTGAGCTGGAGAACAATCTGCTGAGTATCTCGGAAATCTGTGACAGGGTGTATACCACTCACTTCACTGATAAAGAATGTTTGATCTTGAAACCAGGATTTGTTATCCCTGAGGAATGGATTATCATGAGGGCACCGAGAGTTAATGATCCGTACGTGTTGGATATGAGCGTAGCTACTACAACCACGGGTCAGGCTCATTGTTTCGCGTCCAGAGCAACTGAAAATGAATCGAGATTGTGGCACCGGAAGATGGGGCATATACATCTTAGAAAAAAGAATCATTTGGTGCATAACGATTTAGTTACAGGTGTTCATGTCAAAGGTTTCATCTGGAAGGGGAGTGCATTAGCTGTGTCAAAGGCAAGCAGAAGAAAAAGTCACACCCTACAAAGCAAGTCAATTCAGTCTCAAGACCCTTGGAGAGACTTCACATGGATTTGTTTGGTCCGGTGAATGTCAAGAGTATTACGGGAGATAAATATTGTCTTGTGGTTACTGATGATTATTCTAGATTTTCGTGGGTTTCTTTCTTGAAGACGAAAGACGAAACGTTTGACAGTTTAATGGCGTTGCTCAAGAAGATTGAGAATTTGTACCAAAGGCGTATCAAAAGAATTCGAAGTGATAATGGTATTGAATTCAAGAACAACAGAATGGAAGAATTTTGTGATGAAAGAGGTATATTGCATGAGTTTAGTGCTCCGTACACTCCGCAACAGAATGGAGTCGCAGAACGTAAAAACCAGACACTAATCGAGACGGCTAGAACTATGCTCGCAGATTCAAAGTTACTGATTAATTTTTGGGCTGAAGCTGTTTCCGCCGCATGCTATACGCTCAACAGGGTTCTTACTGTCAAAAAGTTCAACAAAACATGCTTTGAGCTGATCAATAACCGCAAACCGAATTTGAAGTATCTAGAACCGTTCGGGTCACCCTGTACAGTTATAGAGCCTTATAGAAAGTTTGGTCCGAAGTGCATCGAGGGTATATTTGTTGGTTATTCAAGTCCTACTCAACGTGTCTTCGTTCCAAGTGAGAAGCGGATTATTGAAGCTGCAAATGTTGAATGTCAAGGTTATACTATGCTGCCACAAAGTCCAGGAGATTCATGGCGATATCATTATGACAACTTATGGGAATCTTTTGACATGATGGAAGAAGAAGAAAAAGATTTCTTTGATGAATTGGATATTTTGCGTGAGTATGAGTCACAGCAAAGGTTCCCAGCTGAGTATTCTAGAAGACCATTGGAAACTTCAAATGACGATGAAGCAGGTCCGAGTAATGCTGGTGAACACAATGATGTCCAACAGAATGAAGCTGCTCAAGATAATCAGTCGGTCGAAAATGATATTCAGGAATATGAGAACATGCCGATCTTTGATCATGGTGATTCAGATTCTAAGGGGGAGCAGATTCAGGATTCAAGTCAAATAAACCAAGTTGGTGAACATAGTGCAAATCAAAATGTTACTAATCTGGAAGGTGATGTGGATGTTCCAAGCGAAGTGATGCCGCGAACTCTTTCATATCATCCAGAGGAGTTGATCATAGGAGAATTACATTCAGGCGTTCGCACGAGACGTCAAATAGACCAGGGCTTAACATGTTTTTATTCTATAGTAGCACCTTTACAAACTGAATTTTCATTAAGTTGTTTTATCTCGCACATTGAACCTAGAACGTATAAAGAGGCGCTTACTGAAGACTCTTGGGTCATTGCAATGCAAGAAGAGTTGAGTCAGTTTGAAAAGTTGGGAGTATGGAAGCTAGTGGATTTACCGGATGGTCAAATGAAAATCAATACAAAATGGGTATTCAAGTGTAAGAGAGACGACAGAGGAGTTGTTGTAAGGAACAAAGCTTGACTCGTTGTTCAGGGCTTTAGTCAACAGGAGGGGATTGATTTTACTGAAGTCTATGTTCCTGTAGCACGACTAGAGGCAATCAGAATTTTCCTTGCATTTGCGTCTTGGAAGAACTTCAAAGTATATCAGCTAGATGTAAAATCGGTGTTTCTTTATGGGAAGGTCAAAGAGGAGGTTTATGTCGGTTAGCCGCCGGGCTTTACTGATCCAATCCACAAAAACAAGGTCTACTTATTGGACAAAGCGCTGTATGGTTTACACCAGGCCCCGAGAGCTTGGTACGAGACTTTGTCTCAACACCTACTAGCCAACAAGTTTATTCGTGGAAAAGTGGATACCATTCTCTTCATTAAAGAGGTCGACGGACATCTTCTGATAGTTCAGATTTATGTAGACGATATAATCTTTGGGTCGACAAATGAGAAATTATGCAAAGATTTCGAACAGGTGATGAAGCAAAAATTCGAAATGTCATCAATGGAGGAGATGAAATTCTTTCTGAGTCTACAAGTTGAACAACTACCTGAAGGAATTTTCATTCACCAGACGAAGTACGTGCATGATATTCTAGAGAAATTTGGAATGTCAGTTCTACTCCAGCTGCTACCCCACTTGCAACAAATCATGGGATTCACCCAGATCTCACTGGATACAGGGCTGATGAAACGTTCTACCGTTCCATGATAGGTTCTTTGATGTATTTGACTGCTTCACATCATGATATCATGTACCCAATGTGCCTCGCAGCAAGATATCAATCTAACCCGAGAGCTTCGCACATGATTATTGTGAGGAGGATATTACTCTACCTGAAAGGAATTCCTACATTGGGGTTGTGGTATCCTAGAAAAGGCGAGTTTACGCTCGAAGGGTATTCCGACTCGGATTTCGGATGCTGCAAAGTCAATACCAAATCAACAACTGCAGGAGGCCAGTTCTTTGGACCTAGATTGGTTACCTGGCAGTGTAAGAAACAAACGTCTGTGGCGTTATCTACATGTGAAGCGGGGTATGTTTCTGCTAGCAGTTGCTGCTCTTAGATCCTGTGGATACAGCAACAGATGCGCGACTACGGTTTGCAGTTTCTTAACACACCTCTTTTTGTTGATAATGAGGCTGCTATAAGTATAACAAAGAATCCAGTACATCACGCTAACTAAACATATAGAAATTCGTCATCACTTTATTCGTGATTGTTTAGAGAAAAAGTTGATACGAATTGAGAAAATCCACACTGACGAACAGAAAGCTGATTTACATACCAAAGCTTTTGATAAAAATCGGTTTAAATATTTGTTAAAACTGAATGGTATGAAGCTTCTTTCGATGTCGGATGGCATAATTGGCGTTGATGAGAGTACTATTGCGGATGAAGACGAGAAACAATCTGCAATGGTTTGTCGATTTTTTACTTGTTTTGGTATTTAGGGGGAGTAGATAGATGTATATAGTTTATTTTCAGAAAAATACAAAAACAGTGAAAAATGCAAAAATTCAAAAACATGATAAAATTGAAAAAGAGCTTGTGTAAAAAGGGAAAATGATACTACATCGGCTAGACAATTACAGTATGCTAAAGAATTGTAAAGATAAAATGAATTAAACAGTCTCACTAATGATGTGTCGATAGGTTTTCGCACATTTAGTAGATTTATTCAGGATATAAACCTAAAATTTCAAACTTGTGAAATTCGTGGGGAATACTACTTGGATATATAGGTAACCCCTGAAATCTCGTTTGATAGGTCCCATATTCTGAGATACTAGGTCTTTATACTCAGTGATATCTGGGGTATTATTCCGGGACTTCTGCTGAATGGAAGTTCTGACCTAGTCCCCGAATAATACTTTCTGCAAATGCTTGAAACATAGCATCGCCCTCAGCAAGCTGATGAAACAATAAAATTGATAGTCGCTGCTATTGTAACTAAAAGATCCTCTAAAGGGGACACACCGCCGTTATCTCTCTGCGTATACGGAAGTATCGACCTGAGCTCTCATGGCCCTCGCATTTAACCCCTAACAGATATCATTTGTGGTATACTCACCTGTAAGACTGAATATCTGGGATTCTGGATACGGGAATATATTCAAGAGGTGGGACACATGAATGAGCTAAGTTCATAAGACATCTAAATCGTATCCTGAGTAAATTGAAATGTGTGTGAGAATTTAAGATGGATCAGTATATCGACAATCAAGGTGAATTGTTTAAGTCTGAGTACATAATGAAGCTTAACGGTACTAGTAATTTGTCTGAAAAGCTGATATGATTCCCTGACACGCTCATCAAAAATAAGTCCGTATATAGTTTAATTTCTTTACTTTCTGCAATTTAAGTTTCTGTATTTCATTTCTTAGTTTAGAACACTTAATTAAACTCCAAAAAGATTTTATTTCTGCTTTATTTTTGACAAACCAAAATGGAGAGTTAATTGTTGGATTCTCGAAGGTTGAAGCAGATGCAGGAAAGTTCTAAGCTAAAGAATGAGGAGAGCTTACTTTGTTGGAGTTTGATATGCTTTCAAAGTTAAAACAAGTTCATTAATTTGATGCTTGTTACATTTTTCAGAAAATGTTTGAAAATGTTTTTACAAAATCAGTCTGTATTGTCAAAAGATCAACCAAGGTCATTAAATTGGACTTGGTAGATTAATTGAGTTATCAGGGTCATTAACTTGGACCTGAATACTTGAGTGGATTTCTAGTACTGTTTGATTGTGTGATTTTGTGAATAGAAAAGTTTGTAATGATTGATGTTTAAGACACAGGTTTTGGACTTCATCATTCCCATGGAAGCTAACTGTCAAAGCTTGAATCAGATCAGGATCTCAGATTCTAGCTTATTGAGAGGGGGAGTCTGGATCAACAGTCAAATGGAAGATGGAAGATAGAGTCAGGTAATGATCCTGAAGCCTGTGTAGATAAAGTGAGAAGACAGAGAGTTGGAGAAAAGACCAAGACTGAAGACTCGGAGCTGAAGACTTCGTCAACATCCAAGGGGGAGTCTGTTGGTGCACGGAATGTCTCTTGACTACGTTTGCATTGAGTCTTAGGTCAAGAATAGTCAAGATTGGAGTTTGAGAGTCAAATTAGGGTTTAATACTTAGGTTTAGCTTATATGTACATATTTAGTATAAGGTTTCGCTTATAGGGTCATTAAGGTTTCGCTTATAGGGTCACTAAGGTTTCGCTTATATGTACTAGGGTTGGTTTCGCTTATTAGTCACATGGGAGTTTCGCTTATTTGGTCTGCCATATGAGCGAAACTAGCTTCACTATAAATACTGGTCATGTGATTTTCATTTGGACATTGGAGCGAAACCTGGTCATGCTTGTGGTAACGAAACTCTGTCAAATTGTAATCAGAAAGCATCAATAGAGAAGGAATTAAAGAGGAGAAGCTGTGTTACTTTGAGTACATTGATTCCGCCTTTATACGCGAAGATGAACTGCTATAACTGACTTTTCAGGGTCGCAAACCGGTCCAACATGCCTATGGTTTGGTGGCTTCCTATGTCGTGTCATATGTTAATGGCTTTGCAACCGATTAACACTTGATACATATAGAGATATATGACTCATACATGAATACGTGATTTAAAAAGAAATACATACCATGTTTTTCATACAAAGTATACAAGCGTTCAATACAAAAACTGCATGAATTCACACCAGCATTATGTTGACGTTTTTCCAAAAATCACATGTATTTCAGGTAACTAAAGGTGGATGTGCGCGCGGTCCTACTCATGCTTATAGATGTCGTTTATGTTATGTTTAAATAAAGTTGTAAACTTTTAAGACAATGTTTTATGCTATCGTCGCGATGTAGACGCTAAACTTGTGTTTTCAAATTATGAAATGTATGGTATTTAAAGTTATTTTTACAAGCATGTAGAATGTTTACCATTCATATGCAATGAGAACCTTTCATGATCACACCTCGTGCTTCCGCCGCAGAAAGGGGTGTGAGAACGAGCAACACCTGAGGCTTATTCTGGAACTTCTTCGAAAAGAGCAGTTGTATGCCAAGTTTTCGAAATGTGACTTATGGCTTCTCGAAGTCCATTTTCTGGGCCATGTGGTAAACAAGGATGGGATTCATGTAGATCCATCCAAGGTTGACTCGATCAAGAACTGGCTTGCACCCCGTACACCAACAGAAATCCGCCAATTCTTGGGTTTGGAAGGATATTATAGAGGGTTTATCAAATATTTCTCCAAGATTGCGCAACCTCTCACTTCACTGACTCAGAAGGGTGTCACCTATTGTTGGGGTGATGCACAGGAGTCCGCATTTCAGCACTTAAAGGATAGACTTTGTAGCGCTCATATCCTCTCATTGCCTGAAGGCACAGATGATTTTGTGGTTTACTGCGACGCTTCCATTCAAGGACTTGGTTGTGTGTTAATGTAACGTGACAAGGTCATTGCCTACGCCTCGCACCAACTTAAAGTTCACGAAAGCAACTACACTACACATGACTTAGAATTGGGAGCAGTTGTTTTCGCGCTTAAGATATGGAGACATTACCTGTACGGTACCAAGTGCACCATTTACACCGATCACAGAAGTCTCGAGCATATCTTCAATGCAAATGGGTCGAACTCTTGAACGATTATGAATGCGCTATCAAATACCATCCGGGCAAGGCCAATGTTGTGGCCGACGCCCTCAGTCGAAAGGCCGACGCCCTCAGTCGAAAGGATTCAATCTAACTTTCCCGCTCAGATTCGCGATGCTCAGGTTGAAGCATTGAAAGCAGAAAACATCAAGGCTGAGTCCCTAAGAGGATCGAGGCAACGACTAGAACAAAAGGAAAACGGTGCCTACTATGTTAACAGACGCATCTGGGTTCCACTTTATGGAGACTTACGCGAGCTTGTGATGGATGAAGCACATAAGTCTCGTTATTCAGTACATCCTGGTTCGGATAAGATGTACCATGATCTCAAGACTACATACTGATGGCCTGGTATGAAAGCCAGCATAGCGACCTACATCAGCAAATGTTTGACTTGTGCGAGGGTCAAGGTCGAATACCAGAAACCATCAGGCCCACTTCAACAACCAGAGATCCCGAAATGGAAATGGGAGCAAATTTCCATGGATTTCGTTACTGGCCTGCCTAGATCCCAACGCGGAAATGATACCATTTGGGTAATCGTGGATCAACTGACCAAGTCTGCACATTTTCTGCCTATCAAGGAAACAGATAAGTTTTCTACCCTAGCAGACATCTACCTAAAGGAAGTGGTATCAAGGCACGAAGTGCCAACCTCCATCATTTCTGATCGTGACGTGCGTTTTACTTCTAAACTGTGGCAAGCTATACACAAATCTTTTGGTTCACGTTTAGATATGAGCACCGCTTATCATGCATAGACGGATGGGCAATCTGAACGCGCCATCCAAACCCTTGAAGACATGCTTAGGGCAAGTGTAATCGACTTTGGTAACGGCTGGGAAAAGCATCTTCCGTTAGTGGAGTTTTCATATAACAACAGTTACCACACCAGTATCCAAGCCGCTCCATTTGAGGCATTGTACGGACGTAAATGCCCATCACCTCTTTGCTGGGCAGAAGTTGGTGACAGTCAAATCACTGGCCCAGAGCTTCTAGTAGATACAACCGAGAAAATTGCTCAGATACGACAACGAATGGCCGCAGCTCGTGACCGTCAGAAAAGCTATGCTGATAAGCGAAAAAAGCCACTCGAGTTCCAGGTTGGGGATCGAGTACCACTCAAAGTTTCACCTTGGAAAGGTGTAGTTCGTTTTGGCAAACGAGGCAAACTCAATCCGCGTTATGTCGGACCGTTTGAAATCGTTGAGAAGATTGGCAAAGTCTCTTACAGGTTGAATCTACTTGAAGAACTAAGTGGAGTTCACAACGTATTCCACGTGTCAAATCTCAAGAAGTGTTTGTCAGACGAGACCCTCATAGTTCCTCTCAAGGAACTCACTATCGACGACCAGCTGCAATTCGTCGAGGAACCAGTAGAGATTACGGATCGAGATGTTAAAAATCTCAAGCGCACCAGGATCCCTCTTGTCTGAGTTCGTTGGGATTCCCGTCATGGCCCAGAGTATACCTGTGAACGAGAAGACCAAATGAAACTCAAATATCCCCAACTGTTTAAGAAAAATGCAACCACTACTGAGACTGAAGCTACTGCAGAATTTCGGGACGAAATTCCAAATCAACGGGGGGATGATGTGACACCCCAGGAAAACCAGGAAATCAACGCAACTTAACTAGCTTCCTCCGTAACCACCTGCTAAATTTCGGGACGAAATTTTCTTAACAGGGGGAGAATGTGACAACCCTCAAAATCCCATGTATTCCGTACAATTAATTAATGATAATTAATGGGCTTGACGACTGTGTGGAATTACTTAACTACTTTATGATATCTGTGTTACACTTACATGTACATGTTAACATACTAGTAGTATACAGGAAAGTTACTAAAAAGTCCTGTGTGCTTTCCTGAGTATTGAAAAGTAAAAACGTTACAAAAATATATATGTAGGACACGTTACGGATTAATTAAGCACTTTAACAGAACAGTGTCAAACCGAACAACCGGACTTTACCCAGAACATAAAAATATTTCCAAGCACATTGTTTTTACTTTTCCAAGCTAGTTAGGGACCCCGAACACCCTAACACACCTTATATTATATAACACACTTATGGCACTAACTAGACACTTAAAACCTAACTAATTCACTAACCATCTAGTTGGAACTCAACCAAACCAAACCCCCCCCCCATATTGGTTAGAGATAAGAAGTACACCCCATAATTTTTCTAAATTGTTTATTTAATTCTTGTCTAGCCACTTGAAACATATTACCCTTTGGTCATCCACATGTTGGAATATATTATAAGTAACCACAAGTCCACCCATTTCCTACACACTTCTCACAACTCAACACACCTCACTCTCTCTTCTCTTCCTCTTGATCGGCCGCCACCCTCCTCCACCATAGCTCCACCATCAAGTTTGGTTCTAGCCATTTTACAAGCATACAAAGGTGTTAGAAGGTGCACAACGAAGCTTAGTGCTCTCCGAAGTGGAAGGATCTTCCCTATTCGCTTTTAACCACCTTTTTTCTACACTCGAACACCCCTAGCCTTGAGCTAGTGGTAAGAACTTAGATCCGTTCATTCTTCATGTTATTTAAGTGGTTAATAGTTGTTTGATGATGAATATCTATGAAACACTAAAGAACTTGCACTAAAGTCTTGAACATATGGAATAAAAGATGGATAAAGAGAAGATATGTGTGTAAATCATGTAGATCTTGTGTTGTTATGATTCTTGTTGATTTTCTGATGATTTTGCTAGTTTATATTGATGTTTGATGTAGTTGTGATCACTAAACATGTTAATGGAATTAATCGAACACAAATTAGAGAGTTAAAAGCTCAAACAGAAAGCTGTTTGGTTTTTACAGCCAACTTCAGTTGGCTGTAACGGGATCATAACTTAACGAAAATTGTATTTTCTGAAGTCTAGATTTATGTACTATGAAATACGGTTCTAAGGGCACCGGAGTCGTAATTTTTGGACTTCGTTTACTATTTTTAAAGACCCGATTTGTAACAGCAGCTAAAGCTGCATTTTTCTGCAGAAAATGGGCGATATGTTTTTAGTCATAACTTGAGTTCTGTGATGAATCAGCCCATGAAATCTGTACAGTAGATGGACACTGATGTCGTAGTAATTGTCCCACTAGAATTTCGTCAATCCGACTTACAATAAATTTTTAATGAATTATTCCGTGGACTGCAGTCAGAAAAAGATAAATCAGAGTGCAGTCCGGAAAATGATTTTTAATAAAATATTGGTAATGAATCGGATCCCGAGATTTTTACACAATAAAATTTGGATCGTTTAGCACCTTCTGTAAATAGTTGGGAATTTTTAAAATAAGATAACTATTTTATTAAAATGATCGAAAACAGCCTAGTTTTGGATATTTAAGTTGAAAAGACATAAGTAGTAATTTGCGTGTCTAAATGTCAAGTATGTTATCCGTGAATGATCTAACATGTTATGTGTGGATAAAAGTGTTATGTGCAATGTCGTATGTTTGTTTATGAGTGGGGAATAGATGGGAAGCTTATATGGGCATAAACCGTTAAAAGTGATGCATGTTATGTGTTAGATGCGTGTAGGAATTTTTGTGATTATTTGAAGTCACTAATAAACTAAGTGGTAATCCTACTAGGATGTGATTGACCGACTCTGACTATTAGCTATATTTGAGAATCTAACCGAGCAAACCAAGGTGAGTTCACACACTTTCTAAGGCATGGGATTCCCGGTGGTTTGGGAATGGGTTAAAGAATTTAAAACGGAATCTACATATCTTACTTAGGTAGGATATGTACGGCCATCCTCCTCGGGTAGGATGCCAGTATTAATCCTGTGTATTCTCTTTGGGAGAACTACGTACGTTCGTCCTCCTTGGGTAGGACAACAACCTTAAAACTTACTAGACAAAACTCTATCATAAGTCCCTCATTTTATATCGACTTAATCGCCGAGGCCAATGGTGAGCAGGTCATTAGTTAATAGCGCTATTAGGTTTAACAAACCTCACACCGTGCCAGTCAGACGGGCGTGTACTAATGGACTATGGCAAACCATTAGTGAT
The DNA here is from genome assembly GCF_002127325.2 of Helianthus annuus. Taxonomy (NCBI): domain Eukaryota; kingdom Viridiplantae; phylum Streptophyta; class Magnoliopsida; order Asterales; family Asteraceae; genus Helianthus; species Helianthus annuus. Next base: position 37,582,455 of record NC_035446.2, on the reverse strand, counting down.
GATAGACACTGATGAAGGGCACAACTTACTTGCGTAGTAGTCGATATCATACGGTCTAGTAGTTCACATGGGGAAACCCCCACTAATCATGGACAGGGTATGGGTATTAAAGAACGAACTGGTTAAATTTTCTTTCACCTACGGGGTAACCCCCACAGCAATTACGCCAACGAAAGACAAACCACGTTTTCAGAAACAACTTAAAACTAATCAACCAAACGTGAACTCACTCAACTTTGTTGTTGACTCGTTGTTACATGCCTTACAGGTCGTTAATTGCTTGGAGCTTGCACGAGGAAGGAGTCGTTGTGGTGTACGGACTATTATGTTCCGTGCTTAATATTTAAATCCTTATGAACTTATTAAACTTGCGTTTTGAACTTTAAAACTACGGACTTATGATTTTGACTTTACGTTTATGCTTCCGCTGTTTAATTCAAATCTTGGTTAACTGGCTTTTGGTCACCAATCGTATTGTGGTTGGCTTTATTTACTTAAATACGTTGTTCAGTATGATTGGTGGCTCGATCCTGGTCATGTCATGCCTCCAAGCGGTGGTACTCTGCATGGTGGATTTTGGGGGTGTGACAACAAACCCTAGAGTTTATGTATATACAATCTCCCCCTGTTGATTCGATTAATGGCATGTTATGTAATTGCTACAGTTTGAATATTATTGTTATTATATTATTGTAAATGTTCATTTTTAATGACTGAGTACTGCTTTAATGAATTGGTTAGTAGGAAAACTGTTGGAATCTGTTGAGCAATGTTTGCTTCAACAGACCTTATCATCTGTTGATCATGGTCTGTTAAAGCGCTACTGTTGAACATTCTCTGTTGAACTGCATCATCTGTTAGTCCATGGAAGAGGTTTTCTTTGGCAGACTTTTGCTTGAACCATCACGGTGTTTAACAGCAGATGTTCATCATGATGCGTGTGTAAACAGATGTTTGAAATCATCTGTTGAACTGAATCATCTGTTATGGCACAAGAGATGTTAGCAATCTATACTGTGGAATGACAGCAGATGTCAAAATGTTTAAAGATTGTATCATCTGTTAAGTAACAGCAGATGTTAGCTTTATGATGCTTTTGTATTCATATTCAGTAGCAGAGGTTGTGTTTATCAGCAGTGGTTATTTGCTATAACAGTCTTTGTGTTTATCAGTAGAGGTTGTTTGGAACAACAGACTTTGCTTGAACAGATTTTCTGTTTGACAGAGCTTTTGGTTTGTCAGACTTTATCTAAATAGAGGTTGAGTGCATAAATTTGTTTGTAGTCAGAGGTTAATTCAAGTGAAGTTATGACAATGATCACCCATAAATTTGTTGAAGCCTTTTAAGTGTCGATGACTGCCCATAAATTTGTTGAAGCCTTTTAAGAAAAGCCTTTTAAGTAACAACAGATGTTAGCTTTATGATGCTTTTGTATTCATATTCAGCAGCAGAGGTTGTGTTTATCAGAAGAGGTTATTTGCTATAACAGTCTTTGTGTTTATTAGCAGAGGTTGTTTGGAACAACAGACCTTGCTTGAACAGATTTTCTGTTTGACAGAGCTTTTGGTTTGTCAGACTTTATCTAAATAGAGGTTGAGTGCATAAATTTGTTTGTAGTCAGAGGTTAATTCAAGTGAAGTTATGACAATGATCACCCATAAATTTGTTGAAGCCTTTTAAGTGTCGATGACTGCCCATAAATTTGTTGAACTCTTTTAAGAAAAGCCTTTTAAGTGTCGATGACTGTCCATAAATTTGTTGAAGCCTTTTAAGTATCCATCACTGCCCATAAATTTACAGAGTATAATTCAAGTTGTAATGTATCATGAAGAGCCAACTAAAATATATGGAGAATGTACAACAAAGGTTTAAGTTAATATAAATAACAAGATAAGCATAGATGATTATAATTTAAAAATTCGTAAGTCGTAAGTTTTCAAAATATAGAAGTTTGATACATCATCATCCCATAATTTATCTCAAATGAGATAATACCAACAACCACAACTATCTGTAGACTTTCTTTAAGATCAGCTTGGCTTTTTCTTCAGAGTAGACAAATTTGCATCTCATATTTCTGTAGATACCATTGGGCTTCGTGAACTTCTTGGTGAATTGACAAGCCGCGTAATCTAAATCCCTTGCCATGCTTCTCCCGTCGAAAGTCAATTACAGTGTTAACTCCATTCAGATTTGCAACTATCATCGTCAATGTTCTACGAATCCTTGATAAAGACGCTACATTCACATTAAGACGCTTAAAAATAAATATAAAATACCAATAATTAATAAGAAATAAATAATGTATTTAAGTAAAGTAACAAAAAAACAGCTTAATTGTAACAAACATTTAATATCCAAAGAATGAGGAATAATATATTAACAGAATAAAGTTACAAAATGTTTGCTACAGTACCATACGAATCGTAAGGGGTATACATCAGGATCAGCTTCATAATCTAAGACATCGACATCAAAATCTGCGTCGTCGATATCATCGGATGATTCATTCGATACAACATAATCACTATCAAAATCTATGTCATTAGATTCTTCAACATCCGATCCAGATCCTCGGGAATTGGAGCAACTTCTAAATTGGGTGAGGAAGTATCATCTATCGGACTGTCATTGGATTTGGGAATCAAAGGTAGTAAGCAGAAAGATGTATTCCGCTACGTATCTTAAAACAAGTACAATTCTGTTTGCATACCTATGTAGTGTACAACCTTTTCCCATCCATGGATTATAAAGTAACAATTCCGAAGAGGATCACATTGAAGTACTACATCAAAAGAGTCCCACTAATTCACATAGATCTTAAATGTCTCTTTAAGTTTACCAACTCCAATACTGACGTTGACTAACTCCTTGGGTATTAGCTGAACAAAAAGATATAAAATTATGAAATCAACAAAGGTACGGTAAAATTAACAATTATATCACTAATTACTATAATAACATTTAAGTATTGGATTAAAATACCAAAACTTACCAACGGATTAAAATACTAAAACTTACCAACACGTCTTTGTTGGATTCTATATGCCCAAGACACATATTAAATTGATGTGGCTAGTATGTTATGATCCAAGTCGAGTCATACCCAATAACAAGCTAGACAAACACTTATAAAATTTATTTATGATATGATCAAACAAATAAATATTAACAATTATAACATTTGGAAATTGGTTTTCTAAATAATTGCACTTTAGAAACTAATAAATTATATGGATAATTTATTTTTGAGAGAATACTTTATTGTGTTATTTAATGGTTTAAATAACATTTTAAAATGTTGTCATGTGTTGTTTAAGTCTTGTAACATATTGTGTTATATTTATAAAATGTTATAAATATATACAAGACTAAATTTAAAATGAGATTTTGAATTAATGGTGGGAAAAAGCATTTAATTGCCAGCCATTTATTGCTTCCCAAGGTGGGTTTCCACCACTTAAATTGCATGTAATACATCTCTTCCAAAACTCATTAAATGTTGATTCTCTCTCTTACTTTCTCTTACTTATTTAAAGATTGCAAAGCTCCATAATCTTGTCTTACACAAATAGCCAAGAGGAGTTTTACAAGGGTTTTTCAAGTTTGAATTTCGAAGTACAAGACTTGATTCTATTCTCGTAAAATTTCGGCCAAACTTAAGGGTAGTCCAAAAGAGTTTTTCAAGTCCATTTCAAGTGTTCAAATCCTAGCAAACTTAAAGTGTTTTGTTGGAAGCTTGGGGTATAGAAGCTTGAGGTCTTCTACACTTGAAGGCAACCATTCAAGAAGCATCATCCCTTTCTTTTCTTTTACTCCAAGAAGGTAGTCTTCTAAACACTCTATGGTTGTGTTTTAATTTTGACAGCATGCATGTTCATATATGGATCCGGGTTTTGGGATTTACATATAAAATGGGTTTTATATCAACAAAGTAACATGTTTTAAATATATATTCCGCTGCGTTTTTATTTTATAAGGATAAAATAACTTTGATAAACATGTGAAAAACCCATCAATGGCATATAGAGCCGCTTATATGAGTGCATGCTTCAATAGATTAAAATTTTCGGGTTTCGGGTTTGGATAAAACCCTATGGCCGAATGTTTTAACATGGTTATCCCTTTGTTTTTCAAGATTATTTTCTTACATGCATGAGGAAATCTTGAAAAATTAATTCATATGGATGATTTGTTTGTTTAGACAAAACTAACCTTTTCGGTTTTTCATACATAGCCGAAAATGACTATAAAAGGGAATCATTTTTGCTTCTTGATTTTAATATATACGTGGATATATATTTTGGTGCATATAACCTAGCCATGACCTTGTGTTGAATGATTGTGTTGTGTTTTATTTTATTATTATTTCAATGGGTTGTAATAATTATAATCTTTGTTCTTCCATTTGTAAGATATGTAATTTATTTATTTTCATTTGCCATGTAAAATAAATAGATTAGTTGCATTTTATTTTACTAGAAGAAATTAGGATTATTTCATGTAAAAGAAGATGCAAAAAATGCGTTTTGGTTTGGACCACAATATTCGGTCCAAAGGACTTTATAGTTCACAACGGGACTTTAGCCCAATAACCAAAACAGATTTTTTGAAGTCCAAAAGAGTTTGCAGCTGAATTTAAAGACATTTTGGAAGCCCAAAGAAAGTGAAGAAATCACAACATAAGAAGAAGACTTGAAGCATTTGGATGCGGGATCAAGTGGGAGTTCAACGACACATTATTTGTGTCAATTTTCAACCCTTAGGAAGGACCTTTTGGCACACTTGCTTCGGCTAACAAGTGTTGTCAAAATAGTTGGCTATGGTATGCACCTATTAATATGTGTGTTGTGCTTGTGTGGTTGTTTATTTATATTGTTTTGATGAAATTTGGATATGCATGCTTAACAAACTAATAATCAACAACAAGCTTAAAATTGGTTCTTTTAAATCATTAAAATTGGTTAATAAAAGGTTATTAAAGATTAATGATTTTATTATAAAATGGGTTTAAAGAACCTTGAAAAATGGTTTTCACTAAAGTACCATTAATTTGAATGCATGCAAATATATGGTACATAAATTTTTTCTAAACTATAATTTTGAAATTAATCCTTTTATAAAACAAGTCAAACACCATCGTTTTAGCAACACTTGAATTACTTGGGAACTCTTATTGTGGGATAAAGGTCACCTAACCACTTATGTGTATAAACTCACACGTGTGTGTAAGTTGGACGACTTGATTTGGAAACCATGAACTTAGGGTCACCAAAGCATGGCGAACAAAAGGTGTTGATGGGATTAAACATGCCAACTAAACATAAAGATGTTTAACCGATCCCATATGGCTAGAAGTTGCAAAGGCTTGCAATTGTCAAACGTTGACTACCTTGTTAATTTAAATTGAGGGATAAAGGTCACCTAACCAATATTTAAATGTAACGTTGGATTCTAGATTTTAATTATTAATTGTGTTTAAGACACAAAAGGGTATTAATGATTAAAATATAGTAATGTCGAAAATACTAAATTGAACTTGTTAAATTTTGTAGATGGCCGCTAACAATGCAAACCTGATTAACCAAACCGTCCGCAACCTATCACTAAGAACCATCCTTGAAAAGGATCGTCTCAACCATAAAAACATCATGGATTGGTTTCGAAACTTGAGAATCGTTCTCAAGCAAGAGAAGATATCCTATGTGTTGGACGATCCTATTCCCGACGAATCTAACGAGGAAGATGTGGAAGCCTACAATGATTGGGTTAAGTATACCGAGGACTCCATGCAAGCCTCATGTTGGGAACTATGATTCCCGAAATTCAAAAGGATTTTGAACATCATGGGGCATACGACATGATTACCCAATTCAAGGAAATGGGCCTACAACAAGCAAGGGTAGAACGCTTTGAAACGGTTCGAGCGCTTCATGCATGTCGAATGGAGGAAACCCAATCGGTATCATCTTATGTCTTCAAGATGAAAAGCCACATTGATCGCCTCCAAAGGCTAAATTTTCCCGACTCTAAAGAGTTGGCTACGAATTTGATCCTCAACTCTTTAACAAAGAAATTTGAGAGCTTTGTGATGAACTACAACTTGAATGGATGGGACAAGAGCATTGGTGAACTTCATGCAATGCTCAAAACGGCCGAAGCGGGAATGGGTAAAAGGGCTTTACCCGTTCTAGCGATCAATGAAGGTGGCAACAAGAAAAGGCCCCATCCAGAGTCTAAAGCAAATTATGCTAAAAGAAAGGGACACGTCAAGGCAAAAGGGAAGGAAAGGCTAAAGCAGAACCCACCAAACCAAAAGAGAAGAAGCAAAAGGTTGCTACGAATGACCCATGTTTTGAATGTGGTGAGATAGGACATTGGAAAAGAAATTGTCCAACGTATCTCAAAGAGTTGAAAGACAAGAGGGATGCAGGGCAAACCTCAGGTACTATCTTTATGATACATGTTGAGCTTAATGTTATTTCTTCTAACACATGGGTACTAGATACCAGATGTGGAACTCATATTTGCAATTTGTTGCAGGGGTTCAAAAGAAATAGAAATTACAAGAAGGGAGACGCTAGTCTCTTCATGGGCAATGGAGCAAAGGTTGAAGTCGAAGCTCAAGGAGACTACGTTTTAAAGCTTCCAAGTGGTTGGAAGTAATTTTGAAGAATGTTTTGTATGCTCCTAGTTTGACTAGGAACATAATTTCTGTTTCCCTTTTAAGACAATGTGGTTTTAATTTCGAATTTGTTAACCATGACTTTTATGTTTCTATGCATGATGTGTTTTACTTTAAAGCTGTGCCTTTAAATGGTATTTATGAATTAGATCAAAATAACACATCATATGATGGCTCAATGTACCAAATAACCAATAAGAAACTCAAAATGGATTTGACTTGTCACACCCTGGCTTTGCGGAAGCGTGGTTAATTTGGTGTGACTTCTTAATACCATAGCTTAACCATAACAAGCTATATGAATTTAAAAACCATGCAAGATCATCCATTAAATTAAATTTAAAAAGTAAAATACCATAACATTGTCTCAACGGAAACATATCCTAACAACATAAACAGTATTCAACAGACCCAAACATCAACATGACATAAACACAGTTTAAGAACTGTGACTCGTCCAGGAAAAAGTCACATCCCTTAAACTTGGATGACCTCGTAATTAGTGCAGCGGGAAAACGTGCCATACCGTGCCAGATCCTTTAATTCCCTGAAATACATGTAAGTTGAAAAATCAACAATAACGTTGAGCGAGTTCATGCATAAGTGAGTAAATAAACCTTTGTAAGTATAAATCCTGGTATGTAGCAAATAAGGGAAAAGAGATCACCAATGGTTTGCAAGGCCATTGACATATGTGAAGTGCAAGTAGGAAGACTCAAACCTAGCAGAATTTGCGATGGGTACACACCACCTGGTCCATTAGGCGGGCTCAAGGTTGGGCTCGCTACACCCAGATAGATCTACCGCTACTGTCCCTCGGTCCTACCTTGAGGATTAATGGCCTCAAGTTTCCGCCTACCCACTTCACATGATCTAAATAACAACCCTCCTTACGCTAACCATACCATGTATGAAATATTCGTAATCATAGTAACATGTATTTCACCCCCGCAGCTTAGAAAACTGAAAACAGTTAAGAGAAAAGGGGGACATGAACTCACAGCGGTGCGTCTCTACCAAGTATGTCTCCAAGTCAAGCAGCTGTGCAACGACCTACATGTGCTAACTCTATTAGACAGACGGCCGTGCCTTAACTTTATGGTTTAAGTTTTGGGAAATAGTTAGACAACTATTTCGTGTTTACATTCTGCGCAAACTTGGTAATTATTTTCCTTCCCAAGGATGGGGGATTTAACACATGTGTGTTCGAAATATATTATTAAGTCTCACTTAAAATATATCTTATTTCTAACTTCAAAATATAAATATTTTTCTCAAAAATATTATATTTTCTATTATATGAGAATTTTCCCAAAATAATACCTCAACAAAAATACGTGTTCATAAATATTTCCGTAAAATGCGTAAGCTACGTTTTAACGATCGAGTGGTAATAATAATTACCGGTGTAACTTATATATTTATCGTGAAGGCGTTCGTATTATTTTGGATTCGTTAACGTTCGATAATATTATTTTTACCCTAAAAACAATATTTACACACTTCACAAAATAATTGACAAGTGACGTTGTGAAAAATATGTTTACTAAATATATATTTATCACGTTTAATTTTGTGAAAATCCCACCTCCGATATTTGTAAATAAAGTCGTGGCGAAACTTATATTTTGAAAACATGTCGGAAAGTATTCCTAACACTTATAGTGAAAATAATTCTAAGTGTTAGGTTTTTGGAAAAATTTCGCCAGAGTTTCCTCTGTAACTGGAGGTGGCCACGCTTTCAAGCGTATCATTTTCTTTTAACAATCAATCCACCAGTTTTCTTATTCAATCAAAACAATACTCAACACAACAAACTAGTTAATAAATATGTAAATCGCAAAGATTTCATGAACTTGTGATTTACTCAAAAATACGAAGTAAATCTCATTACTTTTAGCGGATCTTTATACAAAGCAATCCGACCTTGTAAAAACCTTGCTTTTAAAGAAATCCCGTCTTTACATCTTCTCGTAAATTTTACTAAAATTGTTATTTTGTTGAAACTTTTGTGTTACACAAGTGCTTACACACTTGTGTGTTCTAAAAATCATACTTGTTAGTGTAAGATCCGTTTTTAGAAAACATGATTTCTTTGATACTTGGCTCTTTGAAAATACCGCTTGTAGATACGTAGATCCGCTAGTTCTAAACACTATTTCACAAGTAAAAATGCTTTTACACAAGTTCATGATTCGTGTGTGGTAGAGTTTCACCCTTTAACCCTTGTTTCATTTAAAACAACCTTATGTCATGATCCATGATCATGACCAAACCGGGTTAAATGATGATCCGAGCTACCACAACATAGATCGGGTCCAAATAACCACACAAATCAATTACTACAACATTTACACATCATATGAGCTTTTAACCATCATTATTAGTGTTTTTAGTAGACTTTAATGCATCAACTTGTAAGATTACGAGTTTTAACCATTATAAATCGTTTTAACCACTTTAAGATAGTTCAAGAAGGTGATTTAAGCAATATACCACTAGCTCGAGGCTAGGGAAGAATCTAGACGCGAAAAGGGTGGATAAAAGCAACGAGAGAAGGTCCTTTTAACCCCGAGTGCACCAAGACTCCTTATACGGGATCCTTGACACTTGAAGGATCTTGAAATGTGAAGAAGGAAATCGAAAAATGGATGGATGTATAGGGGAGTGTTCGGCCGAAAGCCTTGAGGGAGAGAGAGGTGTGTTTTTGTGTGAAGAAATGTGAATGATCATGTTGTGCCATCCTTGTTACTTATAGACAACAATTTAGGTTATAATCCAATGGTTCTTATGTCTTAAAGATATTAAACATCAAGGATTAAAATAATAAAAGTTGTACAATGGTGTCCCCAAGGGGGACCGAATTCGGCTCAAGGGGGGGGGGTAGCTAGTTCAAATTCAACTAATAGTTAATTATTAGTTAGGTTAGTTAGGTTAGTTAAGTAATTAACCCGGTTAGTTGTGTGTAGTGCCTTATGGCGGGTGTTAGGGTATTCAGGGACCCTAACTGACTCAGAAAAAGACAAATAATGTTAATGGTAATATTTTCATGTTCCGGGTATAGTCCGGTTGTTCGGTTGGATAGTAATCCGTTAAAGCGCTTAATAAAGCTTTTAAGTGTCGTTAATACCATTTTTAGTGACACAACTTATTCCCGACACTTTGGAAAGTGTCTAGTAATATTTTCTCATGTTTTGGCACTTTATTAGTTAGCTAGAAGCTGAATTATTCATTAATGTGCTGAGTTTTGTGCTTAGTGTACGTTCTAGGCACATCCAGTCATTGTATCTTATCCCTAGAGACGCAGTTCTACAACCCTTGTATCCCTACACTAACTATTGGTGTAGAAAATCATTTCTGGCTCATACAGGCCTTAGAGGCAATATCTGCCTGATGCTGGCTTTATCAGCATGTTCAATAGGTTATCCGTTCATAGTGCTATTGTGCTTTTGTGCATCATGTTTGTCACTAAGGTTCAGCATGTAAATAATGTAGTGACGGTAAATAGAGTATGATGCAAGTATGTACATGTATCAACATTCAAGTAGCAGTTTATCCACAATTTCAGGTAAACACAGTAATTTAGCAGTAATTAATTATTAATTAAGTCGTACGGATACCTGGTTTAGTGAGGGTTGTCACATTCTCCCCCCGTTAGAAAAATTTCGTCCCGAAATTTTAAGTTCTGCTTGTAGAAGCAGGGTTCTTAGAAAATAAGTGGGAGTATTTCTCTTTCATTCGGTCCTCACGCTCCCAGGTGAATTCAGGACCATGTCGGGCATTCCAACGAACCTTGACGAGCTTGACACTGCTCTGGCAGGTCTTGTTCACTTTCCAATCCGTAACCTCAACAGGTTCTTCAACGAAGTGGAACGTGTTGTCAACGTGAATCTCGTCGGTAGGAATGACAACGGTATCTTGCGTTGGACTCCTTTTCGGATTGGATACATGAAATGTATCGTGAACTCCATTCAGTTCGGCAAATGCTTATCCCAGCTACCGCCCAAAACCATCACACATGCTCTCAGCATGTCTTACAAAGTCTGTACCATCCGTTTGCTTTGCCTGTCGGTCTGCGGGTGAAACGTGGTGCTCATATTCAATTGCGAGCCAAAAGCTTCTTGGAAGGATTGCCAAATCCTTGATACGAACCTTCCGTCTCTATCAGAGATGATTGAGAGAGGTACTCCATGGCGTGTAACAATCTCTTTCATGTAAATTTCGGCCAACTTGCTTGTATTATCCTTCTCTCTGATAGGTAAGAAGTGCGCTGACTTCGTTAATCGATCCACTATTACCCAAATAGTGTCATGGCCTCTTGGCGTTCTTGGCAACTTCGTAAAAAAATCCATGGAGATTTGTTCCCACTTCCACTTGGGAATTTCCGGTTGTTGCAGAAGTCACGAGGGCTTCTGGTATTCCGCTTTCACTTTAGCGCATGTTAAACACTTGCTCACATAAACAGCAACATCGCCTTTCGTCCTAGGCCACCAGTAGTAATCCTTAAGATCTTGGTACATCTTTTCCGCTCCTGGGTGGATAGAGTACCGCGACTTGTGTGCCTTATCAAAAATAACCTTCCTTAAACCACCAAACAGTGGAACCCAAATCCTTTTCTCAAAACATAACGTTCCTTCCTTGTTTGGTACCAATAGCTTCTCCATCCCACGGAGATATTCTTCTTCAAGGTTTCTTTCCTTGAGAGCTTCTTTCTGCGCGGCACGAATGCGCAAAGAAATATCGGTTTGGATAAGTATCTCTAAAGCCCTAACCCTTATGGGCTTGATCCTCTCCTTTCGACTTGGGGCATCGGCGACCACATTCGCCTTCCCTGGATGATACTTTATCTCGCAGTCGTAGTCATTCAACAACTCTACCCATCGTCTTCGTCTCATATTCAACTCCTTCTGGTTGAATATGTGTTGTAGGCTCTTGTGATCCGTGAAGATTGTGCACTTTGTAACATAAAGGTAGTGTCTCCAGATTTTTAATGCAAAAATTACTGCACCAAGTTCCAAGTCATGTGTGGTATAATTCTTTTCATGCACTTTCAGCTGGCGTGACGCGTAAGCAATAACTTTTTTTTTTTTTGGCGTTGCATCAACACGCAACCCAATCCTTGACCTGAGGCGTCACAGTATACCACAAAATCATCTGTACCTTCCGGTAGTGCTAAGATTGGCGCGTTGCAGAGCTTTTCCTTTAATATCTGGAACGCTTCTTCCTGTTTGATTCCCCAATCAAACTTCTTATCTTTCTGCGTGAGGAGCGTTAATGGTTGAGCGATCTTTGAAAAAAATTCTCAATGAACCTTCGATAATAGCCATCCAAACCCAAGAATGGCCGAATCTCGGTTGGCGTCTTTGGCGTTTCCCAATTCTTGATCGCTTCGATCTTGGTGGGATCCACGTGGATTCCATTGCCATTTACCACGTGCCCAAGGAATTGTACTTTTCGTAGCCAAAACTCGCACTTAGAGAACTTGGCATACAGCTGTTCCTTCTTCAGCAATTCCAAAATGGCTCTTAAATGTTGTTCGTGCTTGGCCTTCGTCTTTGAATAAATCATGATATCATCGATGAACACTATCACGAACTTATCCAAATACGGCTTGCAAACTCTATTCATCAAATCCATGAACACTGTAGGTGCGTTTGTTAACCCAAACGGCATAACTAGATACTCGTAGTGTCCATAACGAGTTTTGAAGGCTGTCTTTGGGATACTCTCCTCTTGTATCCTTAGCTGATGGTATCCAGATCGAAGATCAATCTTTGAATAAAAGCTTGACCCTTGCGGTTGGTCAAACAGATCATCAATCCTTGGCAGAGGGTATCTATTCTTGATCGTCAGCTTGTTCAACTCTCTATAGTCAATGCACATACGGAGACTACCGTCCTTCTTCTTGACAAACAAAACTGGAGCTCCCCAAGGCGAGAAGCTTGTCGGATAAATCCCTTCTCTAACAATTCTTGAAGTTGTGTCGACAGTTCTTGCATCTCAGACAGAGCAAGTCTATAGGGTGCCTTAGCCACAGGCGCGGCGCCTGGAACTAAGTCGATGCGAAACTCTACTTGCCTCTGAGGCGGCAATCTAGGCAAGTCCTCTGGGAAGACTTCTGGATATTCCCTCACGACAGGGATGTCTTCGATCTTCGGTTCTTCAGCTTTCTTATCTACAATGTGTGCTAGAAAGGCATCACATCCCTTCTGTAAACATTTTCGCGCTTTGAGGCAGCTGATAATCCTTAACGGTGTATCACGCTTTTCTCCGTGAACCACAATTGTCTCACCATCATCAGTTGGGATACGAACTACCTTTTCGTGACAAACTATATCAGCCTTGTTGCCTGATAACCAATCCATTCCTACCACCACGTCGAAGCTTCCAGAGCAAACTCACGCTCTCCCAATTTGATCACACATCCTCTGATAACTTCATTGGCTTCTACCAACTTTCCATTAGCCAATTCGATCGAGTACGGAATATCTAATTTACTAGCGGCTAAACCAAGCATATTCTTAAATTCTAACGATACGAAGCTATAATCGGCGCCAGTACCAAATAAAACGGATGCAAAGCGTTGATTTACAGGGAACGTACCAGTAACGACATTGGGATCCTCGCGCGCTTCCCTTGCTTCAACATAAACACTCTTCCACGGGCTTGGTTCAACTCTGGGCAGTTCCTCTTGTAGTGCCCAAGATCACCACATTTAAAGCATCCGGATCTTTGCCCATTTCCACCAGCTTGATTATTCCTCTGATTACGATTCACAGCGCCCGCTTGATTAGCATTGCTTACTCGATTTCCATTACCTCCATTGTTCCCTTGTGGGCGATTTCCATTTCCGCCCCGGTTGGTGTTTCTGTTTCCGAATCCTCCCTGGCCTCTCTGGGCAGCTATGGCCCAACAAGAATCCTTCAAGTGGCCAGTCTTTCCACAAGCTTCACAAACTTTCAAACCACAGCGGCCAGAATGGTGGCGTGCTTTTCCTTTCTTCCCACTACCAGCTGTAACCTGAGCTGGCGTGCTTGTTTCTCCTTTCTTAACCACACCACTAGTGCCTTGCTTGAAGTTCCAAAACTTCCGTTTGTTACCTCCTGATGACTCCACATGAGTCTCATTCTTCTTTGGCTCAGCTTCATCAAACTTGTTCAGGCGAATAGCTTCCTCTGTGAGGGCCACGCTTTAATCAATCGCCTCAGTAATAGTCACAGGCTTGGAGGAGGTCACCATGCTTATAATTTGAGGAGCTAATCCCCAAATAAAACGTTCAATCCTTTTGAACTCTAGAGTGACCATGTAGGGTACCACATGCGATAGGGGGGGTTATTTCCAGTAGTGCCATCGCTATGCTTAAAGCGGAGAGCTTCATGTCGTGTAATTGCCTGTGAGTTGCGTTTTTGCAGCTCGGATTCTATCCTTGGCATCATACTGGTGGTTGTGTCACGCCTGGGTGGCATTCTCTTCTGCCGAAATGGCATGAAGAGGGGTTAGACAATTTTCCAATTGTCTATGAGATACATAGCACCATAAGCCATCTTGTACTCACCCAATTTTACACGTAAATATACTCAATGTATGGGTGGGGAAATAAATTTCTGAGCCTTCACATAGGCTTGCCAATTTGGCTTGATGCTTGTAACAGAATGAACTCGAGGCTACATCGCCTTGGTCATTAGTTATTTCCTGCTACATTGGTTTTCATTAGCTTGACTCGCAGAGTCCACCGGGATTTCTGTGCACTACAAGTCGTTATTACGTGGGCCCCCGTAATAATAAATTATCTTGCACAGTTACCCCAGATTTTCTCTCGTCCAAGCAGATGATCAACCAAGGAGCAACAGCAGGTGCATCGGCATGAACAGGGTCATGCTCCAATGCGGGGTCAAGAGCAACGCCTGGCTCAGGGCCACGGCTGGCTACGGATCAACAAACTCCATCTCAAAATCAGCTGGATCAACCATCACAGGGGGTTACAGGATCCCCCGAGGGCTGGTCTAGGTGTATGAACTCAAGGTCATGGTCTGGATCAAAACCGGGTGGAAGAACAAGATCACCCTCAATACTGTGATCAAACTCAAAGCTGTGTGCGGGAACCGGTGCAGCTGATGATGCCGTATCAGGGTCGGCGTCGTGTGAATGGTGCTGCACTCCCTGTGTATGCGAAAATGCGGATGTTAGGAACTCAAATGAGTCTGGGACAGGGGAATGGGCATGAGTTTCCCCTGCATGAGCGTCCGCAAGCAGTAGGCTAATACCAGCAGCAATAGGGCCTCACCCTTGAATGGGTCCTCCTTTAGTAGATCATCGTCAAACAGATCAATATCGCCATCAGCCTCGGCGTCAAGAAGTAAATCTTAGGCAGGGTAAACAGCTAAGGGTATGGGAGCAGGGATCTCTACCAACGGTAGGTCCCCAATAAGAGGGCCATCAGCGAGCTCATCAGCCTCGCCAGGTAGCGCGAAGGGCTGAAAGTCGTCCTCGTCCGTGCTAAAAACGTCCGACGTGTGCACCTCGTGCTCTGATGAAAGTAAGTCGTCTGATACTATGGCCATGGGATTCGTAGTGTCCATCTTTCTAGTACATGATGAAAGCATGACGTTTGTAACACAAACACATATACGTATAACAATCAATCATATAATCATATAAACATGTTAGTCAACAATAAACAATCAAATAATTCCCCTAGTCCCACTAGCCTCCCAGTCTGCTAGACTGACATTCCTAGTCCCACTAGCCAAATTCTCCCAGCCTCTAAGTCTGCTCTATCAGCTACCTCGACCTCTTAAATCGAGCCTCGGCCTCCAAGACCGAGCCTCAGCCTCCAAGACTGAGCCTACTCTTCCTAGTCTTACTAGCCATCTACCTCGATCTCTTAGATAGAGCCTCGGTCTCCAAGACCGAGCCTCAGCCTCCAAGACTGAGCCTACTCTTCCTAGTCTCACTAGCCATCTACCTCGATCTCTTAGATCGATCCTCGGTCTCCAAGACCGAGCCTCAGCCTCCAAGACTGAGCCTAAAAAGAAAATAAATAAAATGTGCTCAACATTTGTTTGTAAAAACGTTTTGGATCTGGACTTAAGTGGTATGCAGTAAAAATGTTTTCGTGAGAGCCCTAGTGATCATAGTCTAGACTCGAGAAGGAATCCTAGTTCGCTATGATCAGAGCTCTGATACCAAGCTGTCACACCCTGGCTTTGCGGAAGCGTGGTTAATTTGGTGTGACTTCTTAATACCATAGCTTAACCATAACAAGCTATATGAATTTAAAAACCATGCAAGATCATCCATTAAATTAAATTTAAAAAGTAAAATACCATAACATTGTCTCAACGGAAACATATCCTAACAACATAAACAGTATTCAACAGACCCAAACATCAACATGACATAAACACAGTTTAAGAACTGTGACTTGTCCAGGAAAAAGTCACATCCCTTAAACTTGGATGACCTCGTAATTAGTGTAGCGGGAAAACGTGCCATACCGTGCCTGATCCTTTAATTCCCTGAAGTACATGTAAGTTGAAAAATCAACAATAACGTTGAGCGAGTTCTTGCGTAAGTGAGTAAATAAACCTTTGTAAGTATAAATCCTGGTATGTAGCGAATAAGGAAAAAGAGATCACCAATGGTTTGCAAGGCCATTGACATATGTAAAGTGCAAGTAGGAAGACTCAAACCTAGCAGAATTTGCGATGGGTACACAGTCACCACCTGGTCCATTAAGCGGGCTCAGGGGTTGGGCTCGCTACACCCAGATAGATCTACCGCTACTGTCCCTCGTTCCTACCTTGAGGATTAATGGCCTCAAGTTTCTGCCTTCCCAATTCACATGATCTAAAAAACAACCCTCCTTACGCTAACCATACCATGTAAGAAATATTCGTAATCATAGTAACATGTATTTCACCCCCGCAGTTTAGAAAACTGAAAACAGTTAAGAGAAAAGGGGGACATGAACTCACAGCGGTGCGTCTCTACCAAGTATGTCTCCAAGTCAAGCAGCTGTGCAATGACCTACATGTGCTAACTCTATTAGACGGACGGCCGTGCCTTAACTTTATGGTTTAAGTTTTGGGAAATAGTTAGACAACTATTTCGTGTTTACATTCTGCGCATACTTGGTAATTATTTTCCTTCCCAAGGATGGGGGATTTAACACATGTGTGTTCGAAATATATTATTAAGTCCCACTTAAAATATATCTTATTTCTAACTTCAAAATATAAATATTTTTCTCAAAAATATTATATTTTCTATTATATGAGAATTTTCCCAAAATAATACCTTAACAAAAATACGTGTTCATAAATATTTCTGTAAAATGCGTAAGTTACGTTTTAACGATCGAGTGGTAATAATAATTACCGGTGTAACTTATATATTTATCGTGAAGGCGTTCGTATTATTTTGGATTCGTTAACGTTCGATAATATTATTTTTACCCTAAAAACAATATTTACACACTTCACAAAATAATTGACAAGTGACGTTGTGAAAAATATATTTACTAAATATATATTTATCACGTTTAATTTTGTGAAAATCCCACCTCCGATATTTGTAAATAAAGTCGTGGCGAAACTTATATTTTGAAAACATGTCGGAAAGTATTCCTAACACTTATAGTGAAAATAATTCTAAGTGTTAGGTTTTTGGAAAAATTTCGCCAGAGTTTCCTCTGTAGCTGGAGGTGGCCACGCTTTCAAGCGTATCATTTTCTTTTACAAATCAATCAACCAGTTTTCTTATTCAATCAAAACAATACTCAACACAACAAACTAGTTAATAAATATGTAAATCGCAAAGATTTCATAAACTTGTGATTTACTCAAAAATACGAAGTAAATCTCATTACATTTAGCGGATCTTTATACAAAGCAATCCGACCTCGTAAAAACCTTGCTTTTAAAGAAATCCCGTCTTTACATCTTCTCGTAAATTTTACTAAAATTGTTATTTTGTTGAAACTTTTGTGTTACACAAGTGCTTACACACTTGTGTGTTCTAAAAATCATACTGGTTAGTGTAAGATCCGTTTTTAGAAAACATGATTTCTTTGATACTTGGTTCTTTGAAAATACCGCTTGTAGATACGTAGATCCGCTAGTTCTAAACACTATTTCACAAGTAAAAATGCTTTTACACAAGTTCATGATTCGTGTGTGGTAGAGTTTCACCCTTTAACCCTTGTTTCATTTAAAACAACCTTATGTCATGATCCATGATCATGTCCAAACCGGGTTAAATGATGATCCGAGCTACCACAACATAGATCGGGTCCAAATAACCACACAAATCAATTACTACAACATTTACACATCATATGAGCTTTTAACCATCATTATTAGTGTTTTTAGTAGACTTTAATGCATCAACTTGTAAGATTACGAGTTTTAACCATTACAAATCGTTTTAACCACTTTAAGATAGTTCAAGAAGGTGATTTAAGCAACATACCACTAGCTCGAGGCTAGGGAAGAATCTAGACGCGAAAAGGGTGGATAAAAGCAACGAGAGAAGGTCCTTTGAACCCCGAGTGCACCAAGACTCCTTATACGGGATCCTTGACACTTGAATGATCTTGAAATGTGAAGAAGGAAATCGAGAAATGGATGGATGTATAGGGGAGTGTTCGGCCGAATGATCATGTTGTGCCATCCTTGTTACTTATAGACAACAATTTAGGTTACAATCCAATGGTTCTTATGTCTTAAAGATATTAAACATCAAGGATTAAAATAATAAAAGTTGTACAATGGTGTCCCCAAGGGGGACCGAATTCGGCTCAAGGGGGGGGGGTAGCTAGTTCAAATTCAACTAATAGTTAATTATTAGTTAGGTTAGTTAGGTTAGTTAAGTAATTAACCCGGTTAGTTGTGTGTAGTGCCTTATGGCGGGTGTTAGGGTATTCAGGGACCCTAACTGACTCAGAAAAAGACAAATAATGTTAATGGTAATATTTTCATGTTCCGGGTATAGTCCGGTTGTTCGGTTGGATAGTAATCCGTTAAAGCACTTAACAAAGCTTTTAAGTGTCGTTAATACCATTTTTAGTGACACAACTTATTCACGACACTTTGGAACGTGTCTAGTAATATTTTCTCATGTTTTGGCACTTTATTAGTTAGCTAGAAGCTGAATTGTTCATTAATGTGCTGAGTTTTGTGCTTAGTGTACGTTCTAGGCACATCCAGTCATTGTATCTTATCCCTAGAGACACAGTTCTACAACCCTTGTATCCCTACACTCACTATTGGTGTAGAAAATCATTTCTGGCTCATACAGGCCTTAGAGGCAATATCTGCCTGATGCTGGCTTTATCAGCATGTTCAATAGGTTATCCGTTCATAGTGCTACTGTGCTTTTGTGCATCATGTTTGTCACTAAGGTTCAGCATGTAAATAATGTAGTGACGGTAAATAGAGTATGATGCAAGTATGTATATGTATCAACATTCAAGTAGCAGTTTATCCACAATTTCAGGTAAACACAGTAATTAAGCAGTAATTAATTATTAATTAAGTCGTACGGATACCTGGTTTAGTGAGGGTTGTCACATGACTGACTCCTACCTTTGGCATTGTCGCCTTAGACATATAAACAAGAATCGCATGCAAACACTTAAGAGAAATGGTCTTTTGAAAACAAATGAAGATGATTCATTTGATGTATGCGAATCTTGTTTACAAGGCAAAATGACCAAGACACCCTTTGTGACAACCCTAAAAATTACAGGTATCCGTACAATTAATTAAATTTAATTAATGCTTAATTTGTGACAACTCGACCTTTTGACTCGTATTTAATGCACGTTGACCTTGACCATTGACTTTGACTGTTTGACTTGTAACTGTACATGTTATGTGTTAATGAAACGTACTGTGTTATGCATATATGTGATTACCAGTGCAATGTGAGTATTATGAAACAATTAGACATAGACTACTGATTAAACCACATAGTGCCCGACGAATCAGAGCTAGATTCGCCAACATCATCTCGACGAAACAGGAGGCCTGTCTCGTCAACCCTATCTCAACGAAACATCCTGTTTCGCCGGCCCAGTCTCGCCAAAGCCCATTATGAGCCCAAACCGTCTGTACGTGTTTAAAATGTGAAACGATCTCCTGTTTCACAACTTTGGCAAAACTACCGAAACCCTAGAGCTCTCTCACTGTGACGGCGAATTAGAACCCACCGGGAACCCTTGCGTGACCAAACCATCATCTCGGTTAGTAAATTTATGTGATTTGATCGATCGTTCATCCGTGTACGTGTTTATGTGTCATGTGATTATGCTTTGATGATGTATATCTGAAATTGATACATGTTAAATATTAGGGTTCTTTTTATGATGGTGATGATATAGATTTTAGATAGGAATGTTGTTGTCGGATATATATGGTTTTATGTGAAACTCGATACGGTTGA
Source organism: Helianthus annuus (assembly GCF_002127325.2). Lineage (NCBI taxonomy): Eukaryota > Viridiplantae > Streptophyta > Magnoliopsida > Asterales > Asteraceae > Helianthus > Helianthus annuus. The sequence goes on along the minus strand of NC_035446.2, from coordinate 37,562,323 downwards.
ATACTTGATTTCTGGATGGTGTTAATCTGGATTTGGTTAGCATTTTGATAGGGTTCGATAATGTGTTATTGAATGATAGTCGGTTTTGAGATACGTTAAACTAGGGTTCATGCTAGACAATGATTTCTGGATGATTGTGTTATGGTGAGATATGCTAAATGAATTCTGCATGATTGCTACTTGATAGTGACGGCTGTTACAACGATTAGGGTTCCTGTGATAATTCTGTAACTGCTGTGAATGATTGACGTAACTGACATGTTTGGCGAATTAGAACGTCGACGAATGTGAATGCTTGACGAATGTGAATGCTTGACGAATGTGAATGCTTGACGAATGTGAATGCTTGACGAATTTGAGTCATTGACGGAATGGAACGCTTGACGAAACAAGGATGTGTTTCGCCAAGGGTTTCGACGAAATTGAATTGTGTTTCGCCAAAGAATAGTTGACGAAACAGTCTATGTTTCGCCAACCTCTGTTTCGCCAATATGGATAACCTGCACAGTAACTGATGAAATTCTGTTAAGTGTTAACTGAGTTAACTAACTGATGTTAAACGCTATGCATGACTGGTGTAATGTTGAATAGTGATGTGTACTACCTGATGATCATTGATTATGCTTATACGTGAACTGTATGAATTCAAACTGATTGTGTACGTACATACTCTAGGACGTGATTGATTTACTTTGAGCACATACTTAGCATACCGAGCAAACCCAAGGTGAGTTCACACAGCCAAGGCATGGGTTCCCGGGTGGGGAATGGGATTTGATAGGTTGTTATGCACACTCAGATGGTAGAACTTAACGAATACGAACCTACTAGACTAGTAACACTCATTGAACTGATCTTCGCACACCTGCCACGGGTTGGCCGCGATACTATGACATCTTCGCACACCTGCCTTTGGAAGGCCGCGAACTAAACTTACTAACCTTCGCACACCTGCCTGGGAGGCCGCGATACAAATAAACCTAGTCTAGAATGCTTGGGATGAACATCCCCTAATATCTTCGCACACCTGCCTGGGAGGCCGCGATGGAAATATGATACTTGATATAAACGAACGAACTTACTATTACTGAACTGTTATCTGTGAACTCGCTCAACTAGTTTGTTGACTCTCTGCTGCATGCCTTGCAGGACCTTAGGTACTTATGGAGCTTGCACTGGAGAAGCGGGTCGTTGTGGGCAATGGATCATGAACACTACGTTTAACATTTCGAACATTGAACTTATGATTTACTTTGGGTTATTTACTTATGCTTCCGCTATTGATACTATGTTTGGTTTGGAACATCAATTGTATTGAATTGGGTTTTACGAACTATATTATTTATATTATGTTATGTTCAATATGATTGATGGCTTGATCCTGGTCAGTCACGCTCCCAAGCGGTGGTACTCCGCAGGTGGATTTTGGGGGTGTGACAGATTGGTATCAGAGCCATTGGTTATAGAGAACTTGGTTTTAATATGGGAAAATGTTTTATTAAAACCAGACTATAACCAGAACAGTGCTCTCAACGATCCACAACGACGCTTCGCTCCACGTGCAAGACTCGACATCCTAGGTAATAAGGTTTATGATTATTACCTGCTTGCTAGAACTGTTTAGAACTTTGCTCGTAGTATGCTTACTCTACTATTGCTCGCTATCTGTTACTACTTGAGAACACTTATGTGCTTACACTCTTCTGTCATCGCACTATTCGCGAACCCTTCTCACTTATGTTGCCTTTGATGTGAAGATCAATGGCCGCATGAATTAACATGACTCAAGCCCAGCTAGAGGCTCTCGTTGCTGCGGCAGTTGCAGCCGCTCAAGCAGGTAGTATACCCTGCAGTATAGACTCATACTAGGGTCTTTAGATCCTACATTAACTCTCGTATTTAACTTGTCCTATTCGTACAATAGGTCAACACGCGCAGCAGCCTGTCTGCACATTCAAGAACTTCATGGACTGTCGTCCAAATTCTTTCAGTGGCACCGAGGGGGCAGTGGGACTCCTCCATTGGTTTGAAAAGCTAGAGTCAGTATTCGAAATGTGCGAGTGCCCTGAGGCTCGCAAGGTCAAGTATGCAACTGGCACCTTGGAGGGAATAGCGCTAACCTGGTGGAACGCGCAGGTACAAATTCTGGGGTTGGCAGCTGCTAACGCCACACCCTGGAACGATTTTAAGGAACTTATCAAGAGAGAGTATTGCACGCGTGAAGATATTCACAAACTGGAAGAAGAGCTGTATAACCTGAAAATGGTTGGATCAGAGATTGAAGCATATACTAAACGGTCAAACGAGCTGGCCGTGCTGTGTCCAACTATGGTGGACCCTCCATACAAGCGCATTGAGTTGTATCTCAAGGGTCTGGCACCGGAAATCCAGAGCCACGTAACATCGGCTAATCTCGACAACATCCAGGCTATTCAACGTCTCGCTCACCGCATCACAGATCAGGCAGTGGATCAGAACAGACTGCCAAAACGCATCAGTGCTACCACTACTGCTACTACTACTCCAGCTACTACTTCTGCCACACCCAGCGAGAACAAAAGAAAGTGGGACGGGGATTCCAGCAGGGGATCGGTGTTTGTTCAGTCCCAAGCGTCGCACCAACGATTACCAGAGTCCGAGTCAGCAATCATCGGGCAGTCAGGGTCAGAGTGGTTATAGGGGAACTCACCCGTGGTGTAACAGGTGCAACAAACACCACAGTGGAAGATGTCGCAGGGATCGTTGTCAAAGATGCCACAAGCCGGGCCATGAGGCTAAAGATTGTAGAAGCTCGTGACCAGCAAACCAAAACCAGCAACTCCCACCGCCAGCTCCACAGAACCAGCAGCAGCAGCCACAGTGTGGAAACCGGGGATGTTTCCAGTGTGGGGCTGAAGGCCACTACAAACGCGATTGCCCACAGTTGAACCAGAATCGCAACAACAACAACAACCAAGGCAACGGGAATAACAACAATAACAACAACGGGGGAAACAACAACAACAATGGCAACGAAGCTCGGGGTCGTGCTTTTGTGCTAGGTCGGGGTGACGCAGTGAATGATCCCAACGTGGTTATGGGTAAGTTTCTTCTCGACGATATTTACGTTACTGTCTTATTTGATTCGGGTGCTGATACAAGTTATATGTCATTGAAAATGAGTAAACTGTTAAAACGTACACCAACACCCCTAAGCACTAAACACGTCGTAGAACTGGCAAATGGTAAAAGTGTAGAAGCGGCACATGTGATCAAGGGTTGTAACATCGTGCTGGCTGGTCAGACTTTCTCGATTGACCTTATACCCATAGTTTTGGGTAGTTTCGACGTTGTCATCGGTATGGATTGGTTATCCCAACATCGCGCAGAGATTTTATGCAAGGAGAAGGTTATTCGTATTCCTCGCTCTAGTCAGGAACCTCTCGAAGTTCAAGGTGACAAGAGTGGTGCTGTGGTTGGCATCATCTCTTTCCTAAAGGCGCAGAAATGTTTACGAAAGGGACACACTGCCATTCTGGCACTTGTCACTGACGCATCAGCAAAGGTAAATAAGCTGGAGGATATTCCAGTTGTACGTGACTTCCCTCAGGTGTTTCCTGAAGATTTACCTGGTTTACCGCCTCATCGCCAAGTCGAGTTTCAGATTGAGTTAGCTCCTGGAGCAGCACCAATAGCCCGCACACCGTATCGTTTAGCTCCAACTGAACTGGAAGAACTGTCGAAGCAGCTACAAGAACTCTTGGAAAAGGGTTTTATTCGTCCAAGCTCATCGCCTTGGGGAGCTCCAGTACTTTTCGTGAAAAAGAAAGATGGCACCTTCAGGATGTGCATCGACTACCGTGAACTGAACAAGGTGACGGTGAAGAACCGTTATCCTCTTCCGCGTATAGATGACCTATTCGACCAGTTGCAAGGGTCGAGTTACTACTCCAAGATAGACTTGAGGTCGGGTTACCATCAGCTGAGAGTCCGGGATGAGGACGTCTCCAAAACCGCATTCAGAACTCGCTACGGTCACTACGAGTTTCTTGTCATGCCATTCGGGTTAACGAACGCGCCTGCCGTATTTATGGATCTTATGAACAGGGTGTGTAAACCCTATCTTGACAAGTTCGTCATTGTTTTCATCGACGACATTTTGATTTACTCCAAGAGTCAGGAGGAGCACGAGCAGCACTTACGTCTTATTTTGGAACTCCTTCGAAAGGAGCAATTGTACGCCAAGTTTTCTAAATGTGACTTCTGGCTTCGTGAAGTCCACTTCTTAGGCCATCTGGTGAACAGGGATGGGATCCATGTCGATCCATCCAAGGTAGATTCGATCAGGAACTGGCCTGCACCGCGTACACCAACAGAAATACGCCAATTCTTGGGTTTGGCGGGTTATTATCGGCGATTCATCAAAGACTTTTCAAAGATCGCTCAACCGCTTACACTGCTGATACAGAAGGGTGTCACCTATCGCTGGGGAGAGTCCCAGGAAACCGCTTTTCAGTACTTAAAGGATAGGCTTTGAAGTGCGCCTATTCTCTCGTTGCTAGAGGGCACGGAAGATTTCGTGGTTTATTGTGACGCATCAATACAGGGTCTTGGTTGCGTATTGATGCAGCGGGATAAAGTGATTGCCTACGCCTCTCGTCAACTCAAAATTCACGAACGGAACTACACGACGCACGATTTAGAGCTGGGAGCTGTTGTTTTCGCACTTAAGATATGGCGACACTACCTGTACGGTACCAGGTGCACGATTTACACCGATCACAGGAGTCTCGAGCATATCCTTAAGCAGAAGGATTTGAACATGCGACAACGAAGATGGGTTGAACTACTGAATGATTATGAATGCGCCATCAAGTACCATCCAGGCAAAGCCAATGTTGTGGCTGACGCCCTTAGTCGGAAAGACACTCTACCTAGACACGTACGAGCTTTGCAGCTCACTATTCAGTCTAGTCTTCCTGCACAGATACGAGATGCTCAGGTGGAAGCTTTGAAACCAGAAAATGTAAAGGCTGAAGCCTTACGTGGTTCGAGGCAACAGATGGAACAAAAGGAAGACGGCGCCTACTATGTAACGGGGCGTATTTGGGTTCCACTTTATGGCGGTCTACGAGAGCTGGTAATGGATGAAGCTCACAAGTCTCGCTACTCGGTACATCCAGGGTCGGATAAAATGTACCACGACATCAAAACAACATATTGGTGGCCAAGCATGAAGGCCCACATCGCCACCTATGTCGGCAAGTGTTTGACATGTGCAAGGGTCAAAGTGGAATATCAGAAACCAGCGGGTCTACTTCAACAGCCCAGGATACCACAGTGGAAATGGGAGGAAATTTCCATGGATTTCGTTACGGGCTTACCTAGATCTCAGCGTGGGAACGATACGATATGGGTGATCGTGGATCGACTCACCAAGTCTGCACACTTCCTGGCTATAAAGGAAACGGATAAGTTCTCCACACTCGCAGACATCTATCTTAAAGAAGTTGTTTCGAGGCACGGGGTGCCCATCTCCATCATTTCAGATCGCGACGCACGATTCACGTCAGAGCTATGGCAAGCAATGCACAAATCTTTCGGCTCAAAGTTAGACATGAGCACGGCATATCACCCTCAGACGGATGGGCAGTCTGAGCGAACGATCCAAACTCTTGAAGACATGCTCCGGGCATGTGTTATCGATTTCGGCAACGGCTGGGAAAAGCACCTCCCTTTGGTGGAGTTCTCATACAATAACAGTTATCACACCAGCATACAAGCCGCTCCATTCGAGGCATTGTACGGGCGTAAATGCCGGTCACCTCTCTGTTGGGCAGAGGTGGGGGATAGTCAGATTACGGGTCCAGAGATTGTAGTGGACGCCACGGAAAAGATCGCACAGATACGACAACGCATGGCGGCAGCACGCGACCGTCAGAAAGCCTACGCGGACAAGCGTAGAAAGCCATTGGAATTTCAGGTCGGGGACCGGGTTTTATTGAAAGTTTCACCCTGGAAGGGTGTGGTACGTTTTGGCAAACGGGGCAAATTGAATCCGCGATATGTTGGACCATTCGAGATCATTGAGAAAATCGGCAAGGTAGCCTACAGATTGAACTTACCAGCAGAACTCGGGGCAGTTCACAATGTCTTTCACGTGTCGAATCTGAAGAAGTGTCTGTCAGATGAGACCCTTATCATTCCTTTTAAGGAACTCACTATCGACGAGCGGTTGCAGTTCGTCGAGGAACCTGTTGAAATTACGGACCGGGATGTGAAGGTCCTCAAACACAAGAGAATCCCTCTTGTTCGAGTTCGTTGGAACTCCCGACGTGGCCCAGAGTACACCTGGGAACGCGAAGACCAAATGAAAGAAAAGTACCCCCAGTTATTCGGAACCAATACAACCACTGCTGAGGCTGAAGCTACTACCACGGAATTTCGGGACGAAATTCCAGATCAACGGGGGGAGGATGTGACACCCTAGGAAAACCAGTGAACGATGCAACCTACCTAGCTTCCTCAGTAAGTACTTACCAAATTTCGGGACGAAATTTCTTTCAAGTTGGGGATAATGTGACAACTCGACCTTTTGACTCGTATTTAATGCACGTTGACCTTGACCATTGACTTTGACTGTTTGACTTGTAACTGTACATGTTATGTGTTAATGAAACGTACTGTGTTATGCATATATGTGATTACCAGTGCAATGTGAGTATTATGAAACAATTAGACATAGACTACTGATTAAACCACATAGTGCCCGACGAATCAGAGCTAGATTCGCCAACATCATCTCGACGAAACAGGAGGCCTGTCTCGTCAACCCTATCTCAACGAAACATCCTGTTTCGCCGGCCCAGTCTCGCCAAAGCCCATTATGAGCCCAAACCGTCTGTACGTGTTTAAAATGTGAAACGATCTCCTGTTTCACAACTTTGGCAAAACTACCGAAACCCTAGAGCTCTCTCACTGTGACGGCGAATTAGAACCCACCGGGAACCCTTGCGTGACCAAACCATCATCTCGGTTAGTAAATTTATGTGATTTGATCGATCGTTCATCCGTGTACGTGTTTATGTGTCATGTGATTATGCTTTGATGATGTATATCTGAAATTGATACATGTTAAATATTAGGGTTCTTTTTATGATGGTGATGATATAGATTTTAGATAGGAATGTTGTTGTCGGATATATATGGTTTTATGTGAAACTCGATACGGTTGAATACTTGATTTCTGGATGGTGTTAATCTGGATTTGGTTAGCATTTTGATAGGGTTCGATAATGTGTTATTGAATGATAGTCGGTTTTGAGATACGTTAAACTAGGGTTCATGCTAGACAATGATTTCTGGATGATTGTGTTATGGTGAGATATGCTAAATGAATTCTGCATGATTGCTACTTGATAGTGACGGCTGTTACAACGATTAGGGTTCCTGTGATAATTCTGTAACTGCTGTGAATGATTGACGTAACTGACATGTTTGGCGAATTAGAACGTCGACGAATGTGAATGCTTGACGAATGTGAATGCTTGACGAATGTGAATGCTTGACGAATTTGAGTCATTGACGGAATGGAACGCTTGACGAAACAAGGATGTGTTTCGCCAAGGGTTTCGACGAAATTGAATTGTGTTTCGCCAAAGAATAGTTGACGAAACAGTCTATGTTTCGCCAACCTCTGTTTCGCCAATATGGATAACCTGCACAGTAACTGATGAAATTCTGTTAAGTGTTAACTGAGTTAACTAACTGATGTTAAACGCTATGCATGACTGGTGTAATGTTGAATAGTGATGTGTACTACCTGATGATCATTGATTATGCTTATACGTGAACTGTATGAATTCAAACTGATTGTGTACGTACATACTCTAGGACGTGATTGATTTACTTTGAGCACATACTTAGCATACCGAGCAAACCCAAGGTGAGTTCACACAGCCAAGGCATGGGTTCCCGGGTGGGGAATGGGATTTGATAGGTTGTTATGCACACTCAGATGGTAGAACTTAACGAATACGAACCTACTAGACTAGTAACACTCATTGAACTGATCTTCGCACACCTGCCACGGGTTGGCCGCGATACTATGACATCTTCGCACACCTGCCTTTGGAAGGCCGCGAACTAAACTTACTAACCTTCGCACACCTGCCTGGGAGGCCGCGATACAAATAAACCTAGTCTAGAATGCTTGGGATGAACATCCCCTAATATCTTCGCACACCTGCCTGGGAGGCCGCGATGGAAATATGATACTTGATATAAACGAACGAACTTACTATTACTGAACTGTTATCTGTGAACTCGCTCAACTAGTTTGTTGACTCTCTGCTGCATGCCTTGCAGGACCTTAGGTACTTATGGAGCTTGCACTGGAGAAGCGGGTCGTTGTGGGCAATGGATCATGAACACTACGTTTAACATTTCGAACATTGAACTTATGATTTACTTTGGGTTATTTACTTATGCTTCCGCTATTGATACTATGTTTGGTTTGGAACATCAATTGTATTGAATTGGGTTTTACGAACTATATTATTTATATTATGTTATGTTCAATATGATTGATGGCTTGATCCTGGTCAGTCACGCTCCCAAGCGGTGGTACTCCGCAGGTGGATTTTGGGGGTGTGACATAATTACTGTGCTTGCTTGCCATTATGATTAAACTGCTTCTAGATTTCTGATACCTACATGTCCTGCATCATACTTTATTACTGTCACTCCATTTATTACACACAAAATTTATTACACACAAATCTATAGTGACAAACTTCATGCACAAAAGCACAGTAGCTCAATAAGCGGATAACCAGTAAACATGCTGACATTACCAACACTAGACAGATACTGTCTCTGAGGCCATTATGAGCCAGGAATAGATTACTACACTGGTAAGGAGTGTAGGGAGGTGAGGATTTTAGAACTGCGCCACTAGGTAATATTTATAGTGACCGGATGTGCCTTAAACATGCTTTAACTACAAAATCCTGCACTTTAATACAAAATTCAGCATTTAAGTTAACTAGTAAAGTGCAAAAACATGGCGAAATAATACTAGACACTTTCCAAAGTGTCGGGAATTCATCGTGTCACTAAAAATAATATTAAAGGCACTTTAAATGCTTAATTAGCACTTTAACGGATTAATATCCAACCGAACAACCGGACATTACCCGGAACATAAAAATATTGTCAATGACATTGTTTATCCTTTTCTGAGCTAGTTAGGGTCCCCAAACACCCTAACACCCGTTATATTACATAACACACTAGTAACTAGCTTAAAGCTCTAACTAACATAACTAGTTACTAACTATATGGTTGAAATCAAACTAAATACCCCCCCCCCCCAACCGAACGGTTCACCAAGGGAACACACACCACTCAATTTTGATTATTTTAATCCTACTTGTCTAGTACCTTGACAACATTTTACATATTGGGTAATATTGATGAATGGGCTATAAGAATACTTCATAGACAATCATTTCATTCATTCACCACAGTTTAAAAAATTTTGTTCTCTCTTCCTCTTGCCTTGAAATCGGCTGCCATCATACCACCACCATATCACCACCATCAAAGTCTTATTCAACCATTTTCTACATACACAAAGGTGCAAGGGATCATACAATGAAGCGTGGTGTGTTCGGAAGCTCAAGGACCTCTCCGGTTTTCTTTTAACCACCACATTTCTTCACTTGAACTCTCCTAGCCTTGTGCTAGTGGTAAGCACTTAGATCCTTGCATTTTACTTGTTATTTAAGTGGTTAAAGATGTTTAGAGATCAACAACATAAGAAACTCTAAAAACATAAACAAGATCATGAACATAAGAACTTTACATGAAGGTTATGAGATGAAAGGTGATAATACATGATAGATCTGAATTAAATGAACAAAAATCTGCTGTAAATAACCTATGTTATGAGAGAAATCGTACTAGAAAGGACGACGATCATATGTGTGCGTTTTAGTAACATTAAACCTTGAAACAGCATGCTGATTTGCACATTCAGCCGACTTTAACTGGCTGTAAACAGGTCATAACTTAACGAAAAATGTGTTTTCTGATGTCTGAGTTTATGTACTATGAAATACGGTTGTAATGGCACCAGAATCATAATTTTTGGACTTCGTTTACTATTTTTAAAGCATCGATTTGTAACAGCAGCTAAAGCTACATTTTTACAGCAGTAAATGAGAGTAATATTTTCAGTCATAACTTGAATTCTGTGCAGAGTTGGATCATAAAATTTATACTGTAGATGGTCACTGTTGTCGCCGTGATCCTCCAACTAGAATTACGTCAAACGGACTTACAATGAATTTTAAATGAAATATCCCGTGCACTGCAGTCATAAAAAGGTAGATCTGAATGCAGTCCGGAAAATGATTTTCTGCAAAATATTGGTGATGATTTGGACCACGATATTTTCACACAATAATATCTGGGTCATATAAGACATTCTGTAAAAATTTGGGAATTTTTGGAATAAGATACCTATTTTAATAAAATAACCGAAAACAGCCCAGTTTCGTATATTAGAACTGAAAAGATATAAGTAGTATTTTGTATGTCTAAATGTCGGGTTGGTTATTGAGAACGATCTAACGTGTTATATGAAAAGAAAATGATACACTAGTAAGCGTAGACGCCTCCATTTACAAAGGAAACTCTGACGAAATTTTTCTAGAAATATAACGCTTAGAAATATTTTCGGTGACAAGTGTTATAAATATATTTTTAACTTGTTTTCCAAAATATAAATTTCGCCATGATTTTTATTACAAAATAACCAAGTGTCGGAGGTGGATTTTCGTAAATGAAAACTTGTTAAATATATATTGAGAATATATATTCATTACTAAAACTCTTGTGTGATTAATTGTTTATTTTGAAGAAATAGTTATATTATTTTTAGGGTAAAAATAATATAACTGATAACGCGATGATTTTACGACTCCAAAGTAATACCAACGCTCTCACCAATAAATATTTAAGTTACACCGGAACTGTTATTACAACGCGAACTTTAAAATGTAACTTATGTATTTTCGGAAAATACTCTTAAATGTGTATTTTGATAAAAGTATTATCTTGGGAAATTGTATGGAATAAAATATAATATATTTTGGGAAAATATATATATTTTGGAAATTGTGTGAAGTAAAATATAATATTTTTGGGAAAATATATATATTTTGGAAATTGTGTGAAGTAAAATATAATATTTTTGGGAAAACTATGTATATTTTGGAGACAGAATATTTTAGATAAGTGGGACTTAAAATATATTTTCGAAATTATAAAGCATACATGTATAAATACCCCCATCCTTGCGAAGGAAATACGCATATACAATACATGAGAAGTATAACTCTAAATCGTAACTCAAAATCATACATACTAAGACAAGGCACTACCCGTTCGTCTAATAGACATTAGACCATTGTAGGTAGTCATGTTTGCCGTGGAGATTTGGGTTAGGAGTAGGAAGACGCAATACTGTGAGTTCATGTCCCCCCTTTTCTCTTAACTGTTTTCAGTTTTTATACTTCGGGGGTGAAATACATGTTACTATGATTACGAATACTTTTTACACGGTATGGTTAGCGTAAGGAGGGTTACTACTTAGATCATGTGAGTGGGTAGGCGGGAACTGGAGGCCATTAATCCTCATTGTAGGACCGAGGGTCATTAGCGGTAGATCTATCTGGGTGTAGTGAACCCAACCCCTGAGTCCGCCGAATGAACCAGGTGGTGACTTTGAGCCCGACGTGAAAATCTGCTAGGTTTGAGTCTTCCTACTGCACTTCACACATATCATTGGCTTTGCAACTCAATGGTGATCTCTTTTTCCTTATTTGCTACATACCAGGAATTTTCATACATACAGACATTTTTACAAAGGTTTATACCTATTCACTTACACTTGAACTCGCTCAACTTTATGTTGAATTTTCAAACTACATGTATTTCAGGAAACTAACGGATCTGGCACAGTATGCACGTATTTTCAAGCTGCGTTTGAATAAAGAAGTCATCCAGGGTTTAGAAGGTATAACCTCTTCCTCGACGGGTTACATATCCATAAACCTAGTATTGTTTAAAGTCTTTTGCTAAGTCTTTATGGACTCAATTAAATCAATTAAACAAGGTTTGTAACTTATTTTGTGATTTTTGAAAATGGGATTTTTCTAAACTTTGTTAATGGATGAATATCTCATGTTTTTTATCATATAGCATTGTTATGATTGTTGCTATGGTATTAAGAAGTCACACCAAATAAACCTACGCTTCCGCAAAAGCCAGGGTGTAACAGCTTGGTATCAGAGCTTCAGTCGTAGCGAACTAGGATTCTTTCTTGAGTCTAGACTACGATCACTAGGGCTCTCACGAAAATATTTTCACAACATGTTTTCATTGCATACACAAAACGTCCAGATCCAGGGAACAAACATTTTTACAAAAAGGCACAAGTACACTTTTCAAAATTCATAGTTCATTCGGGGAGACTGAGGGAGTTCAGTCAGGGAGACTGAGAGAGTTCAGTCGGGGAGACTGAGAGAGTTCAGTCAGGAGACTGAGGGAGTTCAGTCGGGGAGACTGAGGGAGTTCAGTCGGGGAGACTGAGGGAGTTCAGTCGGGGAGACTGAGGAAATTAGTCGGGGAGACTGAGGAAATTAGTCGGGGAGACTAGGAGATTCAGTCGGGGAGACTGAGGGAATTAGTCGGGGAGACTAGCAGATTCAGTCAGGGAGACTGAGGGAATTAGTCGGGGAGACTAGGAGATTCAGTCAGGGAGACTGAGGGAATTAGTCGGAGAGACTAGGAGATTCAGTCGGGGAGGCTGGGAGGATAATCTAGTGGGACTAGGATGATTACTTGCTTAGATTAATTGAGACATACTTGCTTATTTGATTTAAGGTTGATGTACGTACATATGTGGTATTTGTTCGCATATACTAATTGTTAATAATTACTATGGATATACATGCTACGCACCGGCACACATGTCACGAGTTATCAGACATTGATAACCCTACGACCACCGCCACAGATAATGAGACTACAACAGCACCAGAGACAATTACGGCAGACACTGAGAGTAATCCTGATATGCTGACCAAGGACGGGGACGACTTCCAACAGTCCGCGCTACCGGATTCTGGTGATACTTTAACCTTGCTGATGGCTTCTTTGACAAGAATCTTTCTGTCACTCTTATTTCAATCCATGACCACTCCATCACTAGTCATCCCGATGATGGACACACCATGGCCCCAATCCTCGATGATGCGCCTCCTGCGGACATGACTACTTAAGGTTGGCTACTCGACAACCATTATATGACTACGTTGGCATGCTTGTCGATGGTCCACCTACCGACGCCCATGATGATGGAAAAATAGACGGGAACACTGTTACTAACTTCACTTCATAAGACCCCTGTTAACAAGCCATCCTCTGATTCTAGCATGCATTCAGACTCCTTTGAGTCTGTGATACCTGCCACCTTACAAACAGCTGGATTACAGCATTCTACTGCTGACACGAGAAGACGATGACATGGCTGCTGCTCTATCACCTGCTCGAGACACCACACCATTACACGACCCAGAGCCTGCTCTTGAGCTAGCTTCTACACCTTTTGGGTCAGCTTGATGTTGCGCCTACTGAACCTACACCTTTACATGATCACGATCCTGTTTCTTTTTGACCGGCCAGACATTGCACCCCTTACATCTACCTGCATCGGACAATCTCCTCACTTGTTGAGATATTTGTTTTTACACCCGCAACCGCTGACATTGCTCCTTTCCCCTATGAAGACCGATTTCCATTGCGTCAAGGTGGCTATAGCTTTCTTTGAGAATATAACCGCGCCCCGGGAAGGTACTTCAGGTCAGCACCTGCATAACGATTCATTAGCTACAACAACATTTTCCCAACTGCACAGGTCGCATCATTTGCTACATTCACCTCTACAACGCCGGACGAGCCATTTTGATGGATCTTAAATACGCTATACTGATTTTAGACCCTTGCCATCCCTCTCATTATGGAGGCTATACACAGGATGAGTGCTCCTATAACATCAACTACAGTTAAGGATACGGGTTACGGAATGTTAGAGCTTGAGCTGATGCCACAATTGGCAACTTCAAATACAAAACATTACATAACCGAAAACATGAATCAGCTAGTTACTTCGACGTATATAAGCTCGAGGAGGGATTCACGCATGTCGACAGTTTACTTTTCTTTCCTCCCCCACCTCAGTCACCAGTATAGTTGGTTTCTGGATTATGCGGATTGCATTATGCTTGGGTAAAGACACTAATGATAAGCCGGGACTGCGGAGACTTGTGAGGACCACTTCTGACTACGTAATTTTGATGCACTAATATACTTGTTGGACAGGGGTAGGGTGACCCTGTGTCCTTTCTGATGTGATGCATTTTGTAAGACACATTGATTGTGGCCGGAGGAAAATGAAAGCCCGATCATCTTTAAACACGCGACAATACTTATGACTAATGACTATCGAAAAACTCCGTCGCTATGTCCCCACTAAGCACGCTGTTGATCTACATATTTGTGCTATAACTATAATGCTACATGCTTACTTGCTACATTTACTAGTTGTGCAATACTTATGATGATATGTGATTCAATGTTATAACAACTGCATATATGCATATATGTAATACACCTCTGAAGTCTTATTCGTTGAATAGAGACTTGTGTGCTCGTGTCCTTTACAAAACCTGACCTAACCGACTTTCTTCTAGGAAGATGTCGACTCAAGGGAACACCGATATCAACCACCCTCTTGTAGGATCACGTGCTGACCCGAACGAGTCAATCGGAGGTGTTCTAATCCGTTTCAGGTGTGGAATAACAAGAAACGGACATGAAAAACAGCTTGTTCTACTAAATTGTTGGTGCACTTGTGTCTGTACTTTGTCTGTATTTTGTAATGTATAAAACGATGTCTTTTGTCTGTTGTGTTTACGTCTTTTGTTGTATTTGTTTAAGTGTTTGACTAAATGTTTGACCAAGTCAACCATCCTCCTGGTTTGACTTGGCCAAACAGTCAACATTATGTTTGAAAGATAATATGGTTCGAAGGATGTCATCGAAGGATGTTATGTATCCTTCGATGACCTCGAAAGACATCTTTCGTTGGAAACTTATGGACCTCGAAGGATATATCATCCTTCGAGGTACATATGGATCCTTCGGAATCTTTCGATGGACTTTCTGGTCGATAGATGATCCTTCGACCAGAAATCCTTATCCTTCGTGCATGTTAACTGATATGGGTATATATATCCCATGTAGGTTTCACTTCACAGTCAAGTTCTTGGCAGACACTTAGAAAGATATTGAGAGCATTTATGAGTGAACCCAAGGTCTTGTAAGAGAGCATTTCAGTTTGGTCAAGGGCTGTAACCGTGTCCACTGAAATACAAGAGAAAACTTTGATATATTGCTTGTCTACTCTTGCTCTTGTTACTTTGCTTTTCATCTAAACTACGGTTTGCACTCTAGCTTGGATTCCGCACTTGCTAGTGTGTTAAACATAACAAGGAATAGGTTTAACCTCAACCTCCGAGGGACCTACAAGTGGTATCAGAGCCGTGGCTCTTTTCCTTGTTAAAACCGGGTTTGTGCAAGACTTTGGTTGTGTTTGGACAAAAACTTTCTTGGTTTAGCACCCGTTTTTAGTGTGTTTCTTGCATTTTTAACCATAAAAACGTGTTCTAAACTAACCGGGTCTGTTACGGGAAGGTTTGGGTAACTTAAAATCTTGTTTGAAAAGGTTTGCTATTTTCCGGCCAAATTTCCGGCTAAACTCCGGTTGCTTGGTTGTGGATAAGAAACTTCCTTTTTGGGCATTATTTTCAAAGTCAAATCTGACTTGGTGAAAAGTTGGTGCAGAAACATCCCTTCTGCCGAAAGTTGGTTCACCAACCACATCACCTTTTCACCAACCAGTCGTCCTTTCTGTCAGTGTGTCAGACGTGTTCGAAAGATATCTTTTGAACTCGAAAGATTATCCTTCGATCAAGGAGATTCGACAGATAACCATCCTTCGAACATCTTTCGAAGTCAGTGTGTTGTCTTTCGAGTCAAGGAATCTTTTCGAAAGATACATCATTCGAGTCACTGTTTTCTTCGAAAGATAAGGATCCTTCGTGTAGGAGAATCTTTCGAGGTTATTGTTCGAAACTCAACAGTGATCCTTCGAACACTGTTGATCCTTCGAACAAGTGTCATCCTTCGAGTATCTTTCGAGTCTTATCTGTTTAAGCTTAACAATTTGTGATATTTCAGGTCTTTCGATCCTTGATCCTTCGGCAGTTTGTTATCCTTCAAAGTTTTAACATAGTTTGTGAAAATTTATTTTTTTTAAAATCAATTTTCACCTAATATATTAAATATAAAATGGGAACAAACGGTCACTGGGATCCATCTGCGTGGACTACAACAACTTTGACTCCACAGTCATCATCTACGCAATCATCAGCCACGCAATCTGCGCCAGAGTTCAACAAAACTGCATGGATGCAGGCTATTGCCCCACCTCAAGCTGCAATGATAACTGCAAATCAATGGGCTTTGGTCACAAATCAAAGCAGCAGCATTCAAGCAATGATGCAGAACGACAGTGAAACTGGTACAAGCACGAAACCGCCAAAGCTTAATCACATCAATGATTGGGGATGGTGGAAAGAAAGGCTGAGAACTTATGTTCAGGGGCAAGGTCAAGATCTATGGATGTGTTTCTTCACTCCATTTGAAAATGAGTTGGAAGTTGCAGGATCAAATCCAGAAACTTACAGCACAATGTCTGATGATGATAAGAAGAAATTTGAGTTGGAAAAGAAAGCATTCATGATTCTCACGCAAGCTCTTCACAGAGACATATACCACCAGTTTTTTTATTGCACGACTACTAAAAGCTTGTGGGATATGCTCACGTTACGGTGTGAAGGAAACGCTCAATCAAGGAAGATCAAGCAAGAGTTGCTGAAGAAAGAGTTTGAAGGTTTCACGTGTATGGAGAACGAGGGTTTGGCAGAATTATCTACAAGATTCCATCATCTGTTGAGTGAAATGTTTGCCTTCAGAGTCACTGCCACTCCACAAGAAATGGTGAAGAGATTTGCTGATGGCTTACCAGCAAAATGGAGCGGTTATCTTGAGATTCTCAAAGAAAACGGTGTTCTGGACACAATCACCGTTTATGAGCTAATTCAGAAATTGGAGAACAAAGATGTAGAAGAAAAGCTCAAGGCGAAAAGAACAATCACTCCTCAGAATCCAGAGATGTATTTTGGGATTGCAGGTGGTATTACTGGAGAAAAGCCAGCCTCTCTGCATGCTAAGCTTCAAACAGCTTTCATCTCTAACACCGGACCTTCCACAGCGAATCAGTTTGATCCTTCAGCATACACGACGATGTATTCAAGACCAGATTCTTCTTCTCAACAATCACAACAACAGACAGCTCAACAATTCACACCACCGCCTTTCTTGGATCCTAACAGAGCTCAACAGCAACAACCACAACAGCAGGGATTTTATGGAAGTTCTTCAAGCTTTCAAGCTACTTCCAATCCGAACACTGTCAGATTCGACACTTCAAACTTTTCAAAAGTCAGTGTCGAGATAGCCAAGGAGCATATGGAGATGTTGAACACCTTGGTTAGTGCTTACTGTGGGTTGGTTGCAGGTCAGATTGGAAATATCAATCTAACCAACGAAGATTACCAGCAAGTTGATAAAGAAGAGTTTGAGATGATGGATATAAAGTGGGCTCTTGCTAGTGCTATCCGTAGAGCTAAAGAGTTTATGGAGAGAACGGGGAGAACCAACTTGGAAAGCAACAACAACACCAAGTATGGTTTTGATAAGAATGCTGTCACCTGCTTCAACTGTGGTGAAAAGGGTCATTTCAAGTGGGAATGTCAGAAGCCACCCAAGCAAGGCAATCAGAATCCTTTCAGGAATCAAAGACAGCCTCAGCAACAACAGAACAATTCTGACAGATAAATAGTTCCCGTGGGAGGAAATACATCTGGATCCACAAACTCTAATCCCCACAGAGGATTAGTTGTTCAAGCTGATGAGATTTGCAACTGGAATCTTCAGCTTGGTGAAGGAGGAAATGGTGGAACAGCATGTTATGCCAAGGTGGTTGAAAAGGTTGTAGAACCCGTGTCTGCTGGTGAATCTTCAGAAGATGAAGATAGCTCGGGTTATAGTGGAAGTTTGGATGGGGAATCACTTGATGCAGGTGATTTATCAAGTGAGGCTTTAGACTTGGAGGTTGATGAGTTATTGGCTGATGCTGAAGCATTATGCAAGAGAAGATCTATTCTTTGCCAGAAAGCTGCTGGAACTTCCGAGAAGCTTTCTCAATTTTTCTCTGAAGATGGATCTTTTTCTTTTCATACAGCCTTTATGGCTCATGTTGAAGGACAAACCTCTCAGGTATGTGATTCTAAATCTGACTCTATTTCTGCTGCTGTTGAATGTGCTAAATGTCTAGAATATGCAGAAAAGGAAAGTCTGTTTGAAATCACACACAAACACAATCAAGAATTGATTGTTGATCTGTCTAAAGCAACTGAGGCTAACTTTTTTTTAACAAGAAATGAAAAAGAGTTTAAAGCAACAATTGCGTCATTAAAACATGATGTTTCTGAACTTCAAAAGGCTGTTTTGAGAAAACAACATGCTAATAATAACTTAATTGACACAATTGAAAAACAAATGGTAGAGTTAGCTACAGCTAGATGTGAATGTGAGACAATTAAGCAGAAATTGGAAAGCTATTCCAATTCCCGCTATGTTTTGGATCACATTATTGATGTTCAAAGGAAAAAGGGGGATGCAAAATGTATTGGTTACAAATCATGCCCTCCCCCGATGAATCACAATTATTCCAAATTGCCTAATGACGAGGATATGCCCCGTTTTGAACCTACTGTGCCACTCGGTCTAGATGACTTTGCAGCAGGCCTCGGGTTCACAACTGGTACATCATCCTCAGGTCAATCAGAATCTGAGAACGTGATAGATACATCGTGTGTTAAGGAACAGAGTCCTCCCATTATTGAGGATGCTGATTCTTCGGACGATGAATCTGAAGAAATTGTGAAACAACAGTCTGACTCGGTTACAACAGATATTCCTATCGAGAATCACATTCTGTGTGATCCACCAGTGAAACCGAGTAAGACTGAAATGTCAAAGGCGATGAAATCCCTTGTAGTTAGCTCTGAAGGGAATAACTTGTTGTATACGCTCAAAGGAGATAGCAAAATCTACTCTGACAAAGATTTTCCAATTAAAAATGTAAATCAAGATTTAATTGAGCAAATTTTTGAAGGATGCACTGATAAGTTTTTGGGGAACAAAAGTGGCAAAGTTACAGTCACTCAATGTGATCCAATTCCATGTGAACAAATTAGAAAACAATACGGAAACCAAAAACTACCAGTTGAGCGAAAACAACAAGTCAATTCAGGAAAGGGTAAGGGCCAGGTACATGGAAAGAAGGCTCAAAACAAGAATGCTCAAGCACCAAAAATTCAGCAACCTAAGACTGAACAACCAAAGGTTCAACAACCCAAAGTTGAGCAGTCTAAGGCTCCTCAACCTAAGGCTGCACAACCTAAAATTCAACAATCTAAGGTTGAGCAACCTAAGGTTCAAAGGGTGCAAAACAAAATAGCTCCAGCTAAGAAAAGAGAACAGAAAGTGAACTTTGTTGGATCAAAGGGTACGGATAAACTTGAAACATTTCAAAATAAATCTAACATTGATTTTGTAAAACAAGTTAGAATTTTAAAACGAAATGATCAGAACAATTATACCCAACACACCAATGGATGTGACTTAGGTCCAAGCACATCTAGATCACAAAGTTCAGTGTCTGGTTCTCCGTCTGGTCATCAACATGTTTCTCCGAGGTTTGTAGAGCGGAGAATGTGTTTTGAATGTGGAACAGTTGGGCACATTGTAAGATACTGCCCATACTTGCAAAAGTTGAAAGGAAAAACGAGTGCTCCCCAAGAAACCAATTACCAAAAACAACTGGTTTCCCCGAAACAAGACCCACGTGTCTTGAAAGAAAGGGAAAAGGAGTTAAAACAAAAGAACCAAAAGGTAATTGAGAAGGCCTTAAAATCAGAGGTCAAAGAAGAAAAACCTGTGCAAGCTAAATCCACAACTGTAAAACCAGTAAAGGCAAAAACAATTAATTCAAATACTGGTAAGGGACAACAAGCTTGGAAACAAAAACAGGTAATTCAATCAGGGGGAGCACCAGAGGTTTTATTTCCTAATCATCAAGTGATTGAGATCACTTTCCTTGATGATCAAGGACGACCCAAGTCCACAAAGGCTTGGGTCCCCCTCTCAAACTGATATGTTAGTTGCATGTGCAGGCGGCTCCAGGAGGAACTGTTAATAGTCTTTGGATTGTTGATAGTGGGGCTTCCAGGCACATGACGGGCGACTATCATCTTCTTTTCGATGTGCGAAGTATAAGAGGAGGATATGTTGCGTTTGCTGGAGACAAAGGAGGGTATATCACCGGCGAGGGAATGATCTCAAATGGAATTGTGAGTTTCGACAAAATCAATTATGTGCAACAGTTGGATCACAATCTCCTGAGTGTTTCTCAAATCTGCGACAAGAAGTTCACCGTGCATTTTGATGATGCCGGTTGCTATGTGCTAAAACCAGGATTCAAGATTCCCGCTGAATGGATTCTCTTATCAGCTCCAAGGGTGAATGATTTGTATGTCCTTGATATGAGCCAAGCAATAACTCAGTCCAAGCAAGTTACTTGCTTTATTTCAAAAGCCACTGAAAAGGAGACGATCTCTTGGCACAGACGGATGGGTCATATTCACCTCAGAAAAATGAATCACCTTGTCAAAAACAACTTGGTGAGAGGTGTCAATGTGAAGAACTTTCAACTTCAAGATGTCTGTGTGCCGTGTCAGAAAGGAAAGCAGACCAAGAAATCTCATCCATTGAAGAAGGTTAACACTGTCAACATGCCACTCGAGCGTTTGCATATGGACCTTTTCGGCCCAGTCAAACACAAGAGTGTGCACGGAGAAGTTTTCTGCTTGGTAGTTACTGATGACTACTCAAGATTTTCATGGGTTGACTTCATGGTCCACAAGAGTGAGACTCCAGAGATTCTGAAGAATTTGATCACCTTGTTGGAAAATCTGTATAATCTAAAGGTGAGGCGAATTCGAAGCGACAACGGTACCGAGTTCAAAAACAGGGTTATGGATGAGTTTTGCACTGCAAAAGGAATCCTTCATGAATACAGCTCTCGGTATACACCACAACAAAATGGAGTCGCTGAAAGAAAGAACAGAACCTTAATTGAGACTGCTAGAACCATGTTGGTTGAGTCTCAGCTTCCAGTTCGATTCTAGACTGAAGCTGTTGCCTCGGCCTGCTACACGTTAAACAGGGTTCTCACAGTGAAAAGACATGGCAAAACGTGCTTCGAACTCCTACACAAGAAGACTCCTGACTTGGAATATCTAGAACCTTTTGGTGCACCATGTACCATGATTGAGCCTGACGGGAAGTTTGGTGCCAAAGCTATCGAAGGTTACTTCCTTGGGTATGCTACTCCTAATCTGCGAGTATGGAACCTGACTACCAAAAGGATTGAAGAATGGGGTGAAGTAAGAGTTCAAAGATATTCTAATCCTCCGAAGCCTTCTGGAGATCCATGGATGTTCGATTATGATGGTCTTTTCGACTCATTCAATCTGCCGACATTTGATGATGACAATGCAATTGCTCAAATGTTGTCTGAAAGCGAGAATGCGACTGGCTCTCAGTTAGCTCGTCCAATCATTGTTGACTCACAAGCATCTTCTTCTGTCAACAATCTCGTTTCAAATGAGGTGTTTAATGATGCTGTCAATTACAATTTGTCATCGGAAGATGAGGAGTATGTTGATGCAAATGATGGTGAAGCACTGCGTCCGGTTCATGGTACTTCAGAAGCAACGGATCCAGTGTCTGCGCCAATTATTCAAGAAGAAAATGCATCATCTTCTACAACTCACCAGCTTCAGAATGATATCGGGAATTTAAATATCAATAACTTGAGGTCAAATGTTGAAGTTCCTCCAGTTTCTGAAACCCGAATTCATAACATTCATCCTCAGCAGAATATTATAGGTGATGTTCTCAGTGGTGTAAGGACAAGGAATCAAATCAGAAATAACGAAAATGCTGGCTTGTATGCTGAGATACGAGAATCGGGACAACAAAATGATTGGTCTTTCGCCTGCTATGTTAGCCAAGAAGAGCCTAAATCTTGGAAGGAGGCATTGAAAGATGATTCCTGGGTGGAAGCCATGCAAGAAGAACTTCAGCAGTTCGAGAAGTTGGGTGTATGGAAATTGGTTGATAGGCCCGACAACTACAAAAAGATCGGAACTCGCTGGGTGTTTAAGTGCAAAAAGGACGACCGTGGGATTGTTGTCCGAAACAAAGCAAGGTTAGTTGTTCAAGGCTTCAGTCAGATTGAAGGTATTGACTACAATGAAGTGTATGCACCTGTTGCTCGTCTGGAGGCTATTAGAATCTTTCTAGCCTACGCATCCTTTAAGAAATTCAAGGTGTACCAGATGGATGTTAAAAGTGCTTTTCTACACGGAGTAGTCGAAGAGGAAGTATATGTCGAGCAACCACCGGGGTTTGAAGATCCATTACATCCTGACAGGGTTTTACTACTTAACAAGGCGTTATATGGTCTTCATCAAGCACCTCGGGCTTGGTATGAAACGTTGTCTACCTACCTGCTGAGCAATGGTTTTAGACGGGGTTTGATCGACTGTACCCTCTTCATCAAAGAAAAAGGTGAAGATCTTCTGTTGGTACAAGTGTATGTCGATGACATTATCTTTGGTTCTACCGATGATAAGTTATGCAAGGAATTTGAAAAGGTGATGCAAGATCGATTCGAGATGAGTGCGATGGGTGAAATGACGTTCTTCTTGGGTTTACAAGTTAATCAGTCCGAATCTGGAATTTTTATCCATCAAACCAAGTACGTCGGAGACATCTTGAGCCGGTTCCAGATGTCCGATACGAAGCCAATTTCTACTCCTGTTCCGCAGAATCACGGGATTACTCCAGATGAAGAAGGGGATGCTGTGGATTCTTCACTTTATCGTGCTATGATTGGATCTTTAATGTATCTCACCGCATCAAGACCCGACATTATGTATCCAACTTGTCTTCTCGCTAGGTACCAAGCGAATCCGAAGGTCTCTCACTATGCTGCTGTCAAAAGGATTTTTCGTTATCTGAAGAGTTACCCTGACACCGGGTTATGGTACCCTAAGGATGATAACTTCGATCTCAAAGCTTTCAGTGATTCTGATTTCGGCGGCTGCAAGAAAGATGGAAAATCAACTACAGCAGGATGTCAGTTCTTAGGCAATCGCCTAGTCACTTGGCAATGCAAGAAGCAGACATGTGTGGCTACGTCTACATGTGAAGTAGAATACATTGCTGCGTCTAGTTGTTGCTCCCAGGTTCTATGGATCCAACAACAGATGCGGGACTACGGTTTTGAATTCCTAACTACTCCTATTTATGTTGATAATGAAGCTGCTTTACAGATCACTAGAAATCCTGTACAGCACTCGAAAACGAAGCACATCGATATTAAATATCACTTCATACGTGATTGCTTTGAAAAGAGACTTATCGATGTGGTTCATATTCATACCGACCACCAACGTGCCGACCTTTTTACCAAAGCATTTGATAAATCAAGATTTGATTATTTACTTTTGGTAAACGGCATTAAGGTGAAGCAAGAGTAACCGACATCAGGAGATCGTTTTTGTAAATATTTTTCTAAAAACCAAAAATCCAAAAATATTTTTACTTTACTTTATTTTTGAATTTTAGGGGGAGAAAGTTTCAAGAAAAATACAAAAACATTGAAAAACCACAAAAATACAAAAATATGTCTTTAATTTATTTACTTTCTGCATTTAAGGGGGAGAAAATTCAGAAAAACACAAAAACAATAGAAAAACAAAAATGAGTTTCTTGGTAATATAAGGGAAAGTGATATTACATCAGAGGTCGGTTGAAACATGTTTCTAAAAATCAAAAGAAAAAGAAAATGATAAGTAGCTCTACTAATGATGTACCGGTAGACTCACGATCATTTTAAAGTATGAAGGAGATATAAACATAACAGACTGAAAACCGCGTGGGAACCGCTCATTGGCATATGGTCTTGGTACCGAAATTTCGTTTGATAGATTGCCGAGGTTCTGAGATATTCGGGGTTTATGCTGTTTATCATCTGGGTATCATGGTTGTTTCTATAAAAGACAAAGTCTAAGTTCTTCCATGATACCATACATACGTGTACATAATTCATACTGCATTCGACCTAAATAAGTGATAAAATATCACATTTATCCGGGAGTCAAGTTCGTCTCTCTGCTGTACGGAAGTACTGACCTGTTCACGGACTTGCTCCTGTGCCCTCATGCATCGAAAATCAAGTTCCTCATCAATAAGTGATTCTATCACATAGGGCTTGTTTTCAAACTCAAATAAGTGACTTGTTCACATTGTATATATATACGTTAAAAACGGATGATAAATGGTATACTCCCCAGTAAGATGAACTCTCGTGCATACCTTGATACGGGAATGTGTCGTGAGTGGATGAACACCGGTCGGTAAGTATAAATCATACCTTAAACGTATCTCATTGTATTATGATTACACTTGATTGTTGAGTTTAAGTGGATAACAATATCGGTAATTGTGGTAGAATACTTATCAACTTCTGTAAAAGAATTTTAAAAGGAAATGTGTTTTGACAAAAGACCGCAAGCTGATATGATTCTCTTCGCCAGAAACTCGCAAAAATATTGTTGTGTTTGTACATATTTACTTACTGCTTTATTTACTGCTTTATTTTTTTTTAAACAGTTTTTGTCATTTGGTGCATATCAGCACGACATTAGCGGTGATGTCGTTAGATAACATTCAAAGGATATCAAAATTGTTGCCTTTTATTTTATCAAACCACAAAATCCAAAAAGATTTTTCATTTAATATTATTTTTGATTAACTGATGTTGGTGCTCGATCCGATACCTGACAAGCCGATATACTTCATAAAACTAATCTTTGCAGAACTTCATAACGGACAACTTTTCAAAATGGTCATTTCTGAAAACCTCCAAAATTTGAAGGGTTTAAATTGAAATTCCAAAAAATCCAAAGTGTTGGTGGAAATCTGATCCTTTGAGGAAGCAATGGCCCTCGAAAGATCAGATGGTCAAGAAAGTCAACGAAATTCAATCACCTCAGTCGAAAGATGTTTTGGTCAACGAAGGATTTGACCAAATCCTTCGAGCTAATCAGATCCTTTGAAAGATGGAAAAGGTCAAAAGATATCTTTCGAAGGATAACAACAAATATCTGGTATCCTTCGATCCAGATCTTTCAAATATCTGGATCTTTCGAGCCAAATATGGATCCTTCGACCCAAAGTTGATCCTTCGATTCTCTTTTGCATCTTTCGAATGGTCATTTATCTTTCGAAACGGTTGGTCCTTCGAGGCGGTTGGACTTTCGAGGTCAGGGTATAAAAAGGGTTTCTTCTTCATTTGCACTTATCAGTTTCAAAATACCATCTCTCAAAACCCTCTCATTCTTCTCGAACCTCTGCCCAAATTTTCAAAATCAGTTAAAAGTATCAGGATTCAATAACAACACTCGGTAGGATAATCATCATCGTCTTAACATACAATGGCTCAATAATCAACATGATCATGTGTTTCCTTTCTCAAATTTCTGATATGATAAATATGAAACATAAATATGTTGTAAATGAATCAATGTTTAGTTTTTGATGATCATTTGATGTTTTTTTATGTGTTTGTTTGTGTTCAGAATGCTTGGTTTTGAATATTAAATACAGGGGTGTTTGATTTGGTAAAACAGAGGAAATGGTTAGGGTTCATGCTTTGGATCAATAGCATGTGTGGGTGTTCATGTCCGGTTTGGGTCAAAATGTTAATGGTATAAAATGGTTTGTAGTGTTGTGTTGTCTGATATAATGAACACTTGAATCCTGAAAAATACTTGAAACTGTCACCGGAAAACACTTAAAACCCCACCGGAAAACTTGCCGTTGAACAGTGCCTCCGGTAATCAAAATGATAGATGATGACTCATCACCTCGATAGATGTGCTGAACAACATCCTTCGAGGTGAGTCTCGAAAGATGTTAGATATCTCGAAGGATCATCCTTCGATTGATCAATCCTTCGAATGATCAAGATATCTTTCGAAAGATGATCCTTCGATAAGGTTGACATCCTTCAAGATAAGTGACATCTTTCGAGCTTGACTAACATCTTTCGAACAGATTGCCATCCTTCGTGCCATGATTCAATCTTTTGATGGATATATGGATCCTTCGAAGAGTTCAACACTTGGAATTTTTCAAGAAATTGAAAATTTTCTAAGTGTGGAATTCCATTGTTGACTGTTTGACCTTTGCTTATTACGTGTCTATGTTTGATGAACAGAAATGGCACCAAAAGCAGCGAAAAAGGAACGGGCCAAGCCAACAAAGAAGGTGAAATCGGAGCTTGAAGCTATGTCTGAATCTAGACATAATATGGCTGCATATTTACAACCGGAGGGCAGTATTAGTCCGGAGTTTACTGGAATCATGGAGTATCTTCATAGGGCGCGCATCAATTATGCTATCACAACACAGCACGTTGCCTATCAGTCGCACATCAAGGCATTTTGGAGTTCAGCTTTGATTGAAACGGTGGAGAATAAGGAAGTGATCAGGGCAACAGTTGCTGAATAAGGAGTTCAGCTTTGATTGAAACCTTGCTAGGAATCCTCCTCCGCTCGCTCCATTGGAACAGGTTAACTATATGAGGCTGGAGAAGAATCGTGCTCGGGGTCGCATTATTAGTTGGATGTTTGTCAAAGATCTTCACTGCATGGTCGTGAATAGAGAAACGGGTCTTCAGTATTTCAGAACTCTCCTCAGTATTCTCACACTTCCATATTATGATGTTGCAGTGTTAGCCCAACTAGATGTAATCAATCGAGATGAAGAAAAGATGGTGGATCTGTTTGCTAAGAAAATCAGGTTGGAAAGGAGATTGGGTTGGAAGGATCCTCTGTACAAGCCACAGTTTCCGAGATACGAGCAGATCAGGTTTACACTTGATCCAGAGACTAACACAGCTCGTTATCGTCTGGTATATGATCCTCCCAAAGTGATGAAGAAGATACCGTTGCTAAAGATGAAGACCGACTTTCTTGGAAATTTCCGTTGCTGGGTCTACGATGCGGATACCGGTGAAGCTGTGATCTTATTCAAAGATAGTCAAGAGAACTTTAGGATGATAGATCCGATGTGGATTACTAACATGTCCAGATCGGATATTATTGTTCTGAAGGATCATGAGATAAACTACTTAGTTCAGGATCGAGATCAAGCTATGAAGTTTCAAAGGATGGCCCGATAGTGCATGGTCATCACATCATTTGACAGTGGAAAGGACGTCAGAGACTTAGAGACACGAAGACCGAGACAAAGCTACAGCCAAGGGGGAGTTTGTTGGTGCACTTGTGTCTGTACTTTGTCTGTATTTTGTAATGTATAAAACGATGTCTTTTGTCTGTTGTGTTTACGTCTTTTGTTGTATTTGTTTAAGTGTTTGACTAAATGTTTGACCAAGTCAACCATCCTCCTGGTTTGACTTGGCCAAACAGTCAACATTATGTTTGAAAGATAATATGGTTCGAAGGATGTCATCGAAGGATGTTATGTATCCTTCGATGACCTCGAAAGACATCTTTCGTTGGAAACTTATGGACCTCGAAGGATATATCATCCTTCAAGGTACATATGGATCCTTCGGAATCTTTCGATGGACTTTCTGGTCGATAGATGATCCTTCGACCAGAAATCCTTATCTTTCGTGCATGTTAACTGATATGGGTATATATATCCCATGTAGGTTTCACTTCACAGTCAATTTCTTGGCAGACACTTAGAAAGATATTGAGAGCATTTGTGAGTGAACCCAAGGTCTTGTAAGAGAGCATTTCAGTTTGGTCAAGGGCTGTAACCGTGTCCACTGAAATACAAGAGAAAACTTTGATATATTGCTTGTCTATTCTTTCTCTTGTTACTTTGCTTTTCATCTAAACTACGGTTTGCACTCTAGCTTGGATTCCGCACTTGCTAGTGTGTTAAACATAACAAGGAATAGGTTTAACCTCAACCTCCGAGGGACCTACATAAATCTTGCCTTGTATATTGATTTCACACTAATTACAAGTCAAACGGAACTTCGGCAGCAATTCGGTTCCGGAAACAAGATCTCTACAACCGATTTCGCCCATGGGGTATATATAGGGGATGGGGTTTCGCCCAAAGTGACATGGGACCATATGAGCGAAATCAGCTATAAGCTGTCAGCTATAAGCTGATTTCGCCTGAAATGACACAAGTCACTATGAGCGAAATCACTAGCTATGCAAGTATGAGCGAAATTAGCTTATAATACACATACATTCTCCTGTTTTTCCGTACAATGTGACCTGATCTAACATTCTAAGTCTAAGACTCGATACAAGACGAAGTCGACAAATGTATGCACCAACAGACTCCCCCTCAGATGTTGACGAGTCTTAAGTGTCGAGTCTTCGCATCTTCAGTCTTGATCAGTCTTCGGGCATCCAGAATCTCTATCTATCTCTTGCATCTTCAAATTCTTTCTCTAACAGACTCCCTCTCAAAATATGCTGGAATCAAAGTCTGACTTTTAAAGCATCAGAATATCAACCTGGCTTTACATAGTCCTCAGGTATTGGAACCTCACTCTTATCCAGCTCAAAAAATCCTGCACATTCTCTACCCAAAACATAAGATTCACAAGAATAAGATATTTAACAAATTATCAAATTGCATGCACCAACACTGACTCTTCTACAATCAATATACATTGAGATATTAACAGTGATCTTTTAACAAATTTCTTTTTCTCTGAAAAATTTTTCAATCAAATTCTCCCAAACCCTGTTCATCATGTTTAGCACTCGGAATTTTGAAAATCAGCTTTTCAATATCAGTTGTCGAAAATCTTTTTGGATTTTTGAAAATTTTATGCTAAAACACACTGAAAATCTTTTTGGAATTTTGTGAAATAATCGAAATGAAATACAGTAAAGAAATATTTACATACGATATTTTTGTGAGTTTGTGTAAGAGGATCATATCAGTTTCTGAGACAAATCAACAACACTGTTAAGCTTTAAACATTTTCAGTTTTAAACGATTCACTTAGATTGTCTGTATACTGATCCACTTAAATTTTCACACAGAGTTCAACTGTTTCGAGATACGAGATTAATGTCTTAGTGACTTAAACTTATTTGCGTGTCCCACCTCAGAATATACTCCCGTATCCAGATCCCAATATTCAGTCTTACAGGTGAGTATACCTAGATGATATCTGTAAGGGGTTAGGTACGAAACCGTGAGAGCTCAGGTCCGAACTTCCATTCAGCAGAGAGATGACGGCTCGACTTTAGGTGAGTCCCCTTTAGAGGATCTTTTTTACAACATCAATGACTATCAATTTTATTGTTTCATCAACTTGCTGAGGGCGGCGCTGTATTTCAAGCATTTGCAGAAAGTATTATCCGGGGACTAGGTCAGTATTTCCATACAGCAGAAGTCCCGGGATAATACCCCGATATCACTAAGCATAAAGACCTAGTATCTCAGAATAAGGGACCTTTCAAACAAGATTTCGGGGGTTATCCATATATCCGGGAGATGTTACCCACGAATTAAGCAAGTTTGAAATTTAGGTTTATATCTCGTCACAGTTTATTAAATGTGCAAAAACCTACTGACACATCATCAGTGAGACCGTTTATCACTATTTTAACTTTCTAATTCTTTAGCATGCCGTGATTGTCCACTGATGTACTATCATTTTCTCTTTTATACAACAAAACCCATTTTTGATTTTATCATGTTTTTGTCTTTTTCAATTTTTCTAATGTTTTTGGATTTTCTAAAAATTTTTACTCCCCCTAAAATGCAAACACATTAACGAAAAAATTTTGAAAACAATCTAACTCTTGACCCACTTGAAGAAACAAAATAAAAAACAAATTGTACAAATAAAGTGACAACTGATATTAAAAGAGTTCAAATCGCCATCCACTTGGCATAAACAATCAGAACTCCCCCTCACAACAAACAATTTTCTCATTTAGATTTCAAAACACTTAAGTTTGTGTTAATCAAAATGATTTTTCCGGAAAATGAGTTTCTTTTTACCACTTGTAGATTTACCACTTGTTAAGTACGGGGATATGGTTCATCATCTTGTTCATCTACTTATCATGTATAGTAAATCAAGTACAATTTAATGTCCCTGATTTACCATTTTCAATTAAGCAACCTCTGTACCACTTGAAGAAAACACACTACCAACTGTAGGAATATCACATCTACACAACCATTTTACCAATCAGGATGTCGATTCCTGCTTCACACTTACCAAGCTGGAAGCTCCGGCGTAGTCCTTCAACCTATAAAATTTTAACACTATCAAAAACTTTCAAACAACCTATTTAAACATGAAAGATGCCGATTCCTGATCCACGATTACAAACTTGGGATCTCCGGAAAGTCAGGTGTTTAATCAAACATAACATCCACCAGCCTTGGGTGATTTTGGAACACATCTGTCCCACCAACACTTTGATTTATAAAACTCTTTAGCACCCTTAACCTTCCTATCAACCATCTTCCCGAAAATGTTCTTGACTTTTCCGTTGAAAGCTTTCTCAACATCAAATTCTCCCTTATATGCGAAGAATTGATTTGAGATCTCTACTTTTCCCACTTTCTTCATCAAATTTTCCTTTGTCAATGGAGGAAAATTCTCATCGTTCACTTCTGGAACGGAAACAACAACTCTTTTCTCAACCGATGACTCCTCTGATTTTATGGAATCAGATTCATTATCAAAACTACTTTCTGTTTTAACAACCCACTTTTGTTTGTTCAAATCACCTCTTCTTTTGTAAAAACGTTTTGAACTTTCACCCTTTTCAGAACTTGAATTTTCAAACAAATTACCATTTTTCACCAATTGTTCTTTTCTATCAACACAAATCTTTTTCAAATTTGAGTTAGAAGAAACTCCCTGTTTTTGGTAATTGGTCTTGGGGCAATTCCAAGCTATGTGACCAATTTCTTGACATTTGAAACAGGTTCTTCTGTCAACTCTTTCAGCAAACTTTCTCACATTCTTCTTCACTTCAGCAAGAAACTCTTGATTTGATTGCTTCCAGAATGGTTTCTTCTGTTCATCCTCTGAGCTTCCTCCTGAAACAAATTTTGTTTTTGGTTTATAAGTTTTCTGATTTTTATAATTTTCTGAAGAACTAAAACCAAGACCTTTCTTTTTGAGATTACCATTATGGTTTGGTTTCTTTTGGAAATTATAACCACAACCGTAACCCATTTTCTTGTTTACTCTTTGTTGAATCCTTGAAGTGTAAGGTTTAGGTTTTGCAGAAAGATCAAAATCTTTTATTTCAGAAATATTAATTTCTGTTAATTTGAAAACCTTTTTGATCATTTCAGTTTTAACACTTCTTATTGGGAATTCTTCATCAGAAAATAATTTGTCCGAATTATTCAAGGTATAAGTAACCTTAAACATTTCATCATTCAAATTATTCTTTGATAACAAGAACTCTTTATTATAAACACTTTTAACCGGTGAACTTGGATTCTTCTCAGACGAACTTGAACTATCTGACTTAGACTCCGACTTTGACTCTTCATCCATATCCAACACCTGATCGACAACTTTCTTAACTAATTCGGACTCATGATCAGTGTCAGACGCTGTGAATGTGACATCAATATTGTCTGGTAATTCATCAGTGATTTCAGACTTTAATTTGATATTTAGAGCCTTGTCTACTTGGTCCTCATTTGGTTTCCTGGGGGAATAACTCTCAAAGATAGGAGGCGGACATCTGTTATACTTGACATTTTGTGGCTTACCAGTATCCTCTTCCTTTTCTTTCTCCTTCTTGAAAGCTTTAAGACCAGCTACAGTAGGATAAACTCGATCAATCAGATAATCACAAGTAGTATAACTCAAAAAGTAATCGGTTAATCCATTCACTCTCAATTTTCTCAAGTTCCAGTTCCTTCTTCAGCTTAGCACAATCTTCGATGTAATCATTAATGACACTTTGCTTGGTCATCAAAGTTGCACTCATTTTGTCATTTTCCTTTTCGATTTCGGCATTTGTCCTTTTCAAACTGTCAACTATCCTGTTCAATAATCGTATGACTCTTTCACATACTTAGCATCAGACAGTAGATCTTCCTTAATCTTTTCTAAATCAGCAATCTTTTTATCTTTGTCTTCACAAACTTTGCAAGACTCTGAACATTTCTCACAAGGCATTGTCACTTCAACTATCTTTTCAACTATCTTTTCAACTTCAACAAGTTTCTCGACCTCAACAATCTTTTCGACAATCTTTTCTACTTCGACCACTCTTTCAACTTCAACTATTTTCTCAACTTCCACGAGTTTCTCAACTTCGACGATTTTCTCCACTACTTTCTCTATCTCAACAATCTTTTCTTTTACATTCTCAGTGATTGCTTCAACTTTAGTTTCTACAGCTTCAGCCTTCATCTTTTCATCAGCGAGTAGCTTTGCTGCTTCTAGCTCTCTCTGCAATAGAGCAATCTTCTTCTGATTCAGCATCTCAACTTTATCTGCATAGAAAAAATTAAAACTGTCAGGATCAATGCTTTTTCTACATTTATTAAGATACTCTTCCTTATCATCCGTATCAACATCACTTCCAAGATCTAGAAATATCGGAATCCTTTTCTGACAATCCTCATTTTGATCCAGAATCCTGGTAACAAGTGCCACATCAGGTTTAGTTCCACTTGGTATATACTTGTCCCAGCTAAACCCCTGTGCAACAACCTCATCACTTTGATCTATTATCCCAAAATAAGCTTTCCAATTGGCTTTCTTCAATCTTTTCCCATGAGCAGTTTGCGGTTCCTTTTGTTGAGGTTGTTGATCGATTTGATGAAAGATTGATTTCTGATAATAATTACTCTTTTCTTGACTTCCAGTTGATCAGGGCAACAGTTGCTGAATAAGGAGTTCAGCTTTGATTGAAACCTTGCTAGGAATCCTCCTCCGCTCGCTCCATTGGAACAGGTTAACTATATGAGGCTGGAGAAGAATCGTGCTCGGGGTCGCATTATTAGTTGGATGTTTGTCAAAGATCTTCACTGCATGGTCGTGAAAAGAGAAACGGGTCTTCAGTATTTCAGAACTCTCCTCAGTATTCTCACACTTCCATATTATGATGTTGCAGTGTTAGCCCAACTAGATGTAATCAATCGAGATGAAGAAAAGATGGTGGATCTGTTTGCTAAGAAAATCAGGTTGGAAAGGAGATTGGGAAATAGTAGGTTGAGATGATATCACAGGTAATCTGGAGCGAAATCAAGGGTTTTGGGGCAAAATCAGGGCTTTTGGGGCGAAATCAGGGGTCTTGGAGCGAAATCAGGGGTCTTGAGTGGACTTTGGAGCGAAATCAGGGTTCTGGGTGGACTTTGGAGCGAAATCAAGTAATCTTTGGGCGAAATCAAGAATTTTTTGTAACCTGTAGCGAAATCTGATGGACCTTGGAGCGAAATTAGAATATACACAAGAGCAAAATCCCCAAATCAGCACTTCTGGAGCGAAATCAGGATGTTAATATGAGCGAAATCACAAATGTCCTTATGAGCGAAATCAACTCGGGCCCTAATTTTGTCCATTTTTACTTTGAATTTCTGTCTCAAACTTTCAAGGACTTGTTATTGTCAAATTTTCTATGATCTGTGAAATTTTGGTCCTATTCCAACTGTGAAATCTTCCTGAACAGATAAAAAAAGGTGTAGACGACAGAGAATGAAGCTGTAATGGCAATAACTCCTCGTCCTGAGCTCTGATACCACTTGTAGGATCGCGTGCTGACCCGAACGAGTCAATCGGAGGTGTTCTAATCCGTTTCAGGTGCGGAATAACAAGAAACGGACACGAAAAACAACTTGTTCTACTAAATCTTGCCTTTTATATTGATTTCACACTGATTACAAGTCAAACGGCACTTCGGCAGCAATTCGGTACGGAAACAAGATCTCTACAACTGATTTCGCCCATGGGGTATATATAGGGGATGGAGTTTCGCCCAAAGTGACGTGGGACCATATGAGCGAAATCAGCTATAAGCTGATTTCGCCTGAAATGACACAAGTCACTATGAGCAAAATCACTAGCTATGCACGTATGAGCGAAATTAGCTTCTAATACACATACATTCTCCTATTTTTCCGTACAATGTGCCCTGATCTAACATTCTAAGTCTAAGACTCGATACAAGATGAAGTTGACAGATGTATGCACCAACACCTCTACCTACAATAGAGGCGGAAATGCGAGAGCGCCTCTTCCAGGCCATCGCACAGTACGAGGCCCATCGCTCCGATTGCAGCAGAGGTACCTCAGGAAATAACACCCCCCCAACGGTAATGTCTAGTCCTTTAAGACACATTACAAAATGTTTGGACATTTCCACGAGTGCCTTGCTAAGGCCTTATGCGAATAATGTTGCTTACATCGCAGGCTGCACCTACAAGCACTTCTTGGACCACAAACCTTGAGAGTTCGACGGCACTGGGGGTGCCTTAGCCTTCGTGCGCTGGATTGAAAAGACGGATTCTGTTTTACGATTGAGCAAATGTGACCCCGAACATCAAGTCACGTATATAGCTGGACTATTGGGCGATGAGGCTCTGTCATGGTGGAACCATCAAGTTCGGACACTAGGTGAGACCGCTGCGTATGCTATGACGTGGGACGTGTGACACCTGTGTCACTGTGACCGTCAAACAAATGCCAAACCAATGAAATTTTGTATTTCATACTTGGGAATTGTGAAAATATGTGTATCATTTGCACATATCAATTCTTGTTCGATTTCGGGCTTTAAGTCGCTTTCTGGAAGGTTATACACGATCTGATGCGTAAATATAACCATTTTAATGCAACAAACACTCCGGAATAGTGACATAGGCTTAACATACCTTAAATAACCTTTACATAACTTAGAAATAAGTTTTGGATGGTTTGGTATGCCGAAATCAAGTTTATTCGCTTACAGGGACTATTTGCGTCAACTTGCAAAAATCTGCCGTTTCGTAAGGCAACGTATAGTCCGGAACTTGATCATAAGTTAAACATACCATATATAACCTAAACATGGCTTAGAAATAAGCTTTGATAGGTTCGGTGTGTGAAAACATGCTTATATGATCTTACAGGGACTAAAAGTGTCAAAAACGGCGTAAGTTTGCATTTTCGCGCATATCTTACGTTCTGGACACATCTGGACATCCAAAATTTTTTTACACACTAAAATATTTTTGTTTTAGTGATCGCCATGCAAAAATTCCATTCGTCGCTTAATTTGGATCGTTTTCGCGTCCGTTCGAGTTTCGTCGTCAATAACCGAACAACGTGACCGTACGACCAAACGAACCGACATCCGAGATATTTTTGAGCATGTTTTGAGTCCCCTATGCTTTAACTTCATCTTAGAGCCTTGAAATGAGGTTAACGGGGTTTAAACGCATCGAAAAAGTCTTTAAACAGGTGCAGGGACCATTTCTGTCAATTTTGAAACTTTGCTGAACCTGATACATGCTAGCGTAGCGCGAGCCCTAAGGCCTATGCCCTAGCGCTACGCGAGCGCCTCATCTGGGCAGAAAGTGTGTTTTCAGCATCTGTTTGCAAATTCAGGGGCTGTTTTGGTAAATTCTTGGTGTGTTGAGCAAGTTTAAGTGTTCTCCAAGGCTTTGCACCTGCTCCTAACACTTGTATGGATGAGATTTATTCCTTAATGGCTAAACAAAACACTTGTTGTGATCCTATGAACTTCCCTCAAGTATAAATAGCCAACACTTTCATTGTTTCATTTGCTCATTCCTCATTTCCTCTCTTCACATCTGCTTTGGAGCTCTCTCTCAAGCATTTGGGACTTGTCTTCTTTGTAGAAAAGATAGCAAGGACTATTGTGAGCCTTCTTTCATTCTTTTTCTTGCTTTTTCCTTATATAGTGCAGAAAGTCAAACAGTTTGGCCAACAGTTTGACTTTCGGTTTTGACCATCATTTGGTCAAGTCAAAGTTCAATTGAACTTTGAAACGTGATTGTAATCACGATAGTTATAATCCTTCGCGGTTATAGCTGCTGATTACCACGTTAGCTAGTTGTAGTGTCGAGTCAAAGTTTCGGTCAAAATGCGTTTTAGCACGCATTTTGCCTCGGAACTATTTTAGGGTATCAAAACACTTTGTTTTGATACCAAATCAGTAGGTTAGACATGTTTTGACATGTCTAACACGACACTATTAGTTTGTGCTTGTTTAGGGTCGTGAGGTAAGCGGTCTAAACCACCGCTTAGCCTTTCGAACCCGACCCGTTTGGTCGATCTTTAGGATCCGACCAAGCTTAGTTAGTGATCATAGTTGCATAGGGAATAACCACTGAGGTTATACCTTATGATCACATAGGATTGGTTAGTCATTTGCTTGTTAGCTTGTATGCCCATAGGAAATGACCAAAATGCCCTTTTAAAGCTAAAATCCGTATTTTGCCTATGTGAACTTATTTTTGACATATAATCTGATTTAGTAACATGTTTAGGGATAATTGGGCATGTAAGACTTGGCATAGCACATAGTTAACCATCCGAACATAGTTTTACGCTAACGACGCCTTATAGTAGCTTATGTTACCATAACGTGTCGAAACGGGTCAAAAGCACTTAGGTAGGCCTTTCAATCAGAATGTAGGGTATATTAAATCATACCATATGAGTTCAATTACTCATTTGATTTATAAAACCTCATTCTATCCTATCTCCCGATTTAGGTCCGGTTGTTTACATAGTTACCTATATAGGGTGCCGTTTGATTCGCTAATCACTCTAGCTTTGCTTGGTTGTTGTTCAAGACTTCTAAGCACCCTCAGGTGAGTACATAGTCCCCTCTTTTACTGTTTTCAAACTGTTTTGGGGTGGAACACATGTGCCTACTTGATACTTTCATGTTTCCCATGTTTTTATATCATATACTTACTATGTTCAATAGTACATTATTAGTACACGATTTCATTATGTTTTGCTATGTATGTTCACTTAACATGCTAGCACATTGATTTCCATATACTTCATTTTGTCGCATATGCTCATCCAGCATATGGACACATTGTTTTACATTTTGAACCGTTGTAACCATATGATCATTTGAACCGTTGTAACCATTTGATCATATGAACCGTTGGTAACCATTTGACTATGTGAACCGTTAGTAACCGTTGATTATGTGAACCGTTTGTAACCGTTGACTAGATGATCCGTTGGATTATGTGAACCGTTTGTAACCATTTGACTATGTGAACT
This sequence comes from Helianthus annuus, assembly GCF_002127325.2. Lineage (NCBI taxonomy): Eukaryota > Viridiplantae > Streptophyta > Magnoliopsida > Asterales > Asteraceae > Helianthus > Helianthus annuus. The sequence goes on along the minus strand of NC_035446.2, from coordinate 37,524,636 downwards.
ATTTGTGACTATTTGACTATGTGAACCGTTTGTAACCGTTGATTGACACGAACTGTTTGAATCTGTTTGAACCGTTGGGTTAGGGAAGTGATTAGGTAACGGGGCGGGTATAATGTGTTAAAAGCATGGTGGATACGCCGCTGGTACTTCCTATATATAAGTGCTTTTAATACATTATATATCGTTGCGTTATCTAGATCACTTGGGCAATGGTAAACAAAACAAAGTTGTAATACAAGGTTTTCCAACAATATATTATACTATTCGAGTTTTATTCCATAAACGATTTACAAATCTGGATTTAATTAAACAAATGTTTTGGGGTTAAGAATCATGGCTACGAGATTTTTTTTTTATAAAATATAACCAATTTGATTTGAGTTGGTTATTTGTGTCGCAATACTATACTTTTCAAAACAAGGTTTTTAAATAAGTATTGCAATATGTAAAACGAGCCATGAATCTGAAACTCATACAAAACCTATGTACTCGCCGGCATTTTTATGCTGACGTACCTATTTTCACATGTGTTTCAGGTACAATAGTTGATGATGCTTGATTGATGATATTGGTGTATTCTCACATAGGAATGGACAAGGCCTTAGCGACTTTAAAACTTGGAAGATAATAGTTGTATTTATCTAATTTGTATCAAAACATTTAGTTCAATAATTCAATAAAACGAAACTATTTATTCCATGGTTGTGAAACAATGATTCTGTTACAACACTCCCCGACGTTTCCGCCACGTTTTGTTGTTTTACGTGGTCGGGGTGTGACAGAAAAGTTGGTATGAGAGCCAATGGTTATAGGGAATTAGGTTATTAGCATTGCTTTGACCTAGACTATAACTTTAGGACCCTAACACAAGTTTACTTGTGTTTAGAAATTTTAAAACAATACCGTCACCTATCCTTAGGTGATAACCACAACAAGAACACAATAACGAATCCGCTTCGAAAATTAATCATCTATCCTTAGATGATTGATTACTAGGTTTTGAACCTTCTGTTATAAGGTTTTGAACCCTTCCAGTCTGATTCATCTTTGGCTTTGTGCCTTTTGAGTTTTCAAAATCCCGTCAAAGTTTGGGTCTAAATAATGTGAACACATGCAAACTGGAAGAGTGAATGCCTGTACCCTGAGTTTTCTGTCTAAGGCTAGAGTGTTCGTACAAATCCGCAGTATCGGACCAGTCACTCTTACCTGGGAACTCTTGGGGTGAGTGTTCACTTATAGGCGAGCATGTCTTCAGCAATACATTATGTTGACCCATTTACTTTGATTTGTCACAGTGTCGTTTGTTTGTTTTAAGTAACGAACAAATGGTCACGATCATTATGCCTTGTCGATATTCTCAACATCCAGTTTTGAATATCCAATGATATCTCACTCGTTTTTCCCTCATGTTTCTTTGCCCTTTTAGAATGTGCCTCCTCGACGTGATCAAGCTCAGGATGCCGCCTTGGCAGCCTTAATCGCTCAGCAATTCGCTGCTGTACTCCCGAACCTTATCACCCAGATAAATCAAGCAAACAATAACAATGTTCAGTGTACCTTTAAGACATTCAACTCAGCTAAGCCATCAAAGTTTTCTGGGACTCAAGGAGCGACTGCACTTTTGCAATGGTTTGAGAGTTTAGAAAGCACCTTCAGACATGTTCAATGTCCAAACGAGCGAAAGGTAGATTTCGCATCTAGTGTCTTTGAGAAACGAGCTTTGACGTGGTGGAACGGTGTGGTGAGAGATAGGGGTGCCAATGTGGCACTGGCTCAAACGTGGGAAGAGCTTCGAGCTCTGATGATAAAGGAGTTCTGTCCTCGTCATGAGATCAGGGTCTTGGAAAGGGAATTTGACGATCTTAAGCAAGAGAGCGGTGAGCATCGAGCCTACACGGACCGTTATGAGGAATTAAGTCTGTTATGCCCAAACATGGTCACGCCTTTGGATAAGGCAATCGAAAAGTACATTGATGGTCTCCCTGACTCAGTACAGGACATTGTGACTGGTAGTAATCCCACTACAGTTAGACAGGCCATTGAGCTATCCGCTACCTTGACTGAATCTCAGATCAGGAAAGGTAAACTTTTCCGAAAAAGTGACAAGAAACCGGTTGAGGAACCGAAACCAAGGGATGAACAGACTGAATCCTCCAAGAAGTCAAAGAAGCGAAAGGCTTCTCAGAACTTCGCTGTGGTTGCTCACAATGATCAAGCCATTCCCAACCAACCAGCTCAACCCCCTGCTAGGAAGCCCTACAACGGAACTGCGCCTTTGTGCAACCAATGTAGCCTACATCATCATGCTGGTGTGAAGTGCCGCACATGCCAAGTTTGTGGACTCATAGGTCATACAGCAAGAGTTTGCCCAGCTGCAACTGTACCAAATCAAGCTGGCAACAATCCTGCTCAGGGTCGTTTTCCACCAGGTTCTTGCCTCAACTGTGGCGAGATGGGCCATTTTCGAAGAAATTGCCCAAGACTTACTAATGCAAATCCAGCGCAGGGATGAGCATCTGACCGACGGAAAGACAATACTGTTTGGAAATAATCAAGTTTTTTGTATTATTTTCTTTTGTTGTCAAGGTCTAAGAAACAGTTGTTGTTGTTTATAAATAAAGCTTTTTATTTTACGTCGCAATATATTGTAATGATTGCATGTATAAACAACATATCCCCTACAACACCGATAATCAAGGAGTCGCATTCCTTGAAGAACAGACCTACCCCCAAATTTTTCCATTTCATGATCTCTTGCGTCTTCCACGAAAATCCTAAGTACCCGTTTCCTCCTAGGAAACGAAGTACAAGACACAAGTTACAACTCTGGACGAATACCCAATCCTTGATAGGATACCTAAGGGTATTTCCGTAAGTCCTCAATTGTTGTATACATTAATTCGAATGTAGTGATCCCTAGTAATCAAAAGTCGATTTTTGGAGGATCATTCTATCTTTTCAGATAAGATGCTTCAGGACGTTGAGGTCCATCGATTGGGTTCCTGGTATACCTTGAATACCCATGTTTAAATCGACGTCAAGTTAATCAATAACAAGATAATAACAATCCAAGAGAAACATTTACGTACCTATGTGTTTATATGTTAACCCAATCAATGATGTCTCAAGATTGTTCAATTCAATCCCTTTCACATCACAAAACAAACTGTGCGGACTGTGCAAGGAATTACGTAATTATGGAGGCCTACATAATTATGGAATTTAGTGCACGGAAACCACATGGAGTTTTGTCATGTGCCTTGAGTAAACCCTGTTCATTTCCAATTCTGAAGAAGCAACCGTTGAGAAAAATGAACTAGCTATTCATTTTTCACTTCTGAAAGAATATCCGTTGATGGAAATGAATATCCGTTTGTTTAATCCTTCATTTCCGTTCTGATGAAGAATCCGTTGAAGAAAATGGATCAACCATTCATTTTCGCTTCTGAAGAATATCCGTTGATGGAAATGAATATCCGTTTGTTTAATCCTTCATTTCCGTTCTGATGAAGAATCCGTTGAAGAAAATGGATCATCCATTCATTTTCGCTTCTGAAGAATATCCGTTGATGGAAATGAATATCCGTTTGTTTAATCCTTCATTTCCGTTCTGATGAAGAATCCGTTGAAGAAAATGGATCATCCATTCATTTTCGCTTCTGAAGAATATCCGTTGATGGAAATGAATATCCGTTTGTTTAATCCTTCATTTCCGTTCTGATGAAGAATCCGTTGAGGAAAATGGATCATCCATTCATTTTCGCTTCTGAAGAATATCCGTTGAAGGAAATGAATATCCGTTTGAATATCCTTTTCATTTCTGAATCTGAGGAAGCATCTGTTGAAAATGGATCATCCATTCATTTTCGCTTCTGAAGAATATCCGTTGAAGGAAATGAATATCCGTCTGATTATCCTTTTCATTTCCGTTTCTGAGGAAACATCTGTTGAAAATGACTCCGTCTGTTCATTTTCGTTTCTGAAGAATGTCTGTTAAGGAAATGATAGGATTATGCTTTGCATATCTCTAGTGGTTATTTGACACAAAGTCACAGACAGACTCCTACGAATAAATTTCGGGACGAAATTTCCTAAAGTAGGGGAGACTGTGACACCTGTGTCACTGTGACCGTCAAACAAATGCCAAACCAATGAAATTTTTGTATTTCATACTTGGGAATTGTGAAAATATGTGTATCATTTGCACATATCAATTCTTGTTCGATTTCGGGCTTTAAGTCGCTTTCTGGAAGGTTATACACGATCTGATGTGTAAATATAACCAGTTTAATGCAACAAACACTCCGGAATAGTGACATAGGCTTAACATACCTTAAATAACCTTTACATAACTTAGAAATAAGTTTTGGATGGTTTGGTATGCCGAAATCAAGTTTATTCGCTTACAGGGACTATTTGCGTCAACTTGCAAAAGTCTGCCGTTTCGTAAGGCAACGTATAGTCCGGAACTTGATCATAAGTTAAACATACCATATATAACCTAAACATGGCTTAGAAATAAGCTTTGATAGGTTCGGTGTGTGAAAACATGCTTATATGATCTTACAGGGACTAAAAGTGTCAAAAACGGCGTAAGTTTGCATTTTCGCGCATATCTTACGTTCTGGACACATCTGGACATCCAAAATTTTTTTACACACTAAAATATTTTTGTTTTAGTGATCGCCATGCAAAAATTCCATTCGTCGCTTAATTTGGATCGTTTTCGCGTCCGTTCGAGTTTCGTCGTAAATAACCGAACAACGTGACCGTACGACCAAACGAACCGACATCCGAGATATTTTTGAGCATGTTTTGAGTCCCCTATGCTTTAACTTCATTTTAGAGCCTTGAAATGAGGTTAACGGTGTTTAAACGCATCGAAAAAGGCTTTAAACACGTGCAGGGACCATTTCTGTCAATTTTGAAACTTTGCTGAACCTGATACATGCTAGCGTAGCGCGAGCCCTAAGGCCTATGCCCTAGCGCTACGCGAGCGCCTCATCTGGGCAGAAAGTGTGTTTTCAGCATCTGTTTGCAAATTCAGGGGCTGTTTTGGTAAATTCTTGGTGTGTTGAGCAAGTTTAAGTGTTCTCCAAGGCTTTGCACCTGCTCCTAACACTCGTATGGATGAGATTTATTCCTTAATGGCTAAACAAAACACTTGTTGTGATCCTATGAACTTCCCTCAAGTATAAATAGCCAACACTTTCATTGTTTCATTTGCTCATTCCTCATTTCCTCTCTTCACATCTGCTTTGGAGCTCTCTCTCAAGCATTTGGGACTTGTCTTCTTTGTAGAAAAGATAGCAAGGACTATTGTGAGCCTTCTTTCATTCTTTTTCTTGCTTTTTCCTTATATAGTGCAGAAAGTCAAACAGTTTGGCCAACAGTTTGACTTTCGGTTTTGACCATCATTTGGTCAAGTCAAAGTTCAATTGAACTTTGAAACGTGATTGTAATCACGATAGTTATAATCCTTCGCGGTTATAGCTGCTGATTACCACGTTAGCTAGTTGTAGTGTCGAGTCAAAGTTTCGGTCAAAATGCGTTTTAGCACGCATTTTGCCTCGGAACTATTTTAGGGTATCAAAACACTTTGTTTTGATACCAAATCAGTAGGTTAGACATGTTTTGACATGTCTAACACGACACTATTAGTTTGTGCTTGTTTAGGGTCGTGAGGTAAGCGGTCTAAACCACCGCTTAGCCTTTCGAACCCGACCCGTTTGGTCGATCTTTAGGATCCGACCAAGCTTAGTTAGTGATCATAGTTGCATAGGGAATAACCACTGAGGTTATACCTTATGATCACATAGGATTGGTTAGTCATTTGCTTGTTAGCTTGTATGCCCATAGGAAATGACCAAAATGCCCTTTTAAAGCTAAAATCCGTATTTTGCCTATGTGAACTTATTTTTGACATATAATCTGATTTAGTAACATGTTTAGGGATAATTGGGCATGTAAGACTTGGCATAGCACATAGTTAACCATCCGAACATAGTTTTACGCTAACGACGCCTTATAGTAGCTTATGTTACCATAACGTGTCGAAACGGGTCAAAAGCACTTAGGTAGGCCTTTCAATCAGAATGTAGGGTATATTAAATCATACCATATGAGTTCAATTACTCATTTGATTTATAAAACCTCATTCTATCCTATCTCCCGATTTAGGTCCGGTTATTTACATAGTTACCTATATAGGGTGCCGTTTGATTCCCTAATCACTCTAGCTTTGCTTGGTTGTTGTTCAAGACTTCTAAGCACCCTCAGGTGAGTACATAGTCCCCTCTTTTACTGTTTTCAAACTGTTTTGGGGTGGAACACATGTGCCTACTTGATACTTTCATGTTTCCCATGTTTTTATATCATATACTTACTATGTTCAATAGTACATTATTAGTACACGATTTCATTATGTTTTGCTATGTATGTTCACTTAACATGCTAGCACATTGATTTCCATATACTTCATTTTGTCGCATATGCTCATCCAGCATATGGACACATTGTTTTACATTTTGAACCGTTGTAACCATATGATCATTTGAACCGTTGTAACCATTTGATCATATGAACCGTTGGTAACCATTTGACTATGTGAACCGTTAGTAACCGTTGATTATGTGAACCGTTTGTAACCGTTGACTAGATGATCCGTTGGATTATGTGAACCGTTTGTAACCATTTGACTATGTGAACTGTTTGTGACTATTTGACTATGTGAACCGTTTGTAACCGTTGATTGACACGAACTGTTTGAATCTGTTTGAACCGTTGGGTTAGGGAAGTGATTAGGTAACGGGGCGGGTATAATGTGTTAAAAGCATGGTGGATACGCCGCTGGTACTTCCTATATATAAGTGCTTTTAATACATTATATATCGTTGCGTTATCTAGATCACTTGGGCAATGGTAAACAAAACAAAGTTGTAATACAAGGTTTTCCAACAATATATTATACTATTCGAGTTTTATTCCATAAACGATTTACAAATCTGGATTTAATTAAACAAATGTTTTGGGGTTAAGAATCATGGCTACGAGATTTTTTTTTTTTATAAAATATAACCAATTTGATTTGAGTTGGTTATTTGTGTCGCAATACTATACTTTTCAAAACAAGGTTTTTAAATAAGTATTGCAATATGTAAAACGAGCCATGAATCTGAAACTCATACAAAACCTATGTACTCGCCGGCATTTTTATGCTGACGTACCTATTTTCACATGTGTTTCAGGTACAATAGTTGATGATGCTTGATTGATGATATTGGTGTATTCTCACATAGGAATGGACAAGGCCTTAGCGACTTTAAAACTTGGAAGATAATAGTTGTATTTATCTAATTTGTATCAAAACATTTAGTTCAATAATTCAATAAAACGAAACTATTTATTCCATGGTTGTGAAACAATGATTCTGTTACAACACTCCCCGACGTTTCCGCCACGTTTTGTTGTTTTACGTGGTCGGGGTGTGACAGGGCGAACTGAAAATCTGATGCGTAAGAGATATTGCTCGAGGGCAGAAGTCCAGAAATTGGAAACAGAACTGTGGAACTTGAAAATGGAAGGACCAAAGATAGCGGAGTATGTGCAGAGATTTAACGAATTATCACAAGTTGCTTTACTCCTGGGGGGACCAGAGTTTAAGAGAATTGAACAGTTCATAAGGGGATTGGCACCCCAGATTCTAAGCCTGGTAACAACATTTAAACTTTCAACGATCACCGAGGCTATCAACATAAGCGTGGCGCTCACGAAAGAAGCAATTAGACGAGGAGAATTTTCCACTGCGGAGGAGAAAAAGGAGACTTCAATAGAGGCATCAGGGGATAACAAGAGAAAGCTCGGAAATTTCAAGATGGTTTCTTAAGGGAGTAGCAAGAAGAAGGCCAAAAAGGGAAAAGACTACATGGGTATCCTACCTAAGTGCGACAATTGTGTACGTTATCATGTCGGGCGATGTAAGTTTGGAAAATGTGATAACTGTGGTATGAGGGGGCATCCCAAGGAAACTTGTAGACAAGGTACTGAAAGTAGAAATGGAGGCCAAGATGGTAGTGAGAATCACGGAGGAAACAACGACTATGACGAATATCAGGGCAGAGCAAGTGACAAACAGAAACACGCACAAGGATGTTTTAACTGTGGAAGCAAAAGGCTTTTCAGAAAATATTACCCTAAAAACAATCGGGCACAAGGATGAAAGCTCCCCACCGGAGCTAGGGAGACACGCTAGGGATTCAAGCATGGATATCGATACGTCCCGAATTACTCAATGTAGTGCATCTGTATTGCCAAATATTGTTGCAAATTTTACGAATCACACCACTAGAGTTCGAGAGTATAATTGGTTTAAGTAGCGAGTAAGTAGATATTCCAGTACCCATTAGAACTAGCTTAGGGGAAGCTAGTGGAAGCCAACGCAGTAACTGGGGGCGACAAGATAAAAACCGGAGAGCGTAAGTTTATGATAGATCTACTGCTAGTTGAGCTGGGAAGCTTCAACATGGTAATTGGGATGGATTAGTGGCCAAGCGATCGAGCAAAGATTGATGCTCACATCCCAATGACAAATGAAGGAACGATCTCGACTCACAAAGCAGGATACGCCTCTACAGATCACGAATTGCTTGAGGGCACGGAAGTTGTTGCGGAAAGGATGTGTTGTTTTCTTGGCTCATGTCGGGGACAAGAAAGCCGAAGAAACTAAAACTTAAAGATACCCCCGTAATCGGAGAATATCCTGAAGTCTTCCTCGAAGACTAGCCAGAATTATCTCCTCAACGACGAGTCGAATTTTTGCATCGATTTAATTCCAGGCGTCGCACCTGTAGTCAATGCACCCTGAACGACTTACACCTTCGGAAATGCAAGGATTGACAGTGAAGTTTTAGCAGCGGATAGAGAAGGAAGATAACAGACCAAGATGTCCCTTTTGGGTAACCCCGTTTCTGCTCATCGGAAAGAAGGATGATGATTTTCAAATAAACATCAACTACCAGGAGCCGAACGAGCTAACACACGAGAGTCGGTGACTCTTACTAAGGGTTAACGAACCTCTTACATAACTGACTATGAGGACCCAACTACTACTACACGCGATAGCGGTAAAATTCAGGAAGAAAGTATACCAGGGCGAAATTGTGGGACAATGACTTGTTCTTAGGCATAGACAAAATGGTGCTTCCTATACAATGTACAAATCGGATCCACACGAGATACGAAATCTGGAGAATCTAGAAAACTTATATCTAGGACCTTTGGGGACCCCAGGACCAAACTCGTAAGGGTTTTACATAGGAACCATATCTGTCAACTCAATCAAACATCATTAACTTGACAAACTTGTCATTGCAGTTAACAAAACCGAAAGTACTTATATTTTCTTCCGTTGAAGTCTTCACTTTTGCTTCTAACGAGTAGATATTTGCATTTCTACTCCCCTCAAAGTAGTTGCATCACGTTGATTTTCTTCGCTGAGAGCGAACACCTATTTGTTTCGTATACTTGGTCACTTCTCCCTTTTGGTAGAAACACATCGCTTCATCAGTTGAAAACTTATATATAACCCATGCACCTTTTGCTACGCATGCGGTTTCATTTCGAATGAACGCCTCATTAAAGTTCAAATATTACGTTGCTAAATCTAATTACTGGTTTGTGATTCGAGTAATCTACGTTATTGAAATTATTGGCTCTTTTGCTATCAAGTCAACACACTCTCTTGAAACTTATTTTATTACAATTTACATTCATAGTTTATTTTGTTACCATGCCGATATTTCCTTTGTTGATACATATGTTTATTGCCGGGCTACACTGAGATTAAGTTCGATTGCTTGAACTTATCCACTTCACATGTCCAGCTTCAGACATCATATGATGTATTGAGAGCATCATATTCGAATATTTTCACAAAGATCTTTTCATTTCGGGTCATAGCAAATTCATTTGGTCTATGACTCCACTAAATCGTTGATTGATTTCGATACCTTGTAGTGATACTTTCACAGAATTGAAGCTTGCGCTAATTGGGTTACTCATTTCATACACGGATTTAATTGCTTATTTATTTGTTAACAACCCACTTTGATACCCATGATCGAAGCAGTCTCAACATAATTGTTTGTTAAGACAATGGTACATATATTCATTTCATAAGCACCATGTACCACCTAACGATTCTTTCGTTGTCAATCAAATACCTTACAGTGCTTAAAACTTTTTCATCTTCGATCAAAACAGTGGCTCTTTAATGATTTCGTATTCAACCGAAAACTTTATGACATTGTGTAAATCAAATCTTCCGGCTTGTTTCGGTACACTTTCATCTGAACTCAAACACGGTGAACTTGTTCAGTCACCGCTATTATGGAATTATGTCATTGCGACACCTTGTGGTGTCATTATAAACTTGTAGCTTATGCTAATCATGGTCAACCGTTTCACGTAAAACTACATCAACTTTCGTTGACTTGTCATTTAAACATTTCTGATTCAACTACAAATCAGGGCAAGGATACACCTGATTCGCTTGTATTCACTCGGCGTATTCTCGCAATTCAAAATATTCAAAACACTGAATCTTACCATTTGTCTACTCGGGAGTTGATAGATCATTTTACTATTTCATTTGGGTTGTTGATTTTTGAATTCATATAGCAGGTGCTATGTTTCGTGAAAACTCGCTTGCATATTGCGATCGATCGTTTGAGAGTCTTATTAGTCAAGGCTCCTCTTTGAGGAACCCCCCTGCTAGCTGGATTACACTAGGCTATACGTCAAGTACGTCTTGTACCTCTGACATCAATTGCTATGAGCACACACCTTTTTAACCCTAGGATTAGGGTTGGTATATATTCTTGGACTCACCAAATGTGAGTAAGGTTTGATTCGGCTTGATGATTACCAAATGTGAGTAAGGGTTGGTATATATTCTTGACGAAATTTCTTTAACGGGGGGAGAATGTGACAACCCTAAAAATTACAGGTATCCGTACAATTAATTTATATTTAATTAATGCTTATTTACTGTGCTTGCTTGCCATTATGATTAAACTGCTTCTTGATTTCCGATACCTACATGTCCTGCAACATACATTATTACTGTCACTCCATTTATTGCACACAAAACTATAGTGACAAACTTGATGCACGAAAGCACAGTAGCTCAATAAGCGGATAACTAGTAAACATGCTGACATTACCAGCACTAGACAGATACTGTCTCTGAGGCCATTATGAGCCAGGAACAGATTACTACACTGGTAGGGAGTGTAGGGAGGTGAGGATTGTAGAACTGCGTCACTAGGTAATATTTATAGTGACCGGATGTGCCTAAAACATGCTTTAACTACAAAATCTTGAACTTTAATACAAAATTCAGCATTTAAGTTAACTAGTAAAGTGCAAAAACATGGGAAAATAATACTCGACACTTTCCAAAGTGTCGGGAATTCATTGTGTCACTAAAAATAATATTAAAGGCACTTTAAATGCTTAATTAGCACTTTAACGGATTAATATCCAACCGAACAACCGGACTTTACCCGGAACATAAAAATATTGTCAATGACATTGTTTATCCTTTTCTGAGCTAGTTAGGGTCCCAAACACCCTAACACCCGTTATGTTACATAACACACTAGTAACTAGCTTAAAGGTCTAACTAACATAACTAGTTACTAACTATATGTTTGAAATCAAACTAAATACCCCCCCCCCTAACCGAACGGTTCCCCAAGGGAACACACACCACCCAATTTTGATTATTTTAATCCTACTTGTCTAGTATCTTGACAACATTTTACAAATTGGGTAATATTGATGAATGGGCTATAAGAATACTTCATGGACAATCATTTAATTCATTCACCACACTTAAAAAAATTTTGTTCTCTCTTCCTCTTGCCTTGTAATCGGTTGCCATCATACCACCACCATATCACCACCATCAAAGTCTTGTTCAACCATTTTCTACATACACAAAGGTGCAAGGGATCATACAATGAAGCGTGGTGTGTTCGGAAGCTCAAGGACCTCTCCCGTTTTTTTTAACCACCACATTTCTTCACTAGAACTCTCCTAGCCTTGTGCTAGTGGTAAGCAATTAGATCCTTGCATTTTACTTGTTATTTAAGTGGTTAAAGATGTTTAGAGATCAACAACATAAGAAACTCTAAAAACATAAACAAGATCATGAACATAAGAACTTTACATGAAGGTCATGAGATGAAAGGTGATAATACATGATAGATCTGAATTAAATGGACAAAAATCTGCTATAAATAACCTATGTTATGAGGGAAATCGTACTAGAAAGGATGACGATCGTATGTGTGCGTTTTAGTAACATTTCACCTTGAAACAGCATGCTGATTTGCACATTTAGCCGACTTTAACTTGCTATAAACAGGTCATAACTTAACAAAAAATGTGTTTTCTGAAGTCTGATTTATGTACTATGAAATACGGTTCTAATGGCACCGGAATCATAATTTTTGGACTTCGTTTACTATTTTTAAAGGGTCGATTTGTAACAGCAGCTAATGCTGCATTTTTACAGCAGTAAATGAGAGTCATATTTTTAGTCATAACTTGAATTCTGTGTAGACTTGGATCATAAAATTTATACTGTAGTTGGTCACTGTTGTCTCCGTGATCCTCCAACTGGAATTACGTAAAACGGACTTACAATGAATTTTAAATGAAATATCCCATGCACTGTAGTCAGAAAAAGGTAGATCTGAATGCAGTCCGGAAAATGATTTTCTACAAAATATTGGTGATGATTTGGACCACGATATTTTTACACAATAATATTTGGGTCATATAAGACATTCTGTAAAAATTTGGGAATTTTTCAAATAACATAACTATTTTAATAAAATAACCGAAAACAGCCTAGTTTCGTATATTAGAACTGAAAAGATATAAGTAGTATTTTGTATGTCTAAATGTCGGGTTGGTTATTGAGAACGATCTAACGTGATATATGAAAAGAAAATGATACGCTAGTAAGCATGGATGCCTCCATTTAAAAAGAAAACTCTGGCGAAAGTTTTCTAGAAATATAACGCTTAGAAATATTTTCGGTGACAAGTGTTATAAATATATTTTTAACTTGTTTTCCAAAATATAAATTTCGCCATGATTTTTATTACAAAATAACCAAGTGTCGGAGGTGGATTTTCGTAAATGAAAACTTGTTAAATATATATTGAGAATATATATTCATTACTAAAACTCTTGTGTGATTAATTGTTTATTTTGAAGAAATAGTTATATTATTTTTAAGGTAAAAATAATATAACTGATAACGCCATGATTTTACGACTCCAAAGTAATACCAACGCTCTCACCAATAAATATTTAAGTTACACCGGAACTGTTATTACAATGCGAACATTAAAATGTAACTTATGTATTTTTGGAAAATACTCTTAAATGTGTATTTTGATAAAAGTATTATCTTGGGAAATTGTATGGAATAAAATATAATATATTTTGGGAAAATATATATATTTTTGAAATTGTGTGAAGTAAAATATAATATTTTTGGGAAAATATATATATTTTGGAAATTGTGTGAAGTAAAATATAATATTTTTGGGAAAACTATGTATATTTTGGAGACAGAATATTTTAGATAAGTGGGACTTAAAATATATTTTCGGAATTATAAAGCATACATGTATAAATACCCCCATCCTTGGAAGGAAATTCGCATATACAATACTTGAGAATTATAACTCTAAAATAGTTGTCTAACTATTATTCCAGAACTAAATACAATTATTATAACTTGGAATAATACCGGAATCGTAACTCAAAATCATACATACTAAGACAAGGCACTACCCGTTCGTCTAATAGACATTAGACCATTGTAGGTAGTTGTGTTTGCCGCGGAGATTTGGGTTACGAGTATGAAGACGCAATACTGTTAGTTCATGTCCCCCCTTTTCTCTTAACTGTTTTCAGTTTTTATACTTCGGGGGTGAAATACATGTTACCATGATTACGAATACTTTTTACATGGTATGGTTAGCGTAAGGAGGGTTACTACTTAGATCATGTGAGTGGGTAGGCGGGAACTGGAGGCCATTAATCCTCATTGTAGGACCGAGGGTCATAAACGGTAGATCTATCTGGGTGTAGCGAGCCCAACCCCTGAGTCCACCGAATGAACCAGGTGGTGACTTTGAGCCTGACGCGAAAATCTGTTAGGTTTGAGTCTTCCTACTGCACCTCACACATATCATTGGCTTTGCAACCCAATGGTGATCTCTTTTTCCTTATTTGCTACATACCAGGGATTTTCATACATACAGACATTTTTACAAAGGTTTATACCTATTCACTTACACATGAACTCGCTCAACTTTATGTTGACTTTACAAACTACGTGTATTTCAGGAAACTAACGGATCTCGCATGGTATGCACGTATTTTCAAGCTGCGTTTGAATAAAGACGTCATCCAGGGTTTAGATGATGTAACCTCTTCCTGGACGGGTTACATATCCATAAACCTAGTATTGTTCAAAGTCTTTTGCTAAGTCTTTATGAACTCAATTAAATCAAGTTAAGGTTTGTAACTTATGTTGTGATTGTTGAAAATGGGATTTTTCTAAACTTTGTTAATGGATGAATATCTCATGTTTTTATCATATAGCATTGTTATGAGTGTTGCTATGGTAGTAAGAAGTCAAACCAAATAAACCCACGCTTCCGCAAAAGCCAGGGTGTGACACCCTTTAGTGGAACATTTGAAAGGGTAAAGACTTATTAGGTATCATACATTCAGATGTATGTGGTCCTTTTAAGCCGATGACTATGAATGGTGAAAGATACTTCATTACTTTTACCGACGACTATAGTCGTTATGGTTATGTGTATTTACTAAGACACAAGCATGAGGCATTTGAAATGTTCAAAGACTTCAAAAGTGAAGTAGAAAATCAACTCAAGAAAACAATCAAAATCCTTCGCACGGATAGAGGAGGTGACTACCTTAGTGGTGCTTTTCGAGATCATCTTAGAAGTTGTGGAATCATCTCACAACTTACTCCACCAGGAACACGACAACACAATGGTGTGTCCGAAAGGAGAAATCAAACTCTATTAGATACGGTTCGATCTATGATGGCTAGAAGCACATTACCTATATCATTTTGGGGTTACGCTTTGCTTTCCTCAATCCGCATACTAAATATGGCTCCAACCAAGAAAGTGGAAAAGACACCTTTTGAAATATGGCATGGAAACCCTCCATTATTATCATTCTTAAGGGTTTGGGGTTGTGAAGCTTATGTTAAGCAATACACCCCAAATAAATTGGAAGTCCGATCCACTAAGTGTATCTTTGTAGGATATCCTAAAGATGATATAGGATATTATTTCTACGATCCAACCGAGCAAAAGGTATGTGACCACTCGAGTTTCCAAGATTCCACCTTTGCATTAATTGCACGTTAATTGTTTGGTTGTTTGCTTACACGACTTGTTTGCCTTGTAATTATACACGTTGGATTATATGTTGAAGTGTTTGTTTGATATGTTATCTATTTAATGTGATTAAAGTGTTTGGTTACATGAACTTGTAAACTGTTTGAACTTGTAAACTGTTAGAGATTAGGAACTATACCCAAAGAAACTGAGAGTTTCGCCATAAACCGCTTCGACGAAACAGAGGGGAGTTTCGTCGTCTTCATCTCGACGAAACGGGGTGTTTCGTCGGCCCAGTCTTTCGCCGAAGCCCATTAAGGGCTCAGTACGCTGTTATGCGTACATATTACGCGGAACTGTTACATTCTTCTCATTATTAACCGATTTAAAACCCTAACACCCTTTTCCTCTTCTGTGCACCCGACGGCAGCCATCAACCCACTTGAAGTCCTTTTGGTTTCATCTCGATCCTTACGGTTAGTACACAAATATAGATTGATTGATCGTATTATTGCCTACGGTGTGATAGATATGTATGTATGTTAGCAATGATGTATTTGTTAGGATTGACATGATGATTAACTGACTCGTTGATGGTGAAGCTTTCCTGAGATAACGAATGATTTGGGTTTCATGTTGATGATTGAAATTACTGTGTTATTGTTTTGAATAGGAGATTTTAGACTGTTAATTGATGATTTAGGTTGTTTATATTGATGAATCTGATGGTTCTGATTCTATGTAATGACTACCATATGTGTTGGATTGCTTTGATGGATGATTGGATTACGTTTGTAAAAGGATTGTTTTGACGGCAGTTAGGGTTTCTGGGTAATCATCAATTAAACGACGTAACAGATCTATTGGGCGAAACGACGATGTCAACGAAACTCGGTGTGACGAAACTAGGGAGTTTCGTCGATACAGAATCACAACGAAACGGGGTGAGTTTCGTCGAAAAGATGCACGACGAAACCAAGGGGGTTTCACGAAGGGGTTCACGACGAAACAAGTATGTTTCGTCAACTGTTAATCAAACACAATAACTTAGTTAACTCTGTTAGTAATTAACTAGGTTAGTGTAGACTATGTTAACTGATAAGGATAGTACAAATATC
This sequence comes from Helianthus annuus, assembly GCF_002127325.2. Taxonomy (NCBI): domain Eukaryota; kingdom Viridiplantae; phylum Streptophyta; class Magnoliopsida; order Asterales; family Asteraceae; genus Helianthus; species Helianthus annuus. Next base: position 37,508,054 of record NC_035446.2, on the reverse strand, counting down.
TAGTAAATTTTAAAGCATGATTGCATGAGCTTGTATAACTGGTAAATGCTACGTGTTAGTTGTTACTTGCATGTACGTGATGATCTTGACTGTTAGTCGAAACTTGTGAATGTCAAATGATTGTGTGTACGTGCAAACCATAGGCTTTGACTGATTAATTGGAGTCAAGTAAATAATCAACCGAGCAAACCGAGGTGAGTTCACACTTTCTACAAGGCATGGGATTCCCAAGGGTTGGGAATGGGTTAAAGAACTAAAACGGAAAACCTACATATTCTCCTTGGGTATAATATGTATGGCCATCCACCTTGGGTAGGATGCCACTATAATTCCTGCGTATTCTCCTTGGGTTGAACTACGTACGTTCGTCCTCCCTGGGTAGGACAACAACCTTAACTTACTAGACAAAACTCTATCATGAAGTCCCTCCTCTTTATATCGACTTAAACGACGAGGCCGATGGCGAGCGGGTCATTAGTTAATAGCGCTATTAGGTTTAACAAACCTCACATCGTGTCGTTCTAACGGGCGTGTACTAATGGACTATGGCAAACTGTTAGTGATGATAGACACTGATGCAGGGCACAACTTATATTTCGTTAGTAGTAGATATGGTATGGTCTAGTGGTTCACAGGTGAAGCCCCCCACAGATTATGGTTACGGTTTGAGAAATAAAAGAACTGGTTAACTCGTGGTTTACGAAACAACTTATGATTTCAAAACAAACTGGTAAAACTGAACAACCAACTGTGAACTCGCTCAACTTTGTTGTTGACTCGTTGTTACATACCTTGCAGGTCAATAGGTACTTTTGAAGCTTGCACGAGGAGGCGTGGACGTTGTGGGACATGGATAGTTATATGCCATGTTAAACACTTATCAGACTTTTGAACTTATACTTTGGTTTTAAACATTATGCTTCCGCTTACAACTTAAACTATGTTTTGTACAGACACCAATTATATTGTGTTTGGGTTTTACATTTATTTATACATTATGTTCAATATGATTGGTGGCTTTATCCTGGTCAGTCACGCCTCCAAGCGGTGATACTCCGCATGTGGATTTTGGGGGTGTGACAGATTGGTATCACAGCCATTGGTTATAGTGAACTTGGTTTTAATAAGGGGAAAAAGTTTTTGTTAAAATCAGACTACAACCTGTACAGTGCTCAACGATCCACAACGACGCCTCGCTCCACTTGCAACATTCTAGGTGGTATGGTTTATGTTTGTATTGCCTACTTGCTAGTTACATAGAACTTTGCTCATGGTATGCTTAGATAAATGTAATAACAGTGGTTTGAAAACACATGTGTGCTTACTCTCTTCTGTCATCGCACTTTCGCGAACATCTCTCACTCATGTTTCCTTTGATATGAAGATCATGAGTGGACGCGTTAGCCTAACTCAAGCCCAGCTAACGGCTCTAATCAATGAACAAGTTACTGCAGCACTAGCAACCGCTCAGGCAGGAGGTATAACCTGCCATTGCAATTTACTCTAGGATCTCTAGATCCTACTCTCGTAACCCAACACTTGTGCTTAACTTTGTCACTTCTTGCACACATGACAGGTCAACCTGCACAGCCTCCTGCATGTACCTTCAAAACCTTTATGGACTGCCGACCTACTACTTTCAACGGCACTGAAGGAGCTGTAGGCCTCCTCCACTGGTTCGAGAAGCTCGAATCTGTTTTCGAGATGTGTGAATGCCCTGAGGCACGTAGGGTGAAGTATGCTACTGGTACCCTTGAAGGAATAGCGCTCACGTGGTGGAACGCTCAGGTTCAAATACTGGGGATTGTTGCTGCTAACGCTACCCCATGGAATGATTTCAAGGAACTGATCAAGGAAGAGTATTGTAGTCGCGACAACATCCACAAGTTGGAAGTCGAGTTCTTCAACTTAAAGATGACGGGGTCAGAAATTGAAGCGTATAAGAAAAGGTCAAATGAGCTGGCAATCTTGTGTCCTACTATGGTTGATCCTCCTACCAAGCGTATCGAGCTATATCTCAAGGGTCTTGTGCTAGAAATTCAGAGTCATGTGACCGCGGCAAATCTTGGCACCATCCAGCAAGTCACTCGACTTGCTCATCGTCTCACTGATCAGGCGGTGGAACAGAACAAACTGCCCAAGCGTATTGGTACTACTGCTACAGTCACAACTACTTCTGATGCCCCCAGCGACAACAAGCGTAAAGGGGATGGAGTCTCCAGCAAGGGTTCAACATCGGCTCAGTCACAGTCTCAGCAGCGAAAGACTGATGACTACCAAAGTCCTGGTCAGCAATCGTCTGGTAGTCAAGGGCTGGGTGGATTCAGGGGAAACCACCCCAAGTGCAATCGATGCAACAGGCATCACAATGGGCAGTGCAACAAGGGTCGTTGTCTGAGGTGTAACAAGTTTGGTCATGAAGCGAAGGATTGTAGGGGCGCACGACTTGTGAATCAGAATCGCCAACAGCAACAGCAGACTCCACAGAATCAGCCCCAACAACAGCAGGGTAACAGGGGATGCTTTCAGTGTGGTGCTGGAGGTCACTTCAAGAGAAACCGTCCTCAGTTGAATCAGAACCAGAATAACAACAACAATCAGGGGAACGGGAACATCAACGGAAATAACAACGGGGGAAACAATGGGAACAATGGTGCCCGGGGCCGTGCGTTCGTCATTGGTCAGGGTGATGCAAGGAACGATCCTAACGTGGTGATGGGTAAGTTTCTTCTCGACGACTTCTTTGTTACTGTTTTATTTGATTCGGGTGCCGATACCAGTTATGTGTCCTTAAAAGTTAGTCAAATGTTAAAGCGCACACCAACACTTTTAAACACCAAGCACATGGTAGAACTAGCAAATGGTAAAAATCTTGAAGCCACGCACATAGTTAAGGGTTATAATCTCGTCTTAACTGGTCAGACCTTCTCTATCGATCTCATTCCTATCGTATTGGGTAGTATCGACATTGTTGTTGGTATGGATTGGTTATCGCAACATCGAGCAGAGATCCTCTGTTAGGAGAAGATCGTTCGCATTCCTCGTTCAAATGGAGAACCTTTAGTGATTCATGGTGACAAGAGTGGTGCTGTGGTAGGCATCATTTCTTTTCTTAAGGCCCAGAAGTGTTTACGAAAGGGCCACACTACTATTTTAGCACACGTTATAGACGCCTTAAAGAAAGAGAAGAAGATAGAAGATTTTCCGATCGTACGTGACCATCCTAAGGTATTCCCTGAGGAATTACCTGGTCTGCCGCCTCATCGGCAAGTTGAGTTTCAAATCGAGCTAGCTCCTGGAGCAGCGCCCATAGCTCGTGCACCTTATCGTTTAGCTCCATCTGAACTTGAAGAGCTGTCCACGCAACTACAAGAACTCTTGGATAAGGGTTTTATTCGTCCTAACTCTTCGCCTTGGGGAGCTCCATATTATTTGTGAAGAAGAAAGACGGTACCTTCAGAATGTGTATCGACTATTGCGAACTCAACAAGGTGACTGTGAAGAACCGCTATCCACTTCCGCGCATTGATGACTTGTTTGATCAGCTGCAAGGGTCGAGCTACTATCCGAAGATTGACCTGAGGTCAGGATACCATCAACTGAGAGTCCGAGACGAGGATATCTCTAAGACAGCGTTCAGGACTCGGTATGGGAATTACGAGTTCCTGGTTATGCCTTTTGGGTTGACAAACGCACCTGCAGTATTCATGGATCTTATGAACAGAGTTTGCAAGCCTTAACTGGACAAGTTTGTTATTGTTTTCATTGATGACATCCTGATCTACTCTAAGAGTCAGGAGGAACACGAGCACCATCTGCGACTTATCTTAGAACTCCTTCGAACAGAACAGTTGTACGCTAAGTTTTCTAAATGCGACTTTTGGCTTTGTGAAGTCCACGTTTAGGCCATGTGGTAAACAAGGATGGGATTCATGTTGATCCATCCAAGGTAGATTCGATCAAGAACTGGCCTGCACCTCGTACACCAATGGAAATCCGCCAATTCTTGGGTTTGGCGGGCTATTACAGAAGGTTCATCAAGGATTTCTCCAAGATTGCTCAACCTCTCACCTCGCTAACGCAGAAGGGAGTCACTTATCGTTGGGGTAATGCACAAAAATATGCATTTCAGCACCTAAAGGATAGACTATGTAGCGCACCAATTCTTTCATTACCGGAGGGCACAGACGATTTCGTGGTTTATTGTGACGCGTCAATTCAAGGTCTTGGGTGTGTGTTGATGCAACGAAATAAAGTCATTGCGTACGCCGCACGCCAACTTAAAGTTCATGAAAGGAACTACACTACACATGATCTGGAGCTGGGAGCTGTTGTTTTCGCGCTTAAGATATGGAGACATTACCTGTACGGTACCAAGTGCACCATTCACACCGATCACAGGAGTCTCGAGCATATCTTCAAACAGAAAGAATTAAACATGCGACAACATCGATGGGTCGAGCTCTTGAATGTCACACCCCCAAAATCCACCTGCGGATAACACCCGCTTTGAGGGCGTGACTGACCAGGATCCAGCCACCAATTATACCGAGCATTGAATTAGTAGAAATATTTAATGTCCAAAGTAGTTAGCAACACCATAGTTAAGTTCGATAATTAGTTCTACCAAAACAGCGGAAGCATAAACCAAAAAGTTTTAAAGATAGTTCTTAGTTCAAAGTAAATAAACCCAACACACGGGTTTTGACGAACACTACACATCCCCAAGCAGCAGCTCCTGAGTCACTGGTTACCTGCAAAGCATGCAGTAAGGGGTCAACAATAATGCTGAGTGAGTTCACTAGTTGTCCAGTTTTAGTTTACCAAAAACTTAAGTTGTTTAGATAAAGCATTTATAATCACGTTGTGGGGAGCTACCCCATCTGTAAGCTCACTAAACTGTGGATACCGAAACTGTTGACGGAATATAAATATTCGTGCCCCGAGTCAATGTCTATCGTCATTGACCATGTTGCAAGGTCTACTAGTTCACGCCCGATCCCCCCCGGTCACGGTGTGAGGTTGTCAAACCTAATAGCGCTATCAACTAATAACCCGTTCGCCCCCGGCGATTAATCGGTAATGTAAGCAGGGACTTAAGGTGATAGAGTTTCGTTTAGCATGGCTAGTTGTGATTTATAAATAATATCCAAACGTATCTCCCCCGGAGATAGTAATTACCCATTCTGTTTCCCCCGGAGTAATGGGTCCAAAATGTTTTTCCCAAAGTTGGTAGTTTGTTCGTGTCCCTCCGCGGGACGCATGCTTTTAGTGTGTGAACTCACCTTGGGTTGCTCGGCAGATTGGGTTACTTGTCAAACACGTTGGTCACCACGTCCTAACATGGTTACCGGTATAGGCCAGGTTCGGCGCACAAGCAATCACGTAAAAATTTACACATAACTAACACGTTGCATGCATAAAAATATAGACAGTGGGTTATTGGGCCGGCCCTAGCATTTAAACAGTCAAACAGTAACACGCAGATCAGTCAACAGGTAGCCCATAACAAGCATACTATGGCCCAATAACCTAAGTGGACAGCCCAGTCGCAACCAGGTGGTCTCGAGTCGCAACCAGGAGGTCTCGGCTTGTCACGCTGTGGTTGCGAGTCGCAACCGTGTGGTCTCGAGTTGTCACGTTGTGGTTGCGAGTCGCAACCGTCGTAGTCTCGAGTCGCAATCGTGTGGTTTCGAGTTGTCATGCCATGGTTGCGAGTCGCAACTGCGTGGTGTCGAGTTGTCATGCTATGGTTGCGAGTCGCAACGGTGCGGTTGCGAGTCGTAATGCTATCCCTTTCATGTACACGTGATGATGCAGATGCATCAGTCCAATTTGTACCATGTAATCAGGCCCAAATCGGGAAACAGCCAATGAGGTTTCTACTAACACTTTGCCTAATCTGACTTTTAGTAAAAATAGATCAAACTTTGCCATTTTTGAATCTTCAAACCATATTCAAACAAGTTCATCACAAGTTCATAGTTTTTCTAGGGTTTTCATGTCAACAAAGCCATACATTTTTGAACCAAAAATCACATATTTTAACAAGATCAACATGCAAGAACAACAAAACATACATTTTGTGACATTAAACATAACTCGGTTGGCCCTAATCATTCATAAGCCACTATTCTTTAGCCATTTAAACATATTATCAAGCTTCATACATAAGGGTTTTCACATATAGTCAATCTTCACAAATCTTCCTAAAAATCATGCATAATACTTCTAACCAAGCACTATATAGTTCATTCAACACAACATAAACCCTATGCACATAATAATCACTAACCGGTTGTGAAGAAGGAGCCGAAAACAAAGAGAAAGGAACCGAGAAGATGGAGTGTCCGAGTGATGATCTTGACCGAGTTTCTTGTCCGAGATCCTTGAGCTTGAACCGAAAGTTGGAAGAGAAAGGAGATGTTGTTGAGGGTTTTCTAGTGAGAGAGATTAAGGAGTGTTTGTGTGTGTAAAATGAAGGAAGTGGGGGAAAGGTGGGATTATATAACAAGCATCAACTTAGGCTAAGGGGGTTTCGGCCCAAACCGGTTACGGCCCAAAGGCCCACTCGAGACCGAGTGGCCCACTCGCAACCGAGTGGTTGCGAGTCGGGGTCTCGACTCACTTACATATATATATAATACGTACATACAACATACATTATGCAAATAAAGATCACGTTTTCATTTAATAATAATTATATATACACAAAATATTACAAGGTGTTCGTTCGGAAAAACCTAGAGTGTCACATTATCCCCAAGTTTTAAGAACTTTCGTCCCGAAAGTTAAGGCAGCCTCTGCCAAGCTAGCGTGTTTCAACGGGGTGTCACATCATCCCCCCATTAGTTTGGAATTTCGTCCCGAAATTCAGTTGTAGCTTCAGTGCTGGGGGTTTCGTTTGGGAACAACTGGGGATACTTGGACTTCATTTGGTCTTCCCGCTCCCAGGTAAACTCTGGGCCACGTCGTGAGTTCCAACGAACTCGCACGAGAGGTATCTGGCTACGTTTGAGGGTTTTGATCTCTCGATCCGTAATCTCAATCGGTTCCTCAGTGAAGTGTAGCTGTTCATCAATAGTGAGTTCCTTGAAAGGAATTATGAGTGTTTCATCTGACAGGCACTTCTTCAGATTAGACACGTGAAAGACATTGTGCACTGCACTCAGCTCTGCAGGCAGGTTCAATCTATAAGCCACCTTACCGATTTTCTCGGTAATTTCGAATGGTCCAACATATCGTGGATTCAGCTTGCCTCGTTTACCGAAACGAACCACACCCTTCCAGGGTGAGACTTTAAGTAGAACCCGGTCCCCGACCTGGAATTCTAACGGTTTCCTACGCTTATCAGCGTAGCTTTTCTGACGGTCACGAGCTGCCGCCATGCGTTGTCTGATCTGAGAAATCTTTTCCGTTGTATCTACCACCAGTTCTGGGCCTGTGAGCTGACTATCACCGACTTCCGCCCAGCAGAGAGGTGATCGGCATTTACGACCGTACAATGCCTCAAAAGGTGCCGCCTGAATGCTAGTGTGGTAGCTGTTATTGTAGGAGAATTCCACCAGCGGTAGATGCTTCTCCCAGTTCTTGCCAAAATCGATTACACATGCTCTAAGCATGTCTTCCAGGGTTTGGATGGTGCGTTCAGACTGCCCATCCGTTTGTGGGTGGTAAGCAGTGCTCATGTCCAAACGTGAGCCAAAGGATTTGTGCATAGCTTGCCACAACTCGGAAGTAAAACGAGCGTCTCGGTCGGAAATAATAGAAGTTGGCACCCCGTGCCTCGAAACTACTTCCTTTAAGTAAATTTCCGCCAAGGTAGAAAACTTGTCTGTTTCCTTAATGGCCAGGAAGTGTGCAGACATAGTCAATCGATCTACTATCACCCAAATAGTATCATTCCTGCGTTGGGATCTAGGTAGCCCCGTAACAAAATCCATGGAAATTTGCTCCCATTTCCACTTCGGGATTTCCGGTTGCTGGAGTAGACCTGCTGGTTTCTGATACTCAGTCTTGACTCTTGCGCAGGTCAAACATTTGCTAACGTATGCTGCTATGTGGGCTCTCATGCCAGGCCACCAGTAAGTGGTCCTTAAGTCGTGGTACATCTTATCTGAACCAGGATGTACTGAATAACGGGACTTATGGGCTTCGTCCATTACCAGTTCTCGTAGATGTCCGTAAAGTGGGACCCAAATGCGCCCTGCCACATAGTAGGCGCCGTCTTCTTTTTGCTCTAATCGTTGTCTCGATCCTCGCAGGGACTCAGCCCTGATGTTTTCCGGTTTCAGAGCTTCGGTCTGAGCATTTCGAATCTGGGTAGGGAGATTAGACTGGATGGTAAGTTGTAATGCTCGCACGCGCTTGGGCGTAGTGTCTTTCCGGCTGAGGGCGTCTGCTACGACATTGGCTTTGCCCGGATGGTACTTGATGGCGCATTCATAATCATTCAGAAGTTCGACCCATCGACGTTGTCGCATGTTTAATTCCTTTTGCTTGAAGATATGCTCGAGACTCCTGTGATCGGTGTAAATGGTGCACTTGGTACCGTACAGGTAATGTCTCCATATCTTAAGCGCAAAGATCACTGCTCCTAGTTCCAATTCGTGCGTTGTGTAGTTCTTTTCGTGTGTCTTGAGTTGTCGAGAGGCGTAGGCAATAACTTTCTCGCGTTGCATCAACACGCAACCGAGCCCATGCATAGACGCATCGCAGTAAACCACAAAGTTGTCAGTGCCTTCAGGCAACGAGAGAATAGGAGCACTACAGAGGTTATCCTTAAGCCTCTGAAAAGCAGATTCCTGTGCTTCATTCCACTTGTAGGTGTCGCCTTTCTGAGTGAGCGTAGTGAGGGGTTGTGCAATCTTTGAGAATCCCTGAATGAATCTGCGGTAGTAACCTGCCAATCCCAAGAATTGGCGAACTTCAGTGGGAGTCTTAGGTGTAGGCCAGTTCTTTATCGATTCGATCTTAGCTGGGTCCACATGAATTCCGTTCTTATTAACCACATGGCCGAGGAAATGGACTTCTCGAAGCCAGAAGTCACATTTCGAGAATTTGGCGTACAGCTGTTCGTTGCGAAGGAGTTCCAGAATAAGACGTAGGTGTTGTTCATACTCCTCTTGACTCTTCGAATAAATCAGGATGTCATCGATAAACACGATCACGAATTTGTCGAGGTAAGGCTTACATACGCGGTTCATAAGATCCATGAACACTGCAGGTGCGTTGGTCATTCCAAAGGGCATAACGAGGAATTCATAATGACCATAACGAGTTCTGAATGCCGTTTTGGAGATGTCTTCATTACGGACCCTTAGCTGATGATAGCCTGATCGCAGGTCAATTTTAGAGTAGTAACTCGATCCTTGCAACTGATCGAATAGGTCGTCGATTCGCGGGAGAGGGTAACGATTCTTGATGGTAACCTTGTTCAGCTCACGATAGTCAATGCACATTCGGAACGTGCCATCCTTCTTCTTAACAAAGAGTACCGGTGCTCCCCAGGGTGATGAACTAGGGCGAATAAACCCTTTATCCAATAGTTCCTGTAGTTGAGAAGAGAGTTCCTTCAATTCTGCGGGGGCTAGTCGATAAGGCGCACGAGCTATAGGCGCTGCTCCGGGAGCCAGCTCGATTTGGAATTCGACCTGACGGTGGGGAGGGAGTCCAGGTAATTCCTCAGGAAATACCTCGGGGTAGTCACGCACTACAGGAAAATCTTCAATCCTCTTTTCCTTTTCCTGCGTGTTGGTGACAAGTGCTAAGATAGCGGTGTGCCCTTTTCGTAAACACTTCTGGGCCTTCAAGAAAGAGATAACGCCGGAGATTTCTCCACCTTTGCCACCTTGTACAATGAGGGGTTTGCCAGAACGGCGAGGAATACGAACTGCTTTCTCTTGACAGAGGATCTCAGCGCGATGCTTGGATAACCAATCCATGCCGATAACGACGTCGAAGCTTCCAAGAGTAACAGGGAAAAGATCGATACTAAATGTCTGACCAGACAGCACTAGTTTGCAGCCTTTGATAACATGTGAGGCCTCGATGTTTCTACCATTAGCTAACTCGACGATATGATGTGAACTTAGTAACGAAAGCGGACGCTTAAGCTTCTTACTAATACGTAGAGACACATAACTAGCATCGGCTCCAGAATCAAATAATACAGAAACATAACGATCATCGAGTAGGAACTTACCCGCCACGACATTGGGGTCGTTCCTTGCTTCTCCAGCTCCAATCACAAAAGCCCTTCCTCTAGCACCATTCCCAGCATTGTTATTCTGATCGTTGTTTCCAGCTCCCTGATTGTTGTTGCGGTTCTGGTTCAGTTCAGGGCAATTCTTCTTATAGTGCCCCTCAGCTCCACACTGGAAACAACCCTTGGCATTCCCGTGATGTTGTTGCTGTTGGTTCTGCCCCACGGGACGTGGACTCCTACAGTCCTTGGCCTCATGCCCCATTTTGTTACATCGTTGACACTGACCTTTCCCACACGGCCCGCTGTGATGTCGATTGCACTTGTTGAACTTGGGGTGGTTACCGCGATAGCCACCCTGTTGTTGAGTGCCCTTGTTGTTTTCAGTTTTCCTTTGCTGTGCTGGTGCCTGAGTGGGGTTAGCATCCTTGCTTTGATTTCCTTCCCACTTACGCTTGTTGTCACTAGAAGTTCCGACAGTAGCACTGATCCTTTTGGGCAACCTGCCCTCTTCTACGGCTTGATCAGTGAGTTTGTGAGCAAGTCGAACGATCGGCTGAATGGTAGTGTGGTTGGCTGAAGTTACATGGCTTCGAATTTCTGGAGCCAAACCCTTGATGTACAGTTCGATTCTTCGATACATAGGTCGGGACATGTTTGGGCAAAGAGCAGCATAGTCATTGGACAGCTTGGTGTAGGTTTCAATCTCTGACCCAACCATCTTAAGCGCATAGTACTCGTTCTCAAGCTTGTGGATGTCATCCCGGTGACAGTACTCCTCCTTAATCATGTCCTTGAAATCCTCCCACGCAGTAGCATTAGCAGTTTCCAAACCAAACATCTGAATTTGCGCCTTCCACCAAGAAAGCGCGTTTCCTTCAAGCGTAGCTTTCTCAATCCAATGCAGAAGACCTATGGCACCCTCAGTGCCGTTAAAAGGGAGAGGCTTGCAATCCATGAAAGTTTTGAAAGTACACACGGGTGGTTGCGCAGGTGCATGCTGACCTGTTCGTGAGAAGCGAAGCGTATAGATTTAGAGGCGAAAGACGATGTGGCGGTAGGATCTAAACATCCCAAAACAACGAGCTTACCTATGGGGTGAGCTGCGAAAGCTGCAGCCACCGTGTTGAGCAGGTTAGTGAATTGAGCCTGAGTCATGTTAATGTTTCCTCTTCTGCGTCCACTCATGGTCTTCATAACCAGAAAACACAGTATGAGTGTGATGTTGTAGCGAGAATGAGACAGAAGAGAGAGGTGTATCTATCTAATTTAGGCACACTAGTACGTATAGCATAACAGGAAACATAAGGTAAGCAAACAAGTAAACACTGGTCCGAGCTATGAGGTCAAATGTGTCGAGCCTTGCACTTGGAGTGTAGTGTCGTCGCGAGTCACAGGTTATAGTCTGGTTTTCTCCAAAAAGATTTTTCCCCTTTTTAAAACCAAGTTCACTATAACCAATGGCTCTGATACCAATCTGTCACACCCCCAAAATCCACCTGCGGATAACACCCGCTTTGAGGGCGTGACTGACCAGGATCCAGCCACCAATTATACCGAGCATTGAATTAGTAGAAATATTTAATGTCCAAAGTAGTTAGCAACACCATAGTTAAGTTCGATAATTAGTTTTACCAAAACAGCGGAAGCATAAACCAAAAAGTTTTAAAGATAGTTCTTAGTTCAAAGTAAATAAACCCAACACACGGGTTTTGACGAACACTACACATCCCCAAGCAGCAGCTCCTGAGTCACTGGTTACCTGCAAAGCATGCAGTAAGGGGTCAACAATAATGCTGAGTGAGTTCACTAGTTGTCCAGTTTTAGTTTACCAAAAACTTAAGTTGTTTAGATAAAGCATTTATAATCACGTTGTGGGGAGCTACCCCATCTGTAAGCTCACTAAACTGTGGATACCGAAACTGTTGACGGAATATAAATATTCGTGCCCCGAGTCAATGTCTATCGTCATTGACCATGTTGCAAGGTCTACTAGTTCACGCCCGATCCCCCCCGGTCACGGTGTGAGGTTGTCAAACCTAATAGCGCTATCAACTAATAACCCGTTCGCCCCCGGGGATTAATCGGTAATGTAAGCAGGGACTTAAGGTGATAGAGTTTCGTTTAGCATGGCTAGTTGTGATTTATAAATAATATCCAAACGTATCTCCCCCGGAGATAGTAATTACCCATTCTGTTTCCCCCGGAGTAATGGGTCCAAAATGTTTTTCCCAAAGTTGGTAGTTTGTTCGTGTCCCTCCGCGGGACGCATGCTTTTAGTGTGTGAACTCACCTTGGGTTGCTCGGCAGATTGGGTTACTTGTCAAACACGTTGGTCACCACGTCCTAACATGGTTACCGGTATAGGTCAGGTTCGGCGCACAAGCAATCACGTAAAAATTTACACATAACTAACACGTTGCATGCATAAAAATATAGACAGTGGGTTATTGGGCCGGCCCTAGCATTTAAACAGTCAAACAGTAACACGCAGATCAGTCAACAGGTAGCCCATAACAAGCATACTATGGCCCAATAACCTAAGTGGACAGCCCAGTCGCAACCAGGTGGTCTCGAGTCGCAACCAGGAGGTCTCGGCTTGTCACGCTGTGGTTGCGAGTCGCAACCGTGTGGTCTCGAGTTGTCACGTTGTGGTTGCGAGTCGCAACCGTCGTAGTCTCGAGTCGCAATCGTGTGGTTTCGAGTTGTCATGCCATGGTTGCGAGTCGCAACTGCGTGGTCTCGAGTTGTCATGCTATGGTTGCGAGTCGCAACGGTGCGGTTGCGAGTCGTAATGCTGTCCCTTTCATGTACACGTGATGATGCAGATGCATCAGTCCAATTTGTACCATGTAATCAGGCCCAAATCGGGAAACAGCCAATGAGGTTTCTACTAACACTTTGCCTAATCTGACTTTTAGTAAAAATAGATCAAACTTTTCCATTTTTGAATCTTCAAGCCATATTCAAACAAGTTCATCACAAGTTCATAGTTTTTCTAGGGTTTTCATGTCAACAAAGCCATACATTTTTGAACCAAAAATCACATATTTTAACAAGATCAACATGCAAGAACAACAAAACATACATTTTGTGACATTAAACATAACTCGGTTGGCCCTAATCATTCATAAGCCACTATTCTTTAGCCATTTAAACATATTATCAAGCTTCATACATAAGGGTTTTCACATATAGTCAATCTTCACAAATCTTCCTAAAAATCATGCATAATACTTCTAACCAAGCACTATATAGTTCATTCAACACAACATAAACCCTATGCACATAATAATCACTAACCGGTTGTGAAGAAGGAGCCGAAAACAAAGAGAAAGGAACCGAGAAGATGGAGTGTCCGAGTGATGATCTTGACCGAGTTTCTTGTCCGAGATCCTTGAGCTTGAACCGAAAGTTGGAAGAGAAAGGAGATGTTGTTGAGGGTTTTCTAGTGAGAGAGATTAAGGAGTGTTTGTGTGTGTAAAATGAAGGAAGTGGGGGAAAGGTGGGATTATATAACAAGCATCAACTTAGGATAAGGGGGTTTCGGCCCAAACCGGTTACGGCCCAAAGGCCCACTCGAGACCGAGTGGCCCACTCGCAACCGAGTGGTTGCGAGTCGGGGTCTCGACTCACTTACATATATATATGTAATACGTACATACAACATACATTATGCAAATAAAGATCACGTTTTCATTTAATAATAATTATATATACACAAAATATTACAAGGTGTTCGTTCGGAAAAACCTAGAGTGTCACATTATCCCCAAGTTTTAAGAACTTTCGTCCCGAAAGTTAAGGCAGCCACTGCCAAGCTAGCGTGTTTCAACGGGGTGTCACATTGAATGACTATGAATGCGCGATCAAGTACCATCCGGGCAAAGCTAATGTTGTGGCCGACGCCCTCAGTCGAAAGGATACTACGCCTAAGCGCGTGCGAGCATCAGAACTTACCATCCAGTCTAGTCTTCCTTCCCAGATACGAGATGCTCAGGTAGAAGCATTGAAACCAGAAAACGTCAGGGATGAGGCCCTACGTAGATCAAGGAAACGGTTAGAACAAAAGGAAGACGGCGCCTACTATGTAACAGGACGCATCTGGGTCCCACTCTATGGAAAATTACGTGAGCTTGTGATGGATGAAGCACATAAGTCTCGTTATTCGGTACATCCTGGTTCGGATAAGATGTACCACGACTTAAAGACTAGATACTGGTGGCCTTGTATGAAAGCACACATAGCAACTTATGTCAGCAAATGTTTGACTTGTGCGAGAGTCAAGACTGAATACCAGAAACCATCGGGCCTACTCCAACAACTAGAGATACTGCAATGGAAATGGGAACAAATTTCCATGGATTTTGTTACACTATTTGGGTGATAGTGGATCGATTGACTAAGTCTGGACACTTCTTGGTGTGACACCTGTGTCACCGCGACCATCAAACAAATACCAAGCCGATGAAATATTGTATTTCATACTTGGGATCTTGTATAAATATGTGTATGTTTTGTACATATCAATTATTGTTCCATTTCAAACTCTACATTGCTTTCTAGAGCATTATACGCAAACTGGTGCGTAAACGTACTCAGTTTAATGCGACAAATACTCCGGAACATCAACATATACTCAACATACCTTAAATAACCTTTACATAACTTAGAAATAAGTTTTGAAGGCTTTGGTATAGCAAAAACAAGTTAATTCGCTTACAGGGACTAAACTTGACAAACTGCGAAAGTATGCCAATTTGAACTGTAACGAACATTCCGGAACATGTCCATAAGTTAAACATACCCTAAATATCCTCTACATAACTTAGAAATAGGCTTTGAAGTGTTTGGTATGCTAAAACAAACTTTTGGATCATTCAGGGACTAAAAGTGTCAAAAGGTGCACAAGTTTGCACTTTCGCGCATAACTTACGTTCTGAATACATCCGGACATCCAAAAATTTATGTAAGCATCCTTATATTATGCCTTAGTGTTTGGCATGAGAAAAATCCATTCGTCGCGTCATTTGGATCGTTTTTCGCGCTTATGCGCATTCCGTCGTAATTAAGCGAACATCGCGTTCGTACGACCAAACGAACCAACATCCGGAACATTTTTGAGCATGTTTCATGTCCACAATGTTTAGGCAACATTTTAGGGCCTTAAAGTTGACTTTACGGGCCTTAGAAGTGTCGGAAATGGCTTAAATACGCAACAGGGACCAAAACTTTCATTTTTCAAAGTATATGCAGATCAGACGGGCTCAGGCGGCCCGCCTGAGTTTTTGCATATCCTGACGCGGGCCGCGTGGGACTATCAGACAGATTCAATGTATGCATTTAATGCAGTTGGCCTTTCGTTCGATCAAGGGGCGATGCCCTTTCACCCAATCAAGAGCCAAGGGGCATTTTCTGACATACCACAACATTTCGACAAGTGTACGCACGAGATCGCGGCACGATATTCGATAAACGATCCTAACGGTTCCACTTTTCCTATAAATACCCCCCCCCCTTTGTTCCAAAACCCACACAATCTGATCTTAAGGCTCTAAGTTGGAACCATTGTTTCATACCTGAGCCATTTTGGTCTAGATTAGCATTCGGGGACCCTCCGTAAGTCTTCTTTCGTTCTTTTATTCGCTTTTCGAGTCCGAAAGTCAACGTTTTGTTGACTTTCTGCATTGACCAGCTTATGGTCGATGCGAAGTTCATGGAACTTCATAACGTGAGCGTGATCACGATGGTTATAGTCCGTAGTGACTATACCTACTGATCACCACGTTATCTAGGCTCAGTGACAAGTCGTAGTTTCGGCCAAAATGTGCATTCTTGCATATTTTGTAACCAAACTACTCGTGGGCATCAAAGCCGTTTGTTTTGATGTCAAACTTGTTTTCAAACTTAGTTAAGCATGTTCTAACATGCTTAGCTCGTCACTTTTAGTTTAGTGCTTATATAGGGTCGTAAGGTAAGCGATCTAAACCATCGCTTATACTTTCGAACCCGACCCATTTGGTCGATCATTAGGATCCGACCAAACACTTTAGGTGGCCATAGTTGTAACCTTCCGGGGTTATACCTAGTGGTCACGATGTTAGGCGTTCCAGACGCGTTCTACGCGAACGACGCGTAAGGTAGCATAAGCTACCTAAACGGGTCGTGATGGACCGTAAGCACTTAGGTTAAGTTTCATATTAGTATGTAGGCTTTGTTAAACCATATTACACGAGTCTCCATACTCGTTTGGTTTACGAACCCGCGTACTATCCGATCCTTCCGATTTGGTCCGGTATATTAACATAGCTACCTATTAGGTGCCGTTTGATATCCCGTGATCTTTAGCATTATCTGGTTATTATACAAGAACTCCAAAGCAATCTCAGGTGAGTACATTGAACCCCTCTTTTACTGTTTTCCAAACTGTTTTGGGGTGAAACACATGTGCCTACTTGCTACTTTCATGCTTTCCGGTTTTCACATCATATACTGCTATGTTCGATAGTACATATATAGTACATGATTTCATTGTGTTTATGCTATGTATGCCCATTGTGTGCGTACTTAGTACATTGCTTTACATCACATTTCATGCTACGTACGCCCATTGTGTGCATACGTAGTACATTGTTTCACATTGCATATCTGTTGCATATGCTCATCCAGCATATGAACACAGTATATTACATTTTGAACCGTTGTACTCTACAATACATTTCATGCTACATACGCCCATTGTGTGCATACGTAGTACATTGTTTCACATTGCATATCTGTTGCATATGCTCATCCAGCATATGAACACATTATTCTACATTTTGAACCGTTGTACTCTACAATACATTTCATGCTACGTACGCCCATTGTGTACATACGTAGTACATTGTTTCACATTGCATATCTGTTGCATATGCTCATCCAGCATATGAACACATTATACTACATTTTGAACCGTTGTAACCATTTGACTATGTGAACCGTCTTAACCGTTCAATTATATGAACCGTTTGTATCCGTTGGACCGTGTAAACCAGTTGTATCCGTTGACAAGACTTACAATTGACAATAGACATTTGACTATACATAAACATTTCATCTTGATGGTTTGGTTTGAGTAAGTGATTTAAGTAACGAGGCATGTGTAATATGATACAAGCATGGTGGATACGCCGCTGGTACTTCCTATATATAAGTGTTTGTATGGTATTACATATCGTAGCGTTATTTGAATCATTTCAATTTGAGACATAGAATATTTTATACAAATAACACGTTTTTCACAAGACATTGATTTACAAACAACAAATCTTATACAAACTCTTTTTACATGGTTATTCAGTTAACCATGCATTGTTCTCCTATTTATACATATCATTTGATCTTACCGTTTTTCAAATGATTTACAAGACAAAGCAAAATACGAGGTTCATGACTAAACATTTTCTCAAACTCAAGTCATGAATTCCGTTTTCACAAAACCAATGTATCTCACAGGCATTTTTATGCTGACGTACCTATTTTCACATGTGTTTTCAGGAGATGATGCATAGGACTTATCAAGACATACTTAGGCGAACCTGTGCCTTAGTGACTTAAAACGAGACAAGAACTAGTTAATTTATGTTATGTACACTTTGATTCTTGTTTAGACAATGTAAACTTTCATGTTTGATTTATAAAACGAAACTTCATTTGCCATGGATTTGAAACAATTGATTCTGTTACAACACTCCCGGACGTTTCCGCCACGTTTTGTATGTTCTACGTGGTCGGGGTGTGACACTTGGCTATCAAAGAAACGGATAAGTTCTCTACATTAGGAGACGTCTACTTAAAGGAAGTGGTTTCAAGGCACGGGGTGCCAACCTCTATTATTTCCGATCGTGATGCACGTTTTACTTCTGAACTGTGGCAAGCAATGCACAAGTCCTTTAGCTCACGTTTAGACATGAGCACCGCTTATCATCCACAGACAGATGGGCAGTCTGAGCGCACTATTCAAACCCTTGAAGACATGCTTAGTGGAGTTTTCGTATAATAACAGTTACCACACCAGTATTCAGGCCACACCTCTTTGTTGGGCGTAAATGCCGATCACCTCTTTGTTGGGCAGAGGTGGGTGATAGTCAGATCACGGGTCCAGAACTTGTAGTAGACACAATGGAAAGGATTGTTCAGATACGACAACGAATGGCGGTAGCTCGTGACCGTCAGAAAAGCTACGCTGATAAGCGTAGGAAACCACTCGAGTTCCAGGTTGGGGATCTGGTGCTACTCAAAGTCTCACCTTGGAAAGGTGTAGTTCGTTTTGGCAAACGAGGCAAACTCAATCCGCGTTACGTCGGACCGTTTGAAATCATCGAGAAAATAGGCAAGGTGGCCTACAAACTGAACTTACCAACACAACTCAGTGGAGTTCACAACGTATTTCACGTGTCAAATCTGAAGAAGTGTCTGTTAGGTGAGACCCTCATAGTTCCTCTTAAGGAACTCACTATAGACGACCAGTTGCGATTCGTCGAGGAACCAATAGAGATTACTGACCGAGATGTGAAAGTTCTCAAGTACACCAGAATACCTCTTGTTCGAGTTCGTTGGAACTCCCGTCGTGGCCCAGAGTTCACCTGGGAACGAGAAGACCAAATGAAACTTAAGTATCCCCAGTTGTTCGGAAACCAAGCAACTACTACTGAGGCTGAAGCTACTGTGGAATTTCGGGATGAAATTCCAAATCAACGGGGGGATGATGTGACACCCCAGGAAAACCAGTAAACCACGCAACCTAACTAGTTTCCTCAATAACCACATGCTAAATTTCGGTATGAAATTTCTCTCAAGTTGGGGATAATGTGACAACTCGAGTTTCCAAGATTCCATCTTTGCATTAATTGCACGTTAATTGTTTGGTTATTTGCTTACACGACTTGTTTGCCTTGTAATTGTACACGTTGGATTATATGTTGAAGTTTTTGTTTGATATGTTATCTATTTAATGTGATTAAAGTGTTTGGTTACAAGAACTTGTAAACTGTTCGCCGAAGCCCATTAAGGGCCCAGTACGCTGTTATGCGTACATATTACGCGGAACTGTTACATTCTTCTCATTATTAACCGATTGAAAACCCTAACACCCTTTTCCTCTCCTGTGCACCCGACGACAGCCATCAACCCACTTGAAGTCCTTTTGGTTTCATCTCGATCCTTACAGTTAGTACACAAATATAGATTGACTGATCGTATTATTGCCTACGGTGTGATAGATATGTATGTATGTTAGCAATGATGTATTTGTTAGGATTGACATGATGATTAACTTACTCGTTGATGGTGAAGCTTTCCTGAGATAACGAATGACTAGGGTTTCATGTTGATGATCGAAATTACTGTGTTATTGTTTTGAATCTGATGGTTTTGATTATATGTAATGACTACCATATGTGTTGGATTGCTTTGATGGATGATTGGATTACGTTTGTGAAAGGATTGTTTCGACGGCAGTTAGGGTTTCTGGGTAATCATCAATTAAACGACGTAACGGATCTATTGGACGAAACGCCGATGTCGACGAAACTCGGGGCGACGAAACTACGGAGTTTCGTCGATAGAGAATCACGACGAAACGGGGTGAGTTTCGTCTAAAGGATGCACGACGAAACCAAGGGGGTTTCGCCGAAGGGGTTCACGACGAAACAAGTATGTTTCGTCAACTGTTAATCAAACACAGTAACTTAGTTAACTCTGTTAGTAATTAACTAGGTTAGTGTAGAATATGTTAACTGATAAGTATAGTACAAATATCTTGTAAATTGTAAAGCATGATTGCATGAGCTTGTATAGCTGGTAAATGCTATGTGTTAGTTGTTACTTGCATGTACGTGATGATCTTGACTGTTAGTCGAAACTTGTGAATGTCAACTGATTGTGTGTATGTGCAAACCATAGGCTTTGACTGATTAATTGGTATCAAGTAAATAATCAACCGAGCAAACCGAGGTGAGTTCACGCTTTCTACAAGGCATGGGATTCCCAAGGGTTGGGAATGGGTTAAAGAATTAAAACGGAAAACCTACATATTCTCCTTGGGTATAATATGTATGGCCATCCTCCTTGGGTAGGATGCCACTATAATTCCTGCGTATTCTCCTTGGGTAGAACTACGTACGTTCGTCCTCCTTGGGTAGGACAACAACCTTAACTTACTAGACAAAACTCTATCATGAAGTCCCTCCTCTTTATATCGACTTAATCGCTGAGGCCGATAGCGAGTGGGTCATTAGTTAATAGTGCTATTAGGTTTAACAAACCTCACACCGTGTCGTTCGAACGGGCGTGTACTAATGGACTATGGCAAACTGTCAGTGATGATAGACATTAATGCAGGGCACAACTTATATTTCGTTAGTAGTCGATATGGTATGGTCTAGTGGTTCACAAGGGAAGCCCCCCACAGATTATGGTTATGGTTTGGGAAACAGAAGAACTGGTTAACTCGTGGTTTACGAATCAACTTATGATTTTAAAACAAACTGGTAAAACTAAACAATCAACTATGAACTCGCTCAACTTTGTTGTTGACTCGTTGTTACATGCCTTGCAGGTTGATAGGTACTTTTGAAGCTTGCACGAGGAGGCGTGGACGTTGTGGGACATGGATAGTTATATGGCATGTTAAACAGTTATCATACTTTTGAATTTTTACTTTGGTTTTAAACATTATGCTTCCGCTTACAACTTAAACTATGTTTTGTTTGGACACCAATTATATTGTGTTTGGGTTTTACATTTATTTAAAAGTTATGTTCAATATGATTGGTGGCTTGATCCTGGTCAGTCACGCCTCCAAGCGGTGATACTCCGCATGTGGATTTTGGGGGTGTGACAAGGTATTTGTTGCTTGAAAGGGTAAGTTCTTAGAATCTAAGTTCCTTATGGAAGGAACTAGTGATAGAACAGTGGAACTTGAGGAGGATCAAGAACCACAAGACGATACACATTAGGTTGATACTAGCACTCAACAAGAGGTTGTTAAGAACGATCAACAGGTTGATCAGAACACACAAAATGTTTGCAGATCTGGTAGAATTAGCAGTCCACCTGAAAGATATAGATTTTTCATGGATGAATGCTACGTGGTAGATTCAGATGAACCAACCACATACCATGATGCAATGACAAAATCCGATTGTGACAAATGGCTTGAAGCCATGAAGACAGAGATGCAATCTATGTATGACAACCAAGTTTGGGAATTGGTTGTGCCACCACTTAACTCCAAAGTAGTTGGTAGTAAGTGGGTTTTCAAGAAGAAAACTGATATGCATGGTAACTTGGATACTTGTAAAGCAAGACTTGTAGCAAAAGGTTTCACTCAAACTCAAGGGATTGATTATGATGAGACCTTCTCGCCCGTGGCGATGCTAAAGTCAATTAGGATATTATTTGCCATAGCTGCATATTATGACTATAAGATCTGGCAATTGGATCTCAAAATGGCTTTTCTTAATGGATATCTTGATGAAGATGTCTATATGGTTCAGCCTGAAGGTTTTGTCGATCCAAAACATCCTGACAAAGTATGCAAGTTAAAGAAATCAATCTATGGATTGAAACAAGCATCGAGAAGTTGGAATCACCGTTTTGATGAAGAAATTAAGAATTTTGGATTCATCAAGAACGACGATGAAGCTTGTGTGTATAAGAAAGCTAGTAGGAGCATCATCACTTTCTTAGTACCATATGTCGATGAAATTCTACTATTTGGAAATGACATTCCAACCATGGAAGGTGTAAAAACCTGGCTTGGAAGTTGTTTTTCCATTAAGGATCTTGGTGAAATCGCCTACATTCTGGGAATAAAGATCTATAGGGATAGATCAAGGCGCTTGATAGGTTTGAACCAAAGTGCATACATTGACAAAGTCTTGAATAGGTTCAAGATGGAGAACTCTAAGAGAGGTTTTGTACATATTCAAAAGGTTACAATATTGAATACATCTCAATGTCCAAGCTCAAAGGATGAGCGAGAGAAAATGAAAGGAATCCCATATGCATCTGCTATAGGATCCATCATGTATACAATGATATGCACTAGACCGGATGTGCCATGCGCCTTGAGCATGACAAGTAGATACCCGCAAAATCCAGGTAACAGTCATTAGATGGCTGTTAAAAGCATATTGAAATACCTTAGAAGGACTAAGGATATGTTTCTAATATATGGATCTGGTGAGGAGGAACTCATAGTAAAAGGTTACACGGACGCGAGTTTCCAAACCGATCAAAGTGATTCTCGATCGCAATCGGGGTATTTCTTCATTTTAAATGGAGGAGCAGTCTCTTGGAAGAGCTCAAAACAAGACGTGGTAGCATTGTCCACTACTGAATCAGAATACATTGCCGCTTTATTGGCAGCCCAAGAAGCTGCATGGTTGAAGAAATTCATAGCCGACCTAAGGGTGGTCCCTTCCATTCAAGACCCCTTAGAGATCTTTTGTGATAACGATGGTGCGATTGCTCAAATCAAGGAACCTCGTGCACACCAAAAGACTAGACATATCGAGCGGAGATTCAACTACATAAGGGATGAAGTTGAAATGGGAAAGATATGTATCCGCCAAGTTCACACCGATCAAAACATTGCGGATCTACTCACGAAGCTCCTTGATAGGGCAAAACATGAGGGTCATACATGTGCCTTAGGACTTCGATATTCTAGTGATTGGATTTGATCTATTTTTGTATTTGGATATTGGAACAATTGTTAATTTTACTCTTTTATGGTATTTTGAGTTACGTTCCATTTTAGCATGTTTAAATCCATGAATAAGTTACTTATTCTAAATGTCCGTAGTCGATCATACTTGTGGGAGCAAATATGAATGTAAGGCTATTATGAATTTGGATTGATGGATATTCATTAGATATGAATATAGAGCAAAGTGTTGCTGCCAAGGTTCATAGATATTTGTGGGATACAAATATTGGACTGACTCGCTCTTAAATGTTACTGCATGGAATCATTTGTGATTGATCGTAAGTAAATTTGAGTAAAGGAGAACATCATAGTATCCTCTGACCTGAGATACATATTGGGTCTTGATATTCACCAAATATTATGCCTTGACTTATTTCTTCGCTGTCAGTAATATGACAGCACATAAGGCTAAGCTTAGGTGTGGTACAAGGTGATTGTGAGAGACGTATGTAGTCAAGAAGGGATTTGTTCCTCTTATTCGTTGAGAGTAAGATGTCTAAGGCCTGCTAAAGTTAAATCAACAGAGATTGATCACTCTATGTCTCTGGATTTAACATGACATCTGTAACGAAAGGATAAATGATAAATTCACCTAGATCATGTTCAAGTAAGGGACTTGAAAGGGATGATGTTCTTGAATGGCATATATAGTCATACGTATTAGGGGTAGTAAACCGTTGTTAGGCGTCATTTATTGCTTGCATCAATCTTCTATGTATCTTGTGCAAGTGG
Organism: Helianthus annuus; assembly: GCF_002127325.2. Lineage (NCBI taxonomy): Eukaryota > Viridiplantae > Streptophyta > Magnoliopsida > Asterales > Asteraceae > Helianthus > Helianthus annuus. The sequence continues at coordinate 37,484,361 of NC_035446.2, read as the reverse complement.
GAGATTGTTGGATTCTATATGCCCAAGACACATATTAAATTGATGTGGCTAGTATGTTATGATCCAAGTCGAGTCATACCTGATAACAAGCTAGACAAACACTTATAAAATTTATTTATGATATGATCAAACAAATAAATATTAACACTTATAACATTTGGAAATTGGTTTTCTAAATAATTGCTCATGAGAAACTAATAAATTATATGGATAATTTATTTTTGAGAGAATATTTTATTGTGTTATTTAATGGGTTAAATAACATTTTAAAATGTTGTGATGTGTTGCATAAGTCTTGTAACATATTGTGTTATATTTATAAAAGGTTATAAATATATACAAGACTAAATTTAAAATGAGATTTTGAATTAATGGTGGGAAAAAGCATTTAATGGCCAGCCATTTATGGCTTCCCAAGGTGGTTTTCCACCACTTAAATTGCATGCAATACATCTCTTCCAAGACTCATTAAATGTTGATTCTCTCTCTTACTTTCTCTTACTTATTTAATGATTGTAAAGCTCCATAATCTTGTCTTACACAAAAATTTCAGCCAAGATGAGTTTTACAAGGGTTTTTCAAGTTTGAATTTCCAAGTGCAAGACTTGATTCTATTCTCTTAAAATTTCAGCCAAACTTAAGGGTGGTTTAAGAGAGTTTTTCAAGTCCATTTCAAGTGTTCAAATCCTAGCAAACTTAAAGTGTTTTGTTGGAAGCTTGGGGTATAGAAGCTTGAGGTCTTCTACACTTGAAGTAACCATTCAAGAAGCATCATCCCTTTCTTTTCTTTTACTCCAAGAAGGTAGTCTTCTAAACACTCTATGGTTGTGTTTTAATTTTGACAGCATGCATGTTCATATATGGATCCAGGTTTTGGGTTTTACATATAAAATGGGTTTTATATCAACAAAGTAACATGTTTTAAATATATATTCCGCTGCATTTTAATTTTATAAGGATAAAATAACTTTGATAAACATGTGAAAAACCCATCAGTCTTTACAAACATCAGTAAAACTATATGGGAGAATGAATCTATACATCCAAAGTTCCTCTCAAACGATATTGATGTGAACATAGAAATCATTGGGAGTTTTGTTGGATAATGATGAACTTTTTCAAAAGGTGTCAGCAGATATGTATATGGTGCAGTTTTTTAAATACCAACAAACATTCTTCTTTCAATGAAAAGTCAGAGACAACTAAAGACCATCCTTCTTTTAGAGCAAAAGTTCCATTGTGTTTTGAGAATTGGTAATCCCATCTCATACCGTTTACACACTCTATAACGCCAACGTTACCAGGAACTTCTTTGAGTAAATGATTATTTACAAAGTTTTGTGGTATTATCTGTTGAGTTCAAGTATTTAAGTATTGGCAAGTGTTATATGTGAATTAATTGTTAACAATAAAATTGTAGAAAATGGTTTTAATGTAATAATCTTACCAAGATTTTGGAATTAAGAGAGTCCAAATATTTATAAAAAGACATCTTCCAAGATATGATGTTTCTGGTTAAAAATCAAAGAAAAAATGAGACAATGTATTTTATCAGATACTTCATTATTTATATAGACTGGATAACAAATATGAATCAACAATGTTTAACATATCTATGTCATTCAGATAACGCATTTAATATTTATCGATTTATCTAGAGTATATCAATAAATAAAGATTCCTCTAAAAATTGTCGAATCGAGTATCACTGTCAATAACTTTTTTTTACAAGTCCATAAATAAAAGATTTGTCATTTAATCATATTCTTTAATATCAAGTAAGAAAAACAAAAAAAATATACCTTATCGATTGCTTTCAAGAATCCAAATGTAACACCATATCGAAGAAAACTTCAAATCGGAAACATTATAAAAAAATAAAAAAGCTTGTAAAATTAAATTGATATATCATCTAAAACATGCAATACACTGAGAACAGTCTTCATAACAGTTGTTAATCATGTGCATATGAAACCAATGTATATACAAATTTTAATAAATATTATTATACCTTGATCGGAGTTCTTGATGATGTCAAAAGTAAGAAGTATTCAAGTGGAGTGATTCAATATTGAAATGGACATCGGTGATTAAAACTTGAAGAACTTTTTATGAGATCAGACACACAATTTTGTAAAGGGGATTTGGAGAGTCGTTAAAAAGGTAAACTGCCATTGGAATAATAAATTACATTTTACCGCCATTGAGATAAGGAAGTTACATTTTACCCCCTAATAATACTGCTGTCATTTTCAGATAATTCAAATCATTTTCAAATAATTCAAAGCATTTTCAAAATACTTTGAAAGTCTTTTTCTTGAGTGCTCAACAATCTTCTTCATTCAGATATTTGAAATTATGGATACAGATAATAGAATTTCAAGTAAGTATGAACTGTTCCATCAACCAAGTCAAAGTCAAGTCTGTGCTGAAGCAAGGAAAAAAAGGAAGCGTGTTCTGCAACAAAAGCGAAACAACAATGGTTTTCATCGTACATCACCATCCGATTCTTTTAAAGTCAAGTCTGTGCTGAACCAAGTGGTATGTCTTATAGGTTTGCAAACAAAATTTTACAAAAAATACATATTCATATGTTATGTTTTGGGAATCCTTACACATGTTTCGTATTTTACAAGTTTCAACAACAAATGTTGAAAGAAGGAATGTGTATCATTTTCCTGCTTATGCTACTCCAAATATTAGTAGTAATTTGATCACCCATCTACAGAAGTAAAAGGTATACTTACTGCAGATATTTTTTGGTAATTTAAAAAAAAATTCAAAATACCTTCAAAGTTCTTTTCTTGTGCGGTCAACAATCTTCTTCATTCAAGTATTTTAAATTATGGATACGGATAACACAATTTCAAGTAAGTATGAAGTGTTCCTTCAAGCAAGTCAACATCAAAGCTATGCTGAAGAAAGAGAAAAAAAGGAAGTATGTTCTTTAACAAAAGAGAAACAACACAGGTTGTCATCGTACGTCAACATCTGATTCTGTTGAAAGGATTCCATTTTTAGATACTTCAAGTGGTATGTGTTATAGTTTTGCAAACAAAATTTAAAAGAAATATGTATGTATATTTTATGTTTTTGGAATCCTTACATATATTCTATTTTACATGTTTCAACCACCAATGTTGAACGAAGGAATGTGTATCATCTTCCTGGTTATGCTACTCCAAATATTAGTAGTAATTTGTTTCACAGATCTACAGAAGTAAAAGGTATACTTACTGCAGATATTTTTTGGTAATTTCAAATAATTTTCACAATACTTTCAAAGTTCTTTTCTCGAGTGGTCAACTATCTTCTTCATTCAAGTATTTTAAATTATGGATACAGATAACACAATTTCAAGTAAGTATGAAGTTGACCTTCAAGCAAGTGAACGTCAGAGGTGTGCTGAAGAAAGAGAAAAAAGGAAGTATGTTCTTCAACAAAAGAGAGACAATAGAGGTTGTCATCCTGCATCAACATCTGATTCTGTTGAAAGGATTCCATTTCAAATACTTCAAGTGGAATCCTTACATATGTTCTATTTTAATAGCTTCAACCACGAATGTCGAAAGAAGGAATGTGTATCACCTTCCTACTTATGCTACCCTAGACATTAGTAGTAATGTGTGTCACTCATCTACAAAAGAAAAAGGTAAACTTACTGCAGATATTTTTTTCTAATTTAATTATGAATTGTAGTTTTGTACATTTATTTTATGTACTTTTGTCTTATAAGATTCATCAAGAAAAATCTCATCAAGGAATGTGCATCACACTCCTTTTGGAAGTACTAAGCAAACATCCTATTTTGTTAAGAGGACTCCATTATCAGATATTACAAATTGTATGTTTTAAATTTTTTGAAACAAAATATTTGTTTAATCTTAGTTTTTATGAATTGTTATATATGTGTCATTTTACAACCTTCAATATAGGTGGAATATCTAAAATTGAATTATCAATGAGTGAAGAGATGTTAGCAGATTCTGTGGTTTAGAAGATTCATGGAATTTCTAAAGGTATAAGATACGAATGTAAATTCCTGTTAAGTTTTCAATATTTAGATAACTTATGTTGACTTATAAATTTGCTAAGTCCGTAGATTATATTGATCATGGAGATGCCATCTTTGTGTGTTCTAAATGTGACGAAATGTTATGGGAAGATGAAATGCTTAGGGAAAATAAAAACGTAAGAAAACATCCTATTCTCTTTGTTGTTCAAATGGAGATGCTGAGCTACCACCACCGCCTACACCTCCTCCATTACTACGTCATTTATATAAAAGTCATACCTCACAGTCTCGCAATTTCATAGATAATATTCGAGCATATAACATGATGTTTTCCTTCACATCTCTTGGTGGGAAGGTTGACAAAAGTTATCAGAGAGGTAAAGGTCCTTAGGTATTTAGACTACAAGGTCAGAATTATCATCTAATGGGTAGTCTACTTCCGGACGATGGTGAAGAACCCAAATTCTCACAGCTTTACATATATGATTCACAAAACGAATTCTGGTAGTCATTCGTCCTGCGCTGCTGTGCTTGAGACTGAACGGAAACTGATCCCCTGCTGGAATCCCCATCCATTTCCATTTGTTGTCGTTGGGTGTAGCAGAAGTAGCAGCTGGAGTAGTAGACTGATGCGTGGGTAACTTTGTTTTGATCACCGCCTGATCCGTGAGGCGATGAGCAAGACGCTGAATGTCTTGGATGTTATCGAGGTTTGCCGATGTAACATGGCTCTGGATCTCTGGCGCAAGTCCCTGGAGATACAACTCAATGCGCTTCACTGGGGGTCCACCATAGTTGGACACAGAATGGCCAGTTCGTTTGACCGTTTCGTATAGGCTTCAATCTCTGACCCCTTCATTTTCAAGTGATATAGTTCGTTCTCCAGCTTGTGGATGTCATCACGCGTGCAGTATTCCCTCTTAATGAGTTCCTTGAAGTCGTTCCAGGGTGTGGCGTTAGCAGCTGCCAACCCTAAGATTTGAACTTGGGCGTTCCACCAAGTTAGTGCTATTCCTTCTAGCGTGCCAGTGGCGTATTTCACCCCTGCGAGCCTCAGGGCATTCACACATCTCAAAAACTAACTCTAGCTTCTCGAACCAGTGGAGGAGTCCAACTGCTCCTTCAGTGCCACTAAAGGTACTTGGACGACAGTCCATGAAGTTCTTAAAGGTGCAAACTTGCTGCGCTGGTTGACCTATTGTGTACGAATAGGGCAAAGTTTAAATACAAGGGCTAGTTTAGGAATGTAGGATCTAAAGATCCTAGCGTAAGTTATGACTACAGGATATACTACCTGCTTGAGCAGCTGCAAGTGCCGCAGCAACTTGAGCTTGAACGAGAGCCTCTAGCTAGGCTTGTGTCATGTTAATTCTTCCAGACATGATCTTCATAGTAAAAAGTAACGTGAGTGAGAGTGGTTCGCGAGTAGGGCGATGACAGAAAAGCGTAAGCGCGTAGGTATTCTCATGTAATAAAGTCATGTGTATCTAAGCGTAATGCGAGCAAAGTTCTAAGCAGTTCTAGCAAACAGGCAATAAACATGAACCTTATTACCTAGGATGTCGAGTCTTGCACGTGGAGCGAAGCGTCGTTGTGGATCGTTGAGAGCACTGTTCTGGTTATAGTCTGGTTTTAATAAAAACGTTTTCCCATATTAAAACCTAGTTCTCTATAACCAATGGCTCTGATACCAATCTGTCACACCCCCAAAATCCAACTGCGGAGTATCACCGCTTGGGAGCGTGACTGACCAGGATCTTAACCACCAATCATATTGAACGTGTAATATAGTTAAGTATAGCGGAAGCATTTAAGTAAACCCAAGCAAAATATTAATGTATGAAACATCATAAGTGTTCAAATAGCATTCATGATCCTTTGCCCACAACGACCTGCTCCTCCCTGTGCAAGCTCCAATATGTACCTAAGATCCTGCAAGGCATGCAGCAGAGAGTCAACAACTAGTTGAGCGAGTTCACAGAAAGTAAGTTCAGTAATAGAAATGGTATAGCAAGCATTGCGTTCGTTCATCTAATCATGCATTGTTTTAGTTCGTTCATTGTTCATGTATAGTAATGGTTTCCATGTTTATCAAATCAATTAACAGTTTCCAACAAATCATACAACATATTATCGATCAAATGGGTTTTTATCCTCAAATCCTTATGAACCCTAGCCGGAACATACATGAACATCACTTAAAAACATAACAATTTACATGAACATGCATCATCACATTCAACCCGGAACATATAGCACATCGACTGGTTTTTCATGCATCAACGATTACCATTTGATTTATATCATACCATCCGATTCTTGTGAACATTAACCATACATGTGAGCCGATTAACACATAATTACATCACAGCCGAATATATATTCATACATCCGATTCTACGTTAAGATCATAACATCATCATCACATAAAATCAATTCATGATAGCCGATTTACAAGAACATACATACTTAGATCATATAGTTCATCAAATCATCAACCCTAATCATTCAAGTCTAAGCATGTAATCATACAATAAGCAAAACAATACAAACACTAACCGAGATGTAGGAATCGGTTGAATGAGTGCCGTCGGGTTTCCAAGCAAAACGAGAGAGAGAGATAGAGAGCAAGTAGGGTTTGTGTGTGTTAATGTGTTTTGCAAAACAATGAAATCAAATCCCTACACTTGGTTTTGTGTTTGCGAGTGGGGAGTGGGCCGAGCCCTACTCGGCTGCCTAATGGGTCCGCGTACAAGGTGTGGCCCAAATGACTTGTGCGCTCGAGTATAGTGTTGTGCGATCGGATCAAGTTGTGTGGTTTGGGCTCGTTTAACATACATAAATACAATCACATAACATATAGCACCATGCACATAATAACATAATCACATAGTTATTCAATTAATAACGTTCTCCTAAACACGTGTCGTTACACAAAGTAAGTCTAAAGTCCGAGTTGTCACACTAAAGGTAACAAAATAAAGAATCAAGTTAACTAAATTTGTGCTTATGTGCTTTCTTACATGTTAGAAATATCATGTGATGATGTAACTAAAAATGATCCCTTAAGTGGTCTATTTAAAGAGATCGTACGACGGCCTAGTTAAGAAGATCATGTGTTGATCTAGTTAAAAAGATCGTTCGTTGATCTAATTAAAAGGATCCTTTGGTGGTCTAGTCGAATCGCTTCATATTTATTCAAGTAATTTTTCCTACGCATTATGAAATGGACTGTGCGGACTGTGCAAGGAATTACGTAATTATGGAGGCCTACATAATTATGGAATTCAGTGCACAGGAGCCACATGAAGCTTCATCATGTGTTAAGACCTAGTGACAAGAATAATGATACGGGAGAAGTCTCGGACCTCGACCAATGTCATTTATTCTCACGCTCCCCCAATTCTGATCTCAATCACACACCAAGTTTCCTATGATAAGTCTTTATAAGAAACGTTCTTCTGTCCGTAGTTCAAAATTCCATGTTTTATTATTACAAGGAATTCACTTTGAGGGTTAACAAATTCTCTAAGAGTCCTAACATGGCCCCGAGTTTTACTTAAGGGTTCAAGGGATATATTAGAAGGCGAAACCGTCACAACTGTCCTCACAAGTTTCCTCTAGAATTAAATTTCGGGACGAAATTTCCTAAAGTATGGGAGACTGTGACACCTGTGTCACTTCAACCATCAAACAAATTCCAAAAGAATGAAATATTGTATCTCACACTTGGGATTCATAAAAATATGTGTAGCATTTGCACACATCAACTCTTGTTCGATTTTAAGCTTTAAATCGCTCTCTGGAGGGTTATACGCGCTCTGATGCGTAAAAATAACCAGTTTAATCCAACGAACACTCCGGAATAGTGACATAGGCTTAACATACCTTAAATAACTTTTACATAACTTAGAAATAAGTTTTGAAGGCTTTGGTATGGCAAAAACAAGTTAATTCGCTTACAGGGACTAAACTTGACAAACTGCGAAAGTATGCCAATTTGAACTGTAACGAACATTCCGGAACATGTCCATAAGTTAAGCAAACCATAAATATCCTATACACAGCTTAGAAATAGGCTTTGAGGTGTTTGGTATGCTAAAACAAACTTTTGGATCATTCAGGGGCTAAAAGTGTCAAAAAGTGCACAAGTTTGCACTTTCGCGCATAACTTACGTTCTGAATACATCCGGACATCCAAAAATTTATGTATGCATCCTTATATGATGCCTTAGTGTATGGCATCAGAAAAATCCATTCGTCGCGCAATTTGGATAGTCTTTCGCGCTTATGCGCATTCCGTCGTAATTAACCGAACATCGCGACCGTACAGCCAAACGAACCGAGATCCGAGATATTTTTGAGCACATTTTAAGTTCCATATACTTTAACATCATTTTAGAGCTTTGAAATGGGGTTAACGGGGCTTAAACGTGTCAAAAATGCATCAAATACCAAGTTTTGGAGCTGCAGGGACCAAAACTGTAAATCTGCCAAACTAAGGGCTTACGGACCGTAAGGAGTCCCCGGTATAGCAGATTCATTGAATCCACTTGCAGTTGGCCTTTCGTTCGTTCAAAGGGGCAATGCCCTTTCACCCAATCAAGGGCCAAGGGCCATTTTAAAGTAACCACAACATTTTGACAAGTGGACGCTTAGGATCGTGGCACGAAAATCAAGAAACGATCCTAACGGCTTTGCCTTTCCTATAAATACCCCCCATTTTGCTAAAAACTCACACAATCTGATCTAAAGGCTCTAAGTTGGAACCATTGTTTCATACCTGAGCCATTTTGATCTAGATTAGCATTCGGGGACCCTCCGTAAGTATTCTTTCATTCTTTTATTCGCTTTTCGAGTCCGAAAGTCAACGTTTTGTTGACTTTCTGCATTGACCAGCCTATGGTCAACCCGAAGTTCATGGAACTTCATAACGTGAGTGTGATCACGATGGTTATAGTCCGTAGTGACTATACCTACTGATTACCACGTTATCTAGGCTAAGTGACGAGTCGTAGTTTCAGCCAAAATGTGCATTCTTGCATATTTTCTAATCTTAGTTAAGCATGTTCTAACATGCTTAGCTCGTCACTTTTAGTTTAGTGCTTATATAGGGTCGTAAGGTAAGCGATCTAAACCATCGCTTATACTTTCGAACCCGACCCATTTGGTCGATCAATAGGATCCGACCAAACACATTAGGTGACCATAGCTATAACCTTCCGAGGTTATACCTTGTGGTCACGATGTTAGGCATTCCAGACGCGTTCTACGCGAACGACGCGTAAGGTAGCATAAGCTACCTAAACGGGTCGTGATGGGTCGCAAGCACTTAGGTTAGGTTTCATTTTAGTATGTAGGCTTTGTTAAACCATATTACACGAGTCTCCATACTCGTTTGGTTTACGAACCCGCATACTATCCGATCCTTCCGATTTGGTCCGGTATATTAACATAGCTACCTATTAGGTGCCGTCTGATGTTCCGTGATCTCTAGCATTGTTTGGTTATCATACAAGAACTTCTAAGCAATCTCAGGTGAGTACATAGTTCCCCTCTTTTACTGTTTTCAACTGTTTTGGGGTGAAGCATGTGTACCTATCTGTTATTTTCATGATTTCAAAGTATAATTGATTATACATGTTAGTATTTATCTTTTGACAAACTAAATGATTATCTATGGTTTAAACACTGATTTCTCAAAGATTACAAAAGTATTGTTGGAATAGTACTTATTTTGTTCACCAGACCGATTGGTAGTATGATATAGCGCTATAGGACTAGACACCCCATTCCTGTTGTCATGGAATGTCTGAAACCAATTTGTTTCTCCATCCAAATAGGGATTTCCTTTGTGGTATCCTTATAGTCTCAAAGGTGTAGTTTGATGCACTAGGTCTGAATGAATTCTTAAATCGCACATTTAAAGTATATTTTGATATACTCCCAAAAAGTATAGTTTGATATACTCTCATGTGTGGTATTGTACAGAACCAACCGATGCATTTTATCAACAAAACCAAAACATATTTTTAATATGTTATTTACAAATCCAAAGTATATTGTTAATATGCTACTATAAGGTTATTCGTTTAACCTTACATTATTTTACAAAGCATAACTTTTGATTTTTTCAAACACCTTGTTTTGTATAATTTTTACTTGTGGTTTAAGAAATCTCATTTCACTTACCATACATAACTTTTGTTTATACATTACATGGTTTACATTTAACTTGAGTTATACAATAACCTTGGACTATTGGTTTAAACATGAACATTCTATATTGGTGGTTTGGTTTGCGTATGTGTGACAACCCTCACAAAACCAGGTATCCGTACGACTTAATTAACTATTAATTGTTGCCTAATTACTGTGCTTAACTGAGATTACTGATAAACTGCTACTTGATTGTTGATACTTGTACATATCTGCATCATACTTTGATTTTTCCGTCACTACATTATTTACTTACTGAACTCTAGTGACAAACATGATGCACAAAAGCACAGTAGCATTTGGACGGATAACCTATTGAACATGCTGTTATAGCCAGCATCAGGCAAACACTGCCTCTAAAGGCCTGAATGAGCCAGAAATATTTTACTACACCCATAGTGTGTGTAGGGATACAAGGGTTGTTAAACTGCGTCTCTAGGAATAAGATACAGAGATTGGATGTGCCTAAAACGTACTCTAAGCACGAAACACAGCACTTTTATCAACACACTAGCTTCTAGCTAACTAATAAAGTGCCAAAACATGGGGAAATATTCCTGACACTTTGCAGAATAAATCGTGTCGCTAAAAATATTAATTACGACGCTTAAAGGATTACTTAAGCACTTTAACGGATTACTATCCAACCGAACAACCGGACTATACCCGGAACATAAAAATATTGCGAGAAATATTATTAGTCTTTTTCTAAGCCAGTTAGGGTCCCTGATTACCCTAACACCCGCTTTATAACGCGTCATGCAACTAACAGGGTTAATCCCTAAAAGTAACCTACTTAACGTAACTGAACATTAACTGGACATTTGAGATCCAACCGGATACCCCACCCCCCTAAAGATTTCGGCCAAACCAAGGGACAAGGAAGTACAAGCTTTTGAATATTTTATTTGATGTTGTGGATATCTAGAGAGCATAAGAAACCGTTGGACGATGGCTCATGAATTGTCTATAAAATCAACACTAAACACATTAGAGTTTACACAACCAATTTCACCAACACCCACACTCTCTCTTGCTCTCTCCCATTCTCGGCCGAACTCCCCACACCCACCCATCATACTTTCGAGCTTTGATTCTTCCATTCCAAGCTTATGCAAGTGCTAAGGGTCACGTACAAGGAAGCTTGAAGCAAGCGGAAGTTGAAGGACCTCGTTCATTTGCTTTTATCCACGCCATTTTCGCCAAAGATCTTCCCTAGCCCCGAGCTAGAGGTATAACGTTTAAAACTCGCTCTTGATCGTATCTAAAGTGGTTAATATGATTTTTAACGGTTAAAAGTCGGAATCATGCGTTTTGAATCTTTAAAGGCTACTAAAACTCGAATATTGTTGGTTAAAAGCTTATAACGCGTGTAAAAGTCGTAGTACTCGAATATGTTGGTTATTGAGGCCCGATCTACGATGTGGTGGCTCTTATCATCGTTTAACCCGACTTTGTTAAGATCACGAATCTTGACATACGCTTGTTTCTATCGGTACAAGGGTTAAAAGGTGAAACTCCACCACACGAGAAACATGAACTTGTGTAAAAGTATTTTGACTTGTAAAATAGTATTTAAAATGAGCCGATCTACGTATGTACAAGAGGTATATTCGTAGAACCAAGTGTCGAGAAAAATCATGTTTTATAAAAGTTGGATGACATGTTAACAAATATGATTTTTACAAACTACAAGTATATAAACACTTGTGAAACGAAAGATCCGACAAAATAACAATTTTTATAAAAATTGTCGGGAAGTTGTAAATGATGGTTTGTTCTAAAAACGGGGTTTTTACAAGACTAAACTATTTTATACATAGATCCACTAAATATAAGGTGATCTACATTACGACTTTTGGAAAAATTACAAGTTCATGTAACAACGCGACTTTACATACTAGTCTACAAGATCGATGTATTAAAACTGGTTTGAAGTATCGGAACTTGATTGGTTGATTAAAGAAATTGTTGAAGTGATTTTGTAAAAGAAAATGATACGCTTGAAAGCGTGGCCACCTCCAGTTACAGGGGAAACTCTGGCGAAATTTTTCTAAAATCTAACACTTAGAATTTTTTTTACAAGTGTTAAACTATTTTGATACATTTTCAAATATATTTCGCCATGACTTTAATTACTAAATAATCGGAGGTGGGATTTTTCACAAAACTAAACGTGGTAAATATTTATTCGATAAATATATTTTTCACCACACTGTTTATGATTATTTTGTGAAAATATATAAATATTATTTTTAGAGTAAAAATAATATTTACAAACTTTGTCGAACCCAAAATAATACCAACGCCTACACGACAAACATATAAGTTACAACGGTAATTATTATTACCACTAAATCGCCAAAACGTAACTTACGCCTTATCCGGAAATATTCATAAATGCGGATATTGTCAACGTATTATTTTGGAAAGTATTATACGAAGAGAAAATATATTATTTTTGAGAAAAATAATTATATTTTGGAATGAGAAATAAAATATATTAAGTGAGACTTAATATCATAAACGCGCATGTATTAATTCCCTCATCCTTGGGAAGGAGATTAACTACCAAATATATACAAGGAACGGTTGTCTAACTGTTTCCCGAAAATTAAACTATAAAGCTAAAGCACGGCCATCCGTCTAATAGAATTAGCACATGTAGGTCGTTGCATAGCTTTCGGACTTTTGGAGTGCTTGATTTAGCGACGCACTGACTGTGAGTTCATGTCCCCCTTTTCTCTTAACTGTTTTAGTTTTCTAAACTGCGGGGGTGAAATACATGTTACAATGATTATGAATATGTTTATACATGGTATGATCAGCGTAAGGAGGTTTGTTACTTAGATCATGTGAGTGGGTAGGCGGAAACTTGAGGCCATTAATCCTCATAGTAGGACCGAGGGACAGGAGCGGTAGATCTATCTGGGTGTAGCGAGCCCAGCCCCAGGTCCAGCTGAACGGAACTCGGGGTGACTTAGTGCCCGACGCATAAATCCGCTAGGTTTGAGTCTTCCTACTTGCACTTCACACATATCAATGGCCTTGCAAACCATTGGTGATCTCTTTTTCCTTATTTGCTACATACCAGGTTTTTGATAAAGATAAAGGTTTGTTTACGCACTTTCGCATGAACTCGCTCAACATTATTGTTGATTTTTTTCAACTTACATGTATTTCAGGAAATTAACGATCTGGCACGGTATGGCTTGTTTTCCGCTGCATTAGGCTCAAGGTCATCTAGGGTTCGGGGAATGTGACTCTTACCTGGACAAGTCACAGTCCTTGAATCTCGTTTATGTTATGTTTGTGGTTGTAATGTTTAGACAAGTTTATGGTTGTTGGGTGCTCACCCATTAAGACAATGTTTAATATTTTTATTATCAATGGATGATCTTGCATATTTTAATTCATATAGCTTTGTTATGATTAAGCTATGGTATTAAGAAGTCACACCAAATTAACCACGCTTCCGCAAAGCCAGGGTGTGACAGCTTGGTATCAGAGCTCTGATCATAGCGAACTAGGATTCCTTCTCGAGTCTAGACTATGATCACTAGGGCTCTCACGAAAACATTTTTTACTGCATACCACTTAAGTCCAGATCCAAAACGTTTTTATAAACAAATGTTGAGCATATTTTATTTATTATTTTTAGGCTCAGTCTGGGAGGCTGAGGCTCGGTCTGGGAGGCTGAGGCTCGGTCTGGGAGACGGAGGCTCGGTCTGGGAGGCCGAGGCTCGATCTAATGGATCGAGGTAGTTGTCTAGTGGGACTAGGGAGTCAGTCTGGGAGGCTGGGATAGTTTGCTAGTAGGACTAGGGAGTCAGTCTGGGAGGCTGGGAAAGTTGGCTAGTGGGACTAGGAAGGACAGTCTGGGAGGCTGGGAGGCTAGTGGGACTAGGAGGATTATGTGAATATTACTTGGTAACTTGTGTGATTACCTGATTTACTGATTTTTGTGCATATTTTGTGTTTATGTTACAGACCCATGGACTCACCAGCCACGGGTGATTCAGATACCACCAGACCTTTACCCGTAGTATCGGACGACATTATGTCTTCAGAGCACGAGGTGCATACCTCCGATTTCACCAGCACCGATGATGATGACTTCCAGCCCTTCGCTCTGCCCGACGGCGCTGATGAGCATATCGATGACCCACCTGCTGAGTATCTTCCCCTGGTAGCGATTCCAGCTCCCATACCCCTTACTTCGTATCCAGCATACGACTTGCTACCCGACGCCGAGGCTGACGGCGACATTGATCTCTTTGAGGACGAGCCTTACGAGGATGAGATTCCTGATGCAGCCCCTCTTCCCGCTGGCGATCTTTTGATGATCGCTGGTGCTCCTGTTGAGGACTCGCCCGCCCATTCGCCAGTCCCAGACTCCTTTGAGTCTGTGGCATCTGTACCGTCTCACGAGGTGAGTATTCAGCATTTTGTACATGACTCGGACCCCGATCAGGCATCTTCTGCCGCACCCATCCCGAGCTTTGTGTTCGAGCACGACGACATTGAGGATTCTGCTCCCGTTTTTCCTCCAGGATTTGATCCTGACCGCGATATTGAGTATATTCCTATGGACCAGCATATGGAGGACCCTGTTGATCCCGTTGATCCTATCGATCCCTTTGATCCGGAGTTTGATTTTGACATGGCTTTTGATGACCCAGAGCCTGCCTTGGCCCCAGAGCAGGCAGCTGCTCTCGATCCTGTGCATGAGCATGACTTGGTACATGCTGACGTTCCTGTTGAGCCCGTTTTGGCTGACCCACTTGTTGGTGATATTCCTTTGATAGCTGATGATCCTGTTATTGATCCACCTTTTGTTGATCCCCCTTTGATTGCTGATATCCCTGTTGACCACCCAGTTGAGCATGTTGCACCCGTTGATCCTGTCATTGCTCCGTTTGATCCTGTACCCCTCGAGCCTGAGCACGCTCTGTTTGCTGAGCATATGGATCCACCCGATGAGGAGGCTCAGCACGGTTGGATACCTGCTGACGAGGATGTTCCACCGTTTCCCCCACATCACACTGATGCACATGATGCTGATTTCTCATTTCAGGTCCCTGTGACACGATCCGATGATTTCACCTTTCAGATCCCACCGTTTGTACCTCCAGCGGGGCCTGGAGAGGGCTCTTCAGCCCACCCTTTTGGGCACATACCGATGCCTATGCCTTTCATGCCCCAGATGACATTTGTTCCATCTTCTGTTTCATCTGTTCATGTAGCACCATTCGATCCCACCAGCACGCCACTGCTTTGGTCATCTTCCTCTCCGATGCCACCCACTGATCCATATCATCCATTCCATAAGGGGCATACCATAGAGGACGTCTTGATGTCCTTTGTCCATCAGCATGAGTCCCATACGCAGCGACTCCAGGAGCTCGAGAGAGCTCAGCTATCACTAGGTCCATATCATGGTCAGACATCCTCATCTTTTCAGCCTTTTCGATCATTACCCCCGGACTTTGCTGCCCGACTTTCGACTTTAGAGCAGCAGATCGCTTCTGTTATTCACACTCAGCAGGCGATGGAGGAGGACTGGCTTCATTTACGCCACTTACTCTACACTCACTTTCCCCCTCCTCCACCCCCATCCGCATAGAGCTCATCGGTGCCATAGTGGTACACGTTGGTGAGACGACAGCGATTGTGACTGCACAGCCTTTTGGAGACCATCTGATGATTTCTGACTTTTGTTGATACTTATTTGATGTACCTGATGTATGTGATTCTGATATGATATAGTTTTGTACAGGGGTGATGTAGCCCCTATTTGATTGATGGTTGTATGACACACTTACTACACTTTATGGTCTCGATATATGTAGCAATCGCGGTATTCTCACCATATCTGATGCACTTGATTTCTTATTTATATTTTTGTGACATGGGATGTTGGGACATGGGATGTTGTGTATATAATACTTGTGACATGGGATGTTGGGACATGGGATGTTGTGTGTATAATGATTATAACATGGGATGTTGTGTGTGATATATTGATAACATGAGATGTTATGTGCTATTACTATTACTATAATCGTATGCTTACTATGGCCTGACCAACGTACACATCTTTAGAAGATGGCGCCAAGACGTCAGCCACAGCCGATGCCTACCACTCATGAAGAACTACAGCAAGTTATCGCTAACGCCATTGCTCAATATGCTGCCTCTCAAGGAGGACCAAGCGGAAGTAGCTCGAACATTAACGGCAACCAAAATCCTCCTCATGGGTGCACCTACAAACAATTCTTGGACTGCAAGCCCATAAACTTCGATGGCACAGGTGGTGCTGTGGCTTTCGTCCGCTGGGCTGAGAAAACCGAGTCCGTACTTCGCATGAGCAAATGCGCGCTGGATCAACAAGTCACTTACATCTCAGGGCTATTTGTGGATGGAGCCCTATCCTGGTGGAATCTACAGGTCCAGACCCTTGGCGAAGCTGCGGCTTACGCACTGACCTGGACTGAATTGAAAGAACTCATGCGCAAAAAGTACTGTTCTCGCGCTGAAATCCAGAGGTTAGAGACCGAATTCTGGCACCTGAAGATGGAAGGTCCCAAGATAGCTGAGTATGTTCAGAGGTTCCACGATTTGTCGCATGTGGTACCCTACATGGTTACACCGGAGTTCAAGAGAATTGAGCGCTTCATTTGGGGACTAGCTCCTCAAATAATCAGCATGGTGACCTCTTCCAAACCAGCGACAATCACTGAAGCCATTGATTTGAGTGTGGCTCTCACCGAAGAGGCAATTCGGTTGAACAAGTTTGATGAAGGCGAGCCGAAGAAGAAAGAGACTCACGTGGAGTCGTCAGGTGGAAACAAGCGAAAATTTTCGAATTTCAAGCAGGGCACCGGGATGGTGGTTAAGAAAGGAGAGCAGAACGCGCCAGCGCCAGATACAGCTGGTAGTAAAAAGAAAGGGAAGGGATACATGGGTGCACAACCCAAGTGCAACTCATGCCAAAGACATCACTCTGGTCGTTGCAGCCTAAGAGTTTGTGAATCATGTGGGAAGACTGGTCATACGAAGGATTTTTGTTGGGCTAGTACTGGCCGGGGAGGCCAGGGAGGATCTGGGAATAGGAATAACCGTGGTGGTAATGGGAACCGCCCACATGGAAACCAGGGAGGTGATGGGAACCGTGCCAACAATGCTAACCAAGCGGGCGCCATGAATCGGAACCAGGGAAACCATCAAGCTAGAAACAATGGTGGAAACGGGCAGAGGCCCGGATGTTTCAACTGTGGAGATCAAGGGCATTACAAGAGGAATTGCCCAGAATTAACCCAAGCACTCGAAAGAGTTTTTAACATGGAAGCCAGGGAAGCGCGCCAGGATCCCAATGTTGTCACTGGTACGTTCCCTGTAAACCAATGCTATGCATCCGTTTTGTTTGATACTGGTGCCGATTATAGCTTCGTGTCGTTAGAATTTAGAAACATGCTTGGTTTAGCCGCTAGTAAGTTAGATATTCCATACTCGATCGAATTAGCGAATGGGAAGTTAGTAGAAGCAAACGAGGTGATTCGAGGTTGCGTAATCGAGCTGGGAGAGCGTGAGTTTGCTCTCGATCTACTACCAGTCCAGTTGGGAAGCTTCGATGTGGTAGTAGGAATGGATTGGTTATCGAGTAATAAAGCAGAGATAGTTTGTCACGAGAAGGTTATTCGGATCCCGACCGATGATGGTGAGACCATTGTTGTTCATGGGGAGAAGCGTGAGACGCCGTTAAGGATGATTAGCTGCCTGAAAGCGAGGAAGTGTTTGCAGAAAGGATGTGTTGCTTTTCTGGCACACATTGTGGATAAAAAGGCTGCTGAGCCGAAGATCGAAGACATCCCTGTCGTGAGGGAATACCCAGAAGTCTTTCCAGAAGACTTGCCTGGCTTGCCACCTCAAAGGCAAGTGGAGTTTCGCATCGACTTAGTTCCAGGCGCCGCGCCTGTGGCTAAGGCACCTTACAGACTTGCTCCGTCTGAGATGCAAGAACTGTCGACACAACTTCAAGAATTGTTAGACAAGGGTTTTATCCGACCAAGCTTCTCGCCTTGGGGAGCTCCAGTTTTGTTTGTGAAGAAGAAAGACGGTAGTTTTCGGATGTGTATTGACTACAGAGAGTTGAACAAGCTGACGATCAAGAATAGGTATCCCCTGCCAAGAATCGATGATCTGTTCGACCAGCTTCAAGGTTCAAGCTTCTATTCAAAGATCGATCTTCGATCTGCATACCATCAGCTACGGATACAGGAGGAGAGTATTCCGAAGACAGCTTTCAGAACTCGATATGGACACTACGAGTTCCTCGTTATGCCGTTTGGGTTGACAAACGCACCTGCAGTGTTCATGGATTTGATGAACCGAGTTTGTAAGCCATACCTGGATAAGTTTGTGATTGTATTCATCGATGACATTTTGATTTATTCGAAGACAAAGGCTGAGCACGAGCAGCATCTTAGAGCCATTCCGGAGCTGCTAAAGAAGGAACAGCTGTACGCCAAATTCTCTAAGTGTGAGTTTTGGCTAAGAGAAGTGCAATTCCTTGGGCACGTGGTGAATGGAGATGGAATCCACGTGGATCCCACCAAGATCGAGGCGATCAAAGATTGGGAAACGCCAAAGACGCCAACTGAGATTCGGCAATTCTTGGGTTTGGCTGGCTATTATCGAAGGTTCATCGAGAACTTTTCAAAGATCGCTCAACCGTTGACACTCCTCACGCAAAAGGATAAGAAGTTTGATTGGGGAATCAAACAGGATGAAGCGTTTCAGATATTGAAAGACAAGCTTTGCAACGCGCCAATCTTAGCTCTACCAGAAGGCACTGACGATTTCGTGGTATACTGCGACGCATCGCGTCAAGGATTGGGTTGTGTGTTGATACAACGTCAAAAGGTTATCGCCTACGCATCACGCCAACTGAAGGTGCATGAAAAGAACTATACCACACACGATTTGGAGCTAGGTGCAGTGGTTTTTGCCTTAAAGATCTGGAGACACTACCTTTACGGTACAAAGTGCACAATCTTCACAGATCACAAGAGCCTCCAGCATATATTCAATCAGAAGGAGTTGAATATGAGGCAAAGGCGATGGGTCGAGTTGTTGAACGATTACGACTACAAGATCAAGTATCATCCAGGGAAGGCGAATGTGGTCGCTGATGCCCTAAGTCGTAAAGAGAGAATCAAGCCCATAAGGGTTAGGGCTATGGAAATGATAATTCAAACCGACCTTTCCTCACGCGTTCGTGCAGCACAAAAGGAAGCTCTCAAGGAGGGAAACCTTGAGGAAGAATATCTCCGTGGGATGGAGAAGATTTTGGTGCCAAACAGGGAAGGAACGTTGTGTTTTGAGAAAAGGATTTGGGTTCCTCTGTTTGGTGGTTTAAGAGAGGTTATCTGTGAAGAAGCTCACAAGTCGCGGTACTCTATCCACCCTGGAGCGGATAAGATGTACCAAGATCTTAAAGATTATTACTGGTGGCCTAGGATGAAAGGCGATGTTGCTATTTACGTGAGCAAATGTTTAACTTGCGCCAAAGTTAAGGCGGAATACCAGAAGCCTTCGGGACTTCTGCAGCAACCAAAAATTCCCCAGTGGAAGTGGGAAGAAATCTCCATGGATTTTATTACGAAGTTGCCAAGAACGCCAAAAGGCCATGACACTATCTGGGTGATAGTGGATCGCTTAACGAAGTCAGCACACTTCTTACCTATCCGCGAGAAGGATAATACAAGCAAATTGGCTGAAATCTACATGAGAGAGATTGTTACACGCCGTGGAGTACCTCTCTCGATTATTTCTGATAGAGACAGGAGGTTCGTATCGAGGATATGGCAATCCTTCCAGGAAGCTATTGGCTCAAAGCTGAATATGAGCACTGCTTTTCACCCGCAGACCGACGGACAAAGTGAGCGGACGATTCAGACGCTGGAGGACATGCTGAGAGCATGTGTTATGGATTTAGGCGGTAGCTGGGATAAGCATTTACCCCTGGTTGAATTTTCATACAAGAACAGCTACCACACCAGTATTGGTGTCGCGCCATTCGAAGCGTTATATGGGCCCAAGTGCAGATCGCCGCTCTGTTGGTCTGACGCAGGTGATAGACAATTGGTAGGTCCCGATGTAGTTCAGGAAACTACAGATAAGATTGCGCAGATCCGAGATCGCATTAGTGCGGCTCGTGACCGTCAGAAGACCTACGCAGATCTGAAAAGGAAACCTCAAGAGTTTGAGGTTGGGGATATGGTTTTGTTGAAGGTATCACCCTGGAAGGGTGTGGCACGATTTGGGAAACGTGGGAAGTTGAATCCGCGCTACATTGGTCCTTTCAAGGTTTTGGAAAGAATTGGGACCGTAGCATACAAGTTGGATCTACCTGCCGAACTGAATAATGTTCACGATACATTTCATGTATCCAATCTGAAGAGAAGTCCAACTCAAGTTAACGTTGCCATTCCTACTGACGAAATTCATATTGATGACACGCTCCACTTCGTTGAAGAACCTGTCGAGGTCACGGATTGGAAAGAGAACAAGACCCGCCGGAGCAGTGTCAAGCTCGTCAAGGTTCGCTGGAATGCTAGACAAGGTCCTGAGTTCACCTGGGAGCGTGAAGACCGAATGAAAGAGAAATACCCCCACTTATTTCCTGAGAACCCTGCTTCTACAAGCAGAATTTAAAATTTCGGGACGAAATTTATTTAACGGGGGGAGAATGTGACAACCCTCACAAAACCAGGTATCCGTACGACTTAATTAACTATTAATTGTTGCCTAATTACTGTGCTTAACTGAGATTACTGATAAACTGCTACTTGATTGTTGATACTTGTACATATCTGCATCATACTTTGATTTTTCCGTCACTACATTATTTACTTACTGAACTCTAGTGACAAACATGATGCACAAAAGCACAGTAGCATTTGGACGGATAACCTATTGAACATGCTGTTATAGCCAGCATCAGGCAAACACTGCCTCTAAAGGCCTGAATGAGCCAGAAATATTTTACTACACCCATAGTGTGTGTAGGGATACAAGGGTTGTTAAACTGCGTCTCTAGGAATAAGATACAGAGATTGGATGTGCCTAAAACGTACTCTAAGCACGAAACACAGCACTTTTATCAACACACTAGCTTCTAGCTAACTAATAAAGTGCCAAAACATGGGGAAATATTCCTGACACTTTGCAGAATAAATCGTGTCGCTAAAAATATTAATTACGACGCTTAAAGGATTACTTAAGCACTTTAACGGATTACTATCCAACCGAACAACCGGACTATACCCGGAACATAAAAATATTGCCAGAAATATTATTAGTCTTTTTCTGAGCCAGTTAGGGTCCCTGATTACCCTAACACCCGCTTTATAACGCGTCATGCAACTAACAGGGTTAATCCCTAAAAGTAACCTACTTAACGTAACTGAACATTAACTGGACATTTGAGATCCAACCGGATACCCCACCCCCCTAAAGATTTCGGCCAAACCAAGGGACAAGGAAGTACAAGCTTTTGAATATTTTATTTGATGTTGTGGATATCTAGAGAGCATAAGAAACCGTTGGACGATGGCTCATGAATTGTCTATAAAATCAACACTAAACACATTAGAGTTTACACAACCATTTCACCAACACCCACACTCTCTCTTGCTCTCTCCCATTCTCGGCCGAACTCCCCACACCCACCCATCATACTTTCAAGCTTTGATTCTTCCATTCCAAGCTTATACAAGTGCTAAGGGTCACGTACAAGGAAGCTTGAAGCAAGCGGAAGTTGAAGGACCTCGTTCATTTGCTTTTATCCACGCCATTTTCGCCAAAGATCTTCCCTAGCCCCGAGCTAGAGGTATAACGTTTAAAACTCGCTCTTGATCGTATCTAAAGTGGTTAATATGATTTTTAACGGTTAAAAGTCGGAATCATGCGTTTTGAATCTTTAAAGGCTACTAAAACTCGAATATTGTTGGTTAAAAGCTTATAACGCGTGTAAAAGTCGTAGTACTCGGATATGTTGGTTATTGAGGCCCGATCTACGATGTGGTGGCTCTTATCATCATTTAACCCGACTTTGTTAAGATCACGAATCTTGACATACGCTTGTTTCTATCGGTACAAGGGTTAAAAGGTGAAACTCCACCACACGAGAAACATGAACTTGTGTAAAAGTATTTTGACTTGTAAAATAGTATTTAAAACGAGCCGATCTACGTATGTACAAGAGGTATATTCGTAGAACCAAGTGTCGAGAAAAATCATGTTTTATAAAAGTTGGATGACATGTTAACAAATATGATTTTTACAAACTACAAGTATATAAACACTTGTGAAACGAAAGATCCGACAAAATAACAATTTTTATAAAAATTGTCGGGAAGTTGTAAAGGATGGTTTGTTCTAAAAACGGGGTTTTTACAAGACTAAACTATTTTATACATAGATCCACTAAATATAAGGTGATCTACATTACGACTTTCGGAAAAATTACAAGTTCATGTAACAACGCGACTTTACATACTAGTCTACAAGATCGATGTATTAAAACTGGTTTGAAGTATCGGAACTTGATTGGTTGATTAAAGAAATTGTTGAAGTGATTTTGTAAAAGAAAATGATACGCTTGAAAGCGTGGCCACCTCCAGTTACAGGGGAAACTCCTGGCGAAATTTTTCTAAAATCTAACACTTAGAATTTTTTTTACAAGTGTTAAACTATTTTGATACATTTTCAAATATATTTCGCCATGACTTTAATTACTAAATAATCGGAGGTGGGATTTTTCACAAAACTAAACGTGGTAAATATTTATTCGATAAATATATTTTTCACCACACTGTTTATGATTATTTTGTGAAAATATATAAATATTATTTTTAGAGTAAAAATAATATTTACAAACTTTGTCGAACCCAAAATAATACCAACGCCTACACGACAAACATATAAGTTACAACGGTAATTATTATTACCACTAAATCGCCAAAACGTAACTTACGCCTTATCCGGAAATATTCATAAATGCGGATATTGTCAACGTATTATTTTGGAAAGTATTATACGAAGAGAAAATATATTATTTTTGAGAAAAATAATTATATTTTGGAATGAGAAATAAAATATATTAAGTGAGACTTAATATCATAAACGCGCATGTATTAATTCCCCCATCCTTGGGAAGGAGATTAACTACCAAATATATACAAGGAACGGTTGTCTAACTGTTTCCCGAAATTAAACTATAAAGCTAAAGCACGGCCATCCGTCTAATAGAATTAGCACATGTAGGTCGTTGCACAGCTTTCGGACTTTTGGAGTGCTTGATTTAGCGACGCACTGACTGTGAGTTCATGTCCCCCTTTTCTCTTAACTGTTTTCAGTTTTCTAAACTGCGGGGGTGAAATACATGTTACAATGATTATGAATATGTTTATACATGGTATGATTAGCGTAAGGAGGTTTGTTACTTAGATCATGTGAGTGGGTAGGCGGAAACTTGAGGCCATTAATCCTCATAGTAGGACCGAGGGACAGGAGCGGTAGATCTATCTGGGTGTAGCGAGCCCAGTCCCAGGTCCAGCTGAACGGACCTCGGGGTGACTTAGTGCCCGACGCATAAATCCGCTAGGTTCGAGTCTTCCTACTTGCACTTCACACATATCAATGGCCTTGCAAACCATTGGTGATCTCTTTTTCCTTATTTGCTACATACCAGGTTTTTGATAAAGATAAAGGTTTGTTTACGCACTTTCGCATGAACTCGCTCAACATTATTGTTGATTTTTTTCAACTTACATGTATTTCAGGAAATTAACGATCTGGCACGGTATGGCTTGTTTTCCGCTGCATTAGGCTCAAGGTCATCCAGGGTTCGGGGAATGTGACTCTTACCTGGACAAGTCACAGTCCTTGAATCTCGTTTATGTTATGTTTGTGGTTGTAATGTTTAGACAAGTTTATGGTTGTTGGATGCTCACCCATTAAGACAATGTTTAATATTTTTATTATCAATGGATGATCTTGCATATTTTAATTCATATAGCTTTGTTATGATTAAGCTATGGTATTAAGAAGTCACACCAAATTAACCACGCTTCCGCAAAGCCAGGGTGTGACAGTATGTGACTTAAGTAACGAGGCGGGTGTAATATGATACAAGCATGGTGGATACGCCGCTGGTACTTCCTATATATAAGTGTTTGTATGGTATCACATATCGTAGCGTTATTTGAATCATTTCAATTTAGGTCATATAACATTTTATACAAATAACACACTTTTCACAAGACAATGATTTACAAACGACTTATCTTATACAAACTCATTTTACATGGTTATCCATTTAACCACACAGTGTTCTCTTATTTTTACATATCATCTGATTTTATCGTTTTTCAAATGATTTACAAGACAAAGCAAATTACAAGGTTCATGACTGACTGTTATTAAACGTTTTCTTTAAACTCAAGTCATGAATCCCATTTTCACAAAACCTATGTATCTCACAGGCAATTTTATGCTGACGTACCTATTTTTACACATGTTTTCAGGTGCCGTCTTGAGATGATTGTTGATATATGCTACATTTAGGATGGACTCGTGCCTTAGCAACTTTAAAACTTGGAAGATCATAGTTGTACTTATTTGATTGTATTAGAACAATGAGTCCATTTAATCAATAAAACAATATTTCAATTTCCATGTGTTATGAAACAATGATTCTGTTACAACACTCCCTGACGTTTCCGCCACGTTTTGTTGTTCCACGTGGTCGGGGTGTGACAAAAGTCTTAACATACGCAAAAACGATCCAAATTAAGCGGCGAATGAAATTTTATCATTCCAATCTTTAAGACATAATATTTTAATGATTACATAAATTTTTGGATGTCCGGATGTATTCAGAACGTAAGATATGCGCAAAAATGCAAACTTATGCACTTTTTGACGCTTTTAGTCCCTGAATGACCAAAAGTTTATTTTTGCGCACCAAACACCTCAAAGCCTATTTCTAAGCTATGTAAAGGATATTTAGGGCATATTTAACTTATGATCAAGTTCCGTAAGGTTCGTTACTATACAAATCGGTATAGTTTCGCAGTTTGACACAATTAGTCCCTACGATCGAACAAACTTGATTTCAACACACCAAACCATCCAAAACTTATTTCTAAGTTATGTGGAGGTTATTTAAGGTATGTTAAGCCTATTTCACTATTCCGGAGTGTTTGTTGCGTTAAACTGGTTATATTTACGCATTAGTGCGCGTATAACCTTCCAGAAAGCGATTTAGAGCTTGAAATCGGTCAAGAAATGATATTTGCAAACGATACACATATTTTTACAAATCCCAAGTATGAAATACAATATTTCATTGGTTTGGTATTTGTTTGATGGTTGAAGTGACACAGGTGTCACAGAAAAAGCATGATTACTCATAATTTTGATTTATTTCTTGTACTTCGTCTCCTAGAATGAAACGAGTACTTAAAATTTTCGAGGAAATCATGAGCGATCACTTGGAAGGGAGAATCACAAGAGTAGTTTGTAAAGAGCATAGTTCCTTGATGTAGGTATCATAGGGAAATGCCATACACACATGTAACTACATTTGTATATCAGAATTGCGAACAACGACTTTTATTTATGAATAAAACAGATTGTTTCACAATACAAGAAAACAAAAGAAAAAAAGGCATAAGACAGCAACATCTTTTGCTCGGCCAAATGCTCATCCAAGGGTTGGATTTGCATTGACAATCTTCGGGCGTTCGTTCCTGAAATGGCTTGTCTCACCAGAGTTGTAGCAAGTACCAGACGGAAAACGAGCTTGAGTAGGGTTGACTTGGAGTTGGGTAGCAGCAAGATTTGCAATAGCTTTGTTCTGGATAGCAAAGCGGCATATGTTAATCAAATGTCCCAACCGTCCACCGTAGGTACATTTGGAGCAGGGTATGTGTGACACCCAAGGAAAACCAGTGAACGATGCAGCCTATCTAGCTTCCTCAGTGGGTACGTACCTAATTTCGGGACGAAATTTCTTTTAAGTTGGGGATAATGTGACAACTCGAGTTTCCGATTTTCACTTTCACATTTATTGCACGTTGACTTTGACTGTTTAGTTGCTTGACTTATTGGACTTGTAATTGTACGCGTGGTGTTTTAATGAAACGTATTGTCGTTGTGCATATATGTGATTACTTGCTGTTGTAAAATATAATATTAGAATTATTATAGAACACTTAAATCACGTAATGCTCGACGAATCGAGATGTAATTCATCATCAAACAAACTAGACGAAACAGAATTGTTATTCGCCATCCAACCCACTCGACGAAACATAAGTGTTTCGCCGAGAGCCCAGATTCACCAAAGCCCAATACGGCCCAAACTTGTATGCGTAAAAATATATATGTGATTAGGAGAACGGTTATGAAAATACTGAAACCCTAGACTTCTTCCCTACTAGCGGCAGCCGTGAGACTCGAGACCCTTAAAGAGCGACCAAATTACTTCTTTGTTCTTCGTGGTTAGTGCATATTGTTATTATCCGATTATGTGTAAAACGTGTATTTGAATAATATTCCTGCTTGTGTCTATGATGATAAATGATATGACAAGTGGTGGCTACTGTTGATTTCTGTTCGGTCCAATAACATCTCACGTATTGTTTTATATCATGTTTGTCCTCTACTATATTTCTTGGTACCATTATTGTGTGTAAGAAATCAAACCCCACCGATTTGTTGGGCCAATAGCACCAAGCGGTAGTCATAAGAATGGCCGACCACCATGCTTAGTATTACACGTGATATGTCAGTTCATATGTGATTTTAATAGGAGTGAATATTGCTTGAATAATTTGAGTGCCATTGGTTAAATAGTTGGCTTGTGAAAAGTTGGTCCAATCGAAATTAAAGACATATTACACCCTCAAATACATTAAAGGGCTAATGTGCAGTGCATGTGGTTGTCGGCCAACATACTTTATATTACATGTGATTTGACAGTCAACCGGCTTCCTCCATGTGTGGGATAGTTTGATTAGTGCAGTTGGGCGGTCAATTGAAGGCCATTGGCGGTGGGTTCGGCCCAATAGTACTGGGGAACCGAGTCTTGGGGTGGCGGCTAACTTACACGTGACTATCGCACCTTATTTGACTAATATATTTTCGGTCCTATGGCATTTGGCGGTGGCTGTTTGATGTCGGCCACTTGGGTTTTGTGACATGATTATTATTACTGAAACAGTTTTGGTTTTGACGAAACAAGAGGGTGTTTCGCCAAAGGGGATCTTGACGAAACAGAAAGTGTTTCGCCAAGGATATGTTGACGAATTAGAGGGGGTGTTTCGCCAAGGGTAGTTGGCGAAACAGAATGTGTCTCGTCAATTATGTGTTACGCCAACACCTGTGTTTCGTCAATTTGAATACTTTGCACAGTAATCTGATTTAACTCTGTTAAATGTTAACTGGATTATTTAACTGCTGTCAAGTGAGGTGCATGACTTATGTGATAACGGATACATGCTAGTACTTCTGTGATTATGCCTAATCCTGAACAACTTGGATATAAACTGATTTTGCATACGTGCGTATTTAGGACGTGATTGATTAACTATGAGCACTTACTTAGCATACCGAGCAAACCAAGGTGAGTTCACACTCTTACTAAGGCATGGGATTCCCAGGGCTTCGGAATGGGATTGAAAGGATAAGGTTGAATAGATTCATACGGACGCTATTACTAGACTACCATACCATCGTCCTCGGTTGTGCAGGATACATACGTAAAACCTACGTATACTTGTATTGCTCACTGTCCTCAGGTTGCGAAGGACACTCACGTAAAACCTACGTGAACTGATACTCACTACTGCCTCGGTTGTGTCAAGCACTTACGTAAAACCTACGTAAACCCCCGCGTACCCCTATCCTCGGTTGTGAAGGATACTTACGTAAAACCTACGTAAATTTGTAAGTATTACTGTTCTCGGGATATGTAGAACACCTATGGTTACGAATAGTCTAGTGGTTATACAACATGGGAAGCCCCCACCAATAGAACATACTATCGGCTCAGTAGAGCCACATGTTACAAACGAACTTACTATTACGCATTTACTTTCTGTGAACTCGCTCAACTAGTTGTTGATCCTCTGTTACATGCCTTGCAGGTCGTTAGGTACATGGAGCTTGCACATGGAGGAGCTGGTCGTTGTGGGCTTGGATCGTGATTGCCTTATTAAACATTTATGACATTTCGTACTTATTTATGTTGGATTTTAATTATGCGCTTCCGCTAAACAGTGATAGCATACTTATGTTTTGGAACACCTTTCATATGGATTTGGTTTGGTTTAATTGCAAATACTTTACTTTATACAATGTTCTATATGATTGGTGGCTTGATCCTGGTCAGTCACGCTCCCAAGCGGTGATACTCCGCAGGTGGATTTTGGGGTTGTGACAGATTGGTATCAGAGCCATTGGTTATAGAGAACTTGGTCTCAATATGGGAAAACGTTTTTATTAAAACCAGACTATAACCGGAACAGTGCTCTCAACGATCCACAACGACGCTTCGCTCCACGTGCAAGACTCAACATCCTAGGTAATAAGGTTTATGTTTATTGCCTACATGCTAGAATTGCATAGAACTTTGCTCGTAGTATGCTTAGATTACATTGCTCACTACTTATTATTGCCTGAAAATACTTGTGTGCTTACACTCTTCTGTCATCGCACTATTCGCGAACCTTTGCCGGACGTATTAACATGACTCAAGCCCAGTTGACGGCTCTTATCAATGAACAAGTTGCTGCGGCACTTGCAGCTGCAAACGGAGGAGGTATACCCTGCAGTCGTAACTCATCCTAGGATCTTTAGATCCTACGTTCCTAACCAACTCTTATGTTTAACCTCATTCTATTCTTACACATTAGGTCAACACGTTCAGCAACCTGTGTGTACCTTCAAGAACTTCATGGATTGTCGTCCTAGCACGTTTAGTGGCACTGAAGGAGCGGTTGGACTCCTCCACTGGTTCGAAAAGCTCGAGTCTGTGTTCGAAATGTGTGAATGCCCTGAGGATCGCAGGGTGAAGTACGCCACTGGCACACTTGAAGGAATTGCGCTAACTTGGTGGAACGCGCAAGTGCAGATTTTAGGGTTGGCAGCTGCTAACGCCACCCCTTGGAATGATTTCAAGGAGCTGATCAAAAGGGAATACTGCACTCGGGAAGACGAGCTTTATCATTTGAAAATGACTGGATCAGAAATTGAGGCTTACACCAAAAGGTCAAATGAGCTGGCCGTGCTGTGTCCAACTATGGTGGACCCTCCAGTTAAGCGTATCGAGTTGTATCTCAAGGGATTAGCACCGGAGATTCAGAGTCATGTGACATCGGCCAATCTCGACAACATCCAGGCTATTCAACGCCTCGCTCATCGTCTCACAGATCAGGCAGTGGATCAGAACAGACTGCCTAAACGTATCAGCGCTACTGCTACCGCTACCACTGCTACTACACTTGCTACTCCCAGTGACAACAAGAGAAAATGGGATGGGGATTCTAGCAAGGGATCAGCTTTAGTTCAGTCACAGGTTCAGCAGCGAAGCACTGACAGTTATCAGAGTCCCAGTCAGCACTCTTTAGGCAGTCACAGGCAGGGCGGATATCGAGGGAACCTTCCGAAGTGTAACAACTGTAACAGACACCACAGTGGCCAGTGTAACAAGGGTCGCTGTCAAAGATGCCTCAAGATGGGTCATGAGGCCAAAAACCGTAGAAGCCCTCGGCATGCGAATCAGAATCAGCAGCAGCCACCAGCACAACAGAATCAACAGCAGGGCAACAAAGGATGTTTTCATTGTGGTGCAGAAGGTCACTTCAAAAGGCACTGCCCTTAGTTAAACAGGAACCAGAACAACAACAATCACAACAACCAGGGAAATGGCAACAACAACAACAACAACGGTGGGAACAACAACGGCAATGAAGCAAGGGGTCGTGCATTTGTGTTGGGGCAGGGTGATGCCAGAAATGATCCCAACGTCGTTATGGGTAAGTTTCTTCTCGACGATATTTATGTTACTATCTTGTTTGATTCGGGTGCGGATACGAGTTATATGTCTTTGAAAATGAGTAAATTGTTAAAACGTACACCAACACCCCTAAACACCAAGCATGTCGTAGAACTAGCAAATGGTAAAAGTGTAGAGGCCACGCACATAGTTCAGGGTTGTAATCTTATCCTCGCTGGTCAGACTTTCTCCATCGATCTCATCCCTATAGTTCTGGGTAGTTTCGACATCGTCATCGGCATGGATTGGTTATCCAAGCAGCAGGCAGAGATTCTATGTAAGGAGAAGATCATTCGTATTCCTCGTTCTGGTAAGGAACCTCTTGAAGTTCAAGGCGACAAGAGTGGTGCTGTGGTTGGCATCATCTCTTTCTTGAAGGCGCAGAAATGTTTACGAAAGGGGCACACCGCCATTCAGGCACTTGTCACTGACTCATCAGCGAAAGAAAAGAAATTGGAAGATATCCCAGTAGTTCGCGACTACCCTCAAGTGTTTCCTTAAGATTTACCTGGTCTACCGCCTCATCGTCAGGTCGAGTTTCAAATCGAGCTAGCTCCAGGAGCAGCACCTATAGCTCGAGCACCGTACCGTTTACCTCCAACTGAACTGGAAGAACTGTCTAAGCAACTACAAGAGCTCTTAGATAAGGGCTTCATACGTCCAAGCTCTTCGCCTTGGGGAGCTCCAGTATTGTTTGTGAAAAAGAAGGATGGCACTTTCAGAATGTGCATAGACTACCGTGAACTGAACAAGGTCACAGTGAAGAACCGCTATCCTCTTCCTCGTATTGATGACTTATTCGACCAGTTGCAAGGGTCGAGCTACTACTCCAAGATTGATCTAAGGTCTGGTTATCATCAGTTGAGAGTTCGGGATGAGGACGTCTCCAAGACAGCATTCAGAACTCGCTACGGTCACTACGAGTTTCTGGTCATGCCATTTGGGCTTACGAACGCGCCTGCAGTTTTCATGGATCTTATGAACAGGGTGTGCAAACCCTATCTTGACAAGTTCGTCATTGTTTTCACCGACGACATTCTGATTTACTCCAAGAGTCAGGAGGAACACGAGTAGCATTTACGATTGATTTTGGAACTCCTTCGAACAGAGTAGTTGTACGCCAAGTTTTCAAAATGCGACTTCTGGCTTCGTGAAGTCCACTTCTTAGGCCATGTGGTGAACAAGGATGGGATTCATGTCGATCCATCCAAGGTAGATTCGATCAAAAACTGGCCTGCACCGCGTACACCAACGGAAATACGCCAGTTCTTGGGTTTGGCGGGGTATTACAGACGATTTATTAAAGACTTCTCCAAGATCGCACAGCCGCTCACTATGTTAACACAGAAAGGTGTTACCTATCGTTGGGGTAATACACAAGAAACTGCCTTTTAGTACCTGAAGGATAGACTATGCAGCGCACCTATTCTCTCATTGCTAGAGGGCACGGATGATTTTGTGGTCTATTGTGACGCATCGATACAGGGGCTTGGTTGTGTATTGATGCAGCGGGATAAAGTTATTGCCTATGCTTCTCGTCAACTCAAAGTTCATGAACGGAACTACATGACGCACGATTTAGAGATGGGAGCTGTTGTTTTTGCGCTTAAGATATGGCGACACTACCTGTACGGTACCAAGTGCACAATTTACACCGATCACAGGAGTCTCGAGCATATCTTTAAGCAGAAGGAATTGAATATGCGTCAGCGAAGATGGTTGAACTTTTAAACGATTACGAATGCGCCATCAAGTACCATCCAGGCAAAGCCAATGTTGTGGCTGACGCTCTTAGTCGGAAAGACACTCTACCTAGACGCGTACGAGCCTTGCAGCTCACTATTCAGTCCAGTCTTCCTGCACAGATACGAACCGCTCAGATGCAAGCATTAAAGCCCGAAAACGTCAAAGCTGAAGCCTTACGCGGCTCAAGGCAACGAATGGAACAAAAGGAAGACGGCGCCTACTATGTAACGGGGCGTATTTGGGTCCCACTTTTTGGCGGTTTACGCGAGCTGGTAATGGATGAAGCTCACAAGTCCCGCTACTCGGTACATCCAGGGTCGGATAAAATGTACCACGACATCAGAACTACATACTGGTGGCCTAGCATGAAAGCCCACATCGCTACTTACGTCGGCAAGTGTTTGACATGTGCAAAAGTCAAAGTTGAGTATCAGAAACCAGCGGGCCTACTTCAACAACCCAGGATACCACAGTGGAAATGAGAAGAAATTTCCATGGATTTCGTTACAGGCCTACCCAGATCCCAGCGTGGGAATGACACTATATGGGTGATCGTGGATCGACTCACCAAGTCTGCACACTTCCTGGCTATAAAGGAAACGGATAAGTTCTCCACTCTCGCAGACATTTATCTTAAGGAAGTTGTTTCGAGGCACAGGGTGCCCACCTCCATCATTTCGGATCGGGATGCACGATTCACGTCAGAGCTATGGCAAGCGATGCATAAATCTTTCGGCTCACGGTTAGACATGAGCACAGCGTATCACCCTCAGACGGATGGGCAGTCTGAGCGAACTATCCAAACTCTTGAAGACATGCTTCGGGCATGTGTTATTGATTTCGGCAACGGCTGGGAAAAGCACATCCCTTTGGTGGAGTTCTCATACAATAACAGCTATCACACCAGCATACAAGCCGCTCCATTCGAGGCATTGTACGAGCGTAAATTCCAGTCACCTCTCTGTTGGGCAGAGGTAGGGGATAGTAAGATCACGTGTCCGGAGATTGTAGTGGACGCCACAGAAAAGATTGCACAAATACGTCAACGCATGGCGGCAGCACGTGACCGTCAGAAAGCCTACGCGGATAAGCGTAGGAAACCATTGGAATTTCAGGTCGGGGACCGGGTTTTACTAAAAGTCTCACCCTGGAAGGGTGTGGTTCGTTTTGGCAAACGGGTAAACTAAATCCGCGGTATGTCGGACCGTTCGAGATCATTGAGAAAATAGGCAAAGTGGCCTACAAGCTAAACCGACCAGCTGAACTCGGTGCAGTTCACAATGTATTTCACGTGTCGAATCTGAAGAAGTGCCTGTCAGATGAGACCCTCATAGTTCCTTTTAAGGAACTCACTATCGACGAGCGGTTGCAGTTCGTCGAGGAGCCAGTTGAAATCACGGACCGGGATGTTAAGGTCCTCAAAAACAAGAGAATCCCTCTTGTTCGAGTTTGTTGGAACTCCCGTCGTGGCCCAGAGTACACCTGGGAACGCGAAGACCAGATGACAGAAAAGTATCCCCTGTTATTCGAAACCCATACAACCACTACTGAGGCTGAAGCTACTACTGCGGAATTTCGGGACGAAATTCCAGATCAACGGGGGGAGGATGTGACACCCCAGGAAAACCAGTGAACGATGCAGCCTATCTAGCTTCCTCAGTGGGTACGTACCAAATTTCGGGACGAAATTTCTTTTAAGTTGGGGATAATGTGACAACTCGAGTTTCCGATTTTCACTTTCACATTTATTGCACGTTGACTTTGACTGTTTAGTTGCTTGACTTGTTGGACTTGTAATTGTACGCGTGGTTTTTTAATGAAACGTATTGTCGTTGTGCATATATGTGATTACTTGCTGTTGTAAAATATAATATTAGAATTATTATAGAACACTTAAATCACGTAATGCTCGACGAATCGAGATGTAATTCATCATCAAACAAACTAGACGAAACAGAATTGTTATTCGCCATCCAACCCACTCGACGAAACATAAGTGTTTCGCCGAGAGCCCAGATTCGCCAAAGCCCAATACGGCCCAAACTTGTATGCGTAAAAATATATATGTGATTAGGAGAACGGTTATGAAAATACTGAAACCCTAGACTTCTTCCCTACTAGCGGCAGCCGTGAGACTCGAGACCCTCAAAGAGCGACCAAATTACTTCTTTGTTCTTCGTGGTTAGTGCATATTGTTATTATCCGATTATGTAAAACGTGTATTTGAATAATATTCCTGCTTGTGTCTATGATGATAAATGATATGACAAGTGGTGGCTACTGTTGATTTCTGTTCGGTCCAATAACATCTCACGTATTGTTTTATATCATGTTTGTCCTCTACTATATTTCTTGGTACCATTATTGTGTGTAAGAAATCAAACCCCACCGATTTGTTGGGCCAATAGCACCAAGCGGTAGTCATAAGAATGGCCGACCACCATGCTTAGTATTACACGTGATATGTCAGTTCATATGTGATTTTAATAGGAGTGAATATTGCTTGAATAATTTGAGTGCCATTGGTTAAATAGTTGGCTAGTGAAAAGTTGGTCCAATCGAAATTAAGGACATATTACACCCTCAAATACATTAAAGGGCTAATGTGCAGTGCATGTGGTTGTCGGCCAACATACTTTATATTACATGTGATTTGACAGTCAACCGGTGTGACAACTCGAATTTCCAAGATTCGATTTCATATGTATTACACGATCATGTATTGACTAGTTGTTTATTTGCACGTTTGGTTGCCATGAAATTTTATACGTTTTGATTGTTTGACTGTACATAGTTGTTTGTTTGTTACATTGTGAAACTTATAAATGTGTAAACTAGTTAGTGTGAAACACATTACATCACACAAACAACCTTCGAAGGATGTCCAACCTTCGAAGGATGTCCACGAAACATGGCTCAAGGATCGAAGGATCACGAAACATATCCTTCGATCCGAAAGATCAACTTTCGGCTTGAAGGGTCTCGAAACATATCCTTCGGGCCAAGAAGAGATCCTTCGACATCTTTCGGCCCAGTCTTCTAATGGGCTCGGCCCACTCCTGTAATATGTTTATATACGGTGAATGGCATGCAAAGTCGGAGTTTTTCTAAAAACCCTAGAACACCCTTACTTGAGACGGTAACCACAAATTTACGGAGACTACTTGCTGATCAATTCTTTTGCTTTCTATCCCGGTTAGTGTCTAAAGTATATGATTTCATGATTTATCAATCACATGTCAATATGTTGTTTGTATGTTAACCGGTTATGTATAATGATTGTATATGGATGTTAATCGGATTTGTATGCTAATCGGATCTGTTGTGAACTATGTTTAATGATACTGTTTGGTGAATCGGATGTGATTGTGGATCGGATGTGACTTTATGCAATCCGAAATTGTTATCGTTCATGAAATCGGAACACACATGATTGAGTATTATTATTGTTCATACGGTTAAATTAGGGTTCATAAGGTTTTAATATGAAACTGACTGTTTGATCGATTTTAGGTAACCGATTACTTGAAAGTTGTGTTAATTGATAATCGGATAAACTTGGAAAACTTGAATAAAATGTAACTGTTATTTATCGAAGGATAACCCATATGCCGAAAGATACTTGTTATCTGAAACATGGTTGCTGTGAACCGAAAGATGCCTATCCTTCGAACCATAGTAACTTTGACCGAAAGATAGTTTGGACCGAACCATAACTTTGACCGAAAGATAGTTTGGACCGAAAGATAGCTTTGACCGAAAGATGACATTGGTCCGAAACATAACATTCGGTCCGAAGTATAATTGTGATAACTGTTGCCGAAAGATAATAGTTGGATTCGAAAGATACTAGGGATTTATGAACCTACTTTGAAAGATGGAATTATATGCTTGATTTATTTGGCATGCCATGCTTGATGAACGTTAACATTTGTATACGTGCAATAATACGTGTTGTGCCGATATGCAAACTGACTGCTATGTGAACATTAAATTGCATGCGTATCATTGCGAACATGAACTGATTTGTTATACGTGCATACAATAGGACGTGATTAAATTCTTGTGAGTGCATACCCTAGCATACCGAGCAAACCAAGGTGAGTTCACACTCTTACCAAGGCATGGGATTCCCGGGGTGTTGGGAATGGGATTGAAAGGTTGATTAGATACACTATTGACACTATGACTAGACTACCACATTACTATCCTCGGATGTGAAGGATACATATGCTGATCACTATCCTCGGATGTGAAGGATACTTATACTGATCCCTATCCTCGGTTGTGAAGGATACCTATAGTTACGAGTAGTCTAGTGGTTATACAACGTGGAACACCACCACCAATAACGTGGAACACCACCACCAATAACGTGGAACACCACCACCAATAACGTGGAACACCACCACCAATAACGTGGAACACCACCACCAATAGAACATACAAACGGCCCAGTAGAGCCACCTGTTACAAACGAACTTACTATTACGCATTTACTTTCTGTGAACTCGCTCAACTAGTTTGTTGATCATTCTGTTACATGCCTTGCAGATCGTTAGGTACTTGGAGCTTGCACTGGAGAAGTGGGTCGTTGTGGACAAGGATCGTGGCTTTTCGGTTGAGCTATTATGACACTTAAAACTGTTAAATACTACTGGTTTATTTACTATGCTTCCGCTACATTTTGAAACGATGATTTGTTTGATCACCTTTTGTATTGAGTGGATGGTTTTCAGTTATTTTACTTAATATTAAATGCTTGTTCAATATGATTGGTGGCTTGATCCTGGTCAGTCACGCTCCCAAGCGGTGATACTCCGCAGGTGGATTTTGGGGGTGTGACAGATTGGTATCAGAGCCATTGGTTATAGAGAACTTGGTTTTAATATGGGAAAACGTTTTTATTAAAACCAGACTATAACCAGAACAGTGCTCTCAACGATCCACAACGACGCTTCGCTCCACGTGCAAGACTCAACTTCTTAGGTAATAAGGTTTATGTTTATTGCCTACATGCTAGAATTTGCATAGAACTTTGCTCGTAGTATGCTTACATTACCTTGCTCACAACTTGTTATTGCATGAGAATACTTATGTGCTTACACTCTTCTGTCATCGCACTATTCGCGAACCTTTCTCACTTATGTTGCCTTTGATGTGAAGATCAATGGCCGCACGAATTACCATGACTCAAGCCCAGCTAGAGGCTCTCGTTGCTGCGGCAGTTGCAGCCGCCCAAGCAGGTAGTATACCCTGCAGTATAGACACTAGGATCTTTAGATCCTACATTAATTCTCGTACTTAACTTTGCCCTATTTGTACAATAGGTCAACCCGCTCAGCAACAACCTGGGTGCACCTTCAAGAATTTCATGGAATGTCGTCCTAGCTCGTTCAGTGGCACGAGGGGAGCAGTTGGACTCCTCCACTGGTTTGAAAAGCTCGAGTCGGTTTTCGAAATGTGTGAATGCCCTGAGGCTCGCAGGGTGAAGTTCGCCACTGGCACACTTGAAGGGATTGCGCTCACTTGGTGGAACGCACAAGTGCAGATCTTAGGGTTGGCAGCTGCTAACGCCACACCCTGGAATGATTTTAAAGAACTGATCAAGAGGGAATACTGCACTAGAGAAGACATTCACAAGTTGGAGGACGAGTTGTATAACTTGAAAATGGTTGGTTCGGAAATCGAAGCCTACACCAAGAGATCAAATGAGTTGGCTGTGTTATGTCCAACTATGGTGGACCCTCCATACAAGCGTATTGAGTTGTATCTCAAAGGTTTGGCACCAGAAATACAGAGCCACGTTACCTCGGCTAACCTCAACAACATCCAGGAGATCCAGCGTCTCGCTCATCGCATCACCGATCAGGCAGTGGATCAGAACAAACTGCCAAAGCGTATCAGTGCTACTGCTACCACCACTGCTTCTACTACACTTGCTACTCCCAGTGAAAGTAAGAGAAAATGGGATGGGGATTCTAGCAAGGGATCAGCTTCAGTGCAGTCGCAAGCTCAACAGCGAAAGACAGACAGTTACCAGAGTCCAAGTCAGCACTCCTCAGGCAGCCATAGACAGGGAGGGTATCGAGGAAACCTTCCAAAGTGTAACACCTGCAACAAGCATCACAGTGGCCAGTGTAATAAGGTCCGTTGTCAAAGATGTCTCAAGATGGGTCATGAGGCCAAAAACCGTAGAAGCCCTCGGCATGCGAATCAGAATCAGCAGCAGCCACCAGCACAACAGAATCAACAGCAGGGCAACAAAGGATGTTTTCATTGTGGTGCAGAAGGTCACTTCAAAGGCACAGCCCTTAGTTAAACAGGAACCAGAACAACAACAATCACAACAACCAAGGAAATGGCAACAACAACAACAACAACGGTGGGAACAACAACGGCAATGAAGCAAGGGGTCGTGCATTTGTGTTGGGGCAGGGTGAGGCCAGAAATGATCCCAACGTCGTTATGGGGTAAGTTTCTTCTCGACGATATTTATGTTACTATCTTGTTTGATTCGGGTGCGGATACGAGTTATATGTCTTTGAAAATGAGTAAATTGTTAAAACGTACACCAACACCCTAAACACCAAGCATGTCGTAGAACTAGCAAATGGTAAAAGTGTAGAGGCCACGCACATAGTTCAGGGTTGTAATCTTATCCTCGCTGGTCAGACTTTCTCGATTGATCTCATACCCATAGTTTTGGGTAGTTTCGACGTCGTCATTGGTATGGATTGGTTATCCCAACATTATGCGGAGATCTTATGCAAAGAAAAAGTTATTCGTATTCCTCGCCCCAGTCGGGAACCTCTCGAAGTACAAGGTGACAAGAGTGGTGCTGTGGTTGGCATCATCTCTTACTTAAAGGCGCAGAAATGTTTACGAAAGGGACATACTGCCATTCTGGCACTTGTCACTGACGCATCAGCAAAGGAAAGGAAGCTGGAGGATATACCAGTTGTGCGTGATTTTCCTCAAGTGTTTCCTGAAGATTTACCTGGTTTACCTCCTCATCGTCAAGTCGAGTTTCAGATTGAGTTAGCTCCTGGAGCAGCACCAATAGCCCGCGCACCGTATCGTTTAGCTCCAACCGAACTGGAGGAACTGTCGAAGCAGCTACAAGAGCTCTTGGAAAAGGGCTTTATTCGTCCAAGCTCTTCGCCTTGGGGAGCTCCAGTGTTATTTGTGAAGAAGAAAGACGGTACGTTCAGGATGTGCATCGACTACCGCGAACTCAACAAGGTGACGGTGAAGAACCGTTATCCTCTTCCGCGCATAGACGACCTATTCGACCAGTTGCAAGGGTCGTGTTACTATTCTAAGATTGATTTGAGGTCAGGGTATCATCAGCTGAGAGTCCGGGATGAGGACGTCTCCAAAACCGCTTTCAGAACTCGTTACGGACATTACGAGTTCCTAGTCATGCCTTTCGGGCTTACGAACGCGCCTGCAGTCTTCATGGATCTTATGAACAGGGTGTGCAAACCTTATCTTGATAAGTTTGTTATTGTTTTCATCGACGACATTTTGATTTACTCCAAGAGTCAGGAGGAGCACGAGCAGCACTTACGTCTTATCTTGGAACTTCTTCGAAAGGAGCAACTGTATGCAAAGTTTTCAAAATGCGACTTCTGGCTTCGTGAAGTCCACTTCTTAGGCCATGTGGTAAACAAGGATGGGATTCATGTCGATCCATCCAAGGTTGATTCGATCAGAAACTGGCCAGCACCACGTACACCGACAGAAATACGCCAATTCTTGGGTTTGGCGGGTTACTACAGGCGATTTATTAAAGACTTCTCAAAGATCGCGCAACCACTTACTATGCTAACACAGAAAGGTGTCGTTTACAGATGGGGTAATACGCAAGAGACCGCTTTTCAGTACTTAAAGGATAGGCTTTGCAGCGCACCTATTCTCTCACTGCCCGAGGGCACGGATGACTTCGTGGTTTATTGTGACGCATCGATACAGGGGCTTGGTTGCGTATTGATGCAGCGGGATAAAGTTATTGCATACGCCTCTCGGCAACTCAAGGTTCATGAACGGAATTATACGACGCACGATTTAGAGCTGGGAGCTGTTGTTTTCGCGCTTAAGATATGGCGACACAACCTGTACGGTACCAGGTGCACGATTTACACCGATCACAGGAGTCTCGAGCATATTCTTAAGCAAAAGGATTTGAATATGCGTCAACGGAGATGGGTTGAACTTCTAAACGACTATGAATGCGCCATCAAGTATCATCCAGGCAAGGCCAATGTTGTGGCTGATGCCCTCAGTCGGAAAGACACTCTACCTAAGCGCGTGCGAGCGCTACAGCTTACTATTCAGTCCAGTCTTCCTGCACAGATACGAACTGCTCAGTTAGAAGCACTGAAACCCGAAAACGTCAAAGCTGAAGCCTTACGCGGCTCAAGACAACGCATGGAACAAAAGGAAGACGGCGCTTACTATGTAACGGGGCGTATTTGGGTCCCACTTTATGGTGGTTTACGCGAACTTGTAATGGATGAAGCTCACAAGTCTCGCTATTCGGTACATCCAGGGTCGGATAAAATGTACCACGACATCAGTACTACTTATTGGTGGCCTAGTATGAAGGCTCACATCGCTACGTACGTTGGAAAATGCTTAACCTGTGCGAGAGTCAAGGTTGAATATCAGAAACCAGCAGGTCTACTTCAGCAGCCCAAGATACCGCAGTGGAAATGGGAAGAAATTTCCATGGATTTCGTTACGGGCTTACCTAGATCCCAGCGTGGGAATGACACTATTTGGGTGATCGTTGATCGACTCACAAAGTCTGCTCACTTCTTGGCTATCAAAGAAACGGATAAGTTTTCTACCTTAGCAGACATTTACTTGAAAGAAGTTGTTTCGAGGCACGGAGTGCCAACCTCTATCATTTCGGATCGCGATGCACGATTCACGTCAGAGCTTTGGCAAGCGATGCACAAATCCTTCGGCTCACGGTTAGACATGAGCACAGCATATCATCCTCAGACGGATGGGCAGTCTGAGCGAACTATCCAAACTCTAGAAGACATGCTTCGAGCGTGTGTCATCGATTTCGGCAACGGCTGGGAAAAACACCTCCCTTTAGTGGAGTTTTCATACAATAACAGTTACCACACCAGCATTCAAGCCGCTCCATTTGAGGCATTGTACGGACGTAAATGCCGGTCACCTCTCTGTTGGGCAGAGGTGGGGGATAGTCAAATTACGGGTCCAGAGATTGTTGTGGACGCCACAGAAAAGATAGCACAGATACGTCAACGCATGGCGGCAGC
The DNA here is from genome assembly GCF_002127325.2 of Helianthus annuus. Classification (NCBI taxonomy): domain Eukaryota; kingdom Viridiplantae; phylum Streptophyta; class Magnoliopsida; order Asterales; family Asteraceae; genus Helianthus; species Helianthus annuus. Next base: position 37,442,951 of record NC_035446.2, on the reverse strand, counting down.
ACGTGACCGTCAGAAAGCCTACGCGGACAAGCGTAGAAAGCCATTGGAATTTGAGGTCGGGGACCGGGTTTTATTGAAAGTTTCACCCTGGAAGGGTGTGGTTCGATTTGGTAAACGAGGCAAACTGAATCCGCGGTACGTCGGACCATTCGAAATCTTAGAAAAGATTGGCAAAGTAGCCTACAGATTAAACCTACCAGCTGAACTCGGTGCAGTTCACAATGTATTTCACGTGTCGAATCTGAAGAAATGCCTATCAGATGAGACCCTTAAAGTTCCTTTTAAGGAACTCACTATCGACGAGCGGTTGCAGTTCGTCGAGGAACCAGTTGAAATCACGGACCGGGATGTTAAGGTCCTCAAACACAAGAGAATCCCTCTTGTTCGAGTTCGTTGGAACTCCCAGCGTGGCCCAGAGTATACCTGGGAACGCGAAGACCAGATGAAAGAAAAGCACCCCCAGCTATTCGAAACCAATGCATCCACTTCTGAGACTGAAGCTACTACTACTGAATTTCGGGATGAAATTCCAAATCAACGGGGGGATGATGTGACACCCCAGGAAAACCAGTGAATGATGTAACTTACCTAGCTTCCTCAGTGAGTGCGTACCAAATTTCGGGACGAAATTTCTTTCAAGTTGGGGATAATGTGACAACTCGAATTTCCAAGATTCGATTTCATATGTATTACACGATCATGTATTGACTAGTTGTTTATTTGCACGTTTGGTTGCCATGAAATTTTATACGTTTTGATTGTTTGACTGTACATAGTTGTTTGTTTGTTACATTGTGAAACTTATAAATGTGTAAACTAGTTAGTGTGAAACACATTACATCACACAAACAACCTTCGAAGGATGTCCAACCTTCGAAGGATGTCCACGAAACATGGCTCAAGGATCGAAGGATCACGAAACATATCCTTCGATCCGAAAGATCAACTTTCGGCTTGAAGGGTCTCGAAACATATCCTTCGGGCCAAGAAGAGATCCTTCGACATCTTTCGGCCCAGTCTTCTAATGGGCTCGGCCCACTCCTGTAATATGTTTATATACGGTGAATGGCATGCAAAGTCGGAGTTTTTCTAAAAACCCTAGAACACCCTTACTTGTGACGGTAACCACAAATTTACGGAGACTACTTGCTGATCAATTCTTTTGCTTTCTATCCCGGTTAGTGTCTAAAGTATATGATTTCATGATTTATCAATCACATGTCAATATGTTGTTTGTATGTTAACCGGTTATGTATAATGATTGTATATGGATGTTAATCGGATTTGTATGCTAATCGGATCTGTTGTGAACTATGTTTAATGATACTGTTTGGTGAATCGGATGTGATTGTGGATCGGATGTGACTTTATGCAATCCGAAATTGTTATCGTTCATGAAATCGGAACACACATGATTGAGTATTATTATTGTTCATACGGTTAAATTAGGGTTCATAAGGTTTTAATATGAAACTGACTGTTTGATCGATTTTAGGTAACCGATTACTTGAAAGTTGTGTTAATTGATAATCGGATAAACTTGGAAAACTTGAATAAAATGTAACTGTTATTTATCGAAGGATAACCCATATGCCGAAAGATACTTGTTATCCGAAACATGGTTGCTGTGAACCGAAAGATGCCTATCCTTCGAACCATAGTAACTTTGACCGAAAGATAGTTTGGACCGAACCATAACTTTGACCGAAAGATAGTTTGGACCGAAAGATAGCTTTGACCGAAAGATGACATTGGTCCGAAACATAACATTCGGTCCGAAGTATAATTGTGATAACTGTTGCCGAAAGATAATAGTTGGATTCGAAAGATACTAGGGATTTATGAACCTACTTTGAAAGATGGAATTATATGCTTGATTTATTTGGCATGCCATGCTTGATGAACGTTAACATTTGTATACGTGCAATAATACGTGTTGTGCCGATATGCAAACTGACTGCTATGTGAACATTAAATTGCATGCGTATCATTGCGAACATGAACTGATTTGTTATACGTGCATACAATAGGACGTGATTAAATTCTTGTGAGTGCATACCCTAGCATACCGAGCAAACCAAGGTGAGTTCACACTCTTACCAAGGCATGGGATTCCCGGGGTGTTGGGAATGGGATTGAAAGGTTGATTAGATACACTATTGACACTATGACTAGACTACCACATTACTATCCTCGGATGTGAAGGATACATATGCTGATCACTATCCTCGGATGTGAAGGATACTTATACTGATCCCTATCCTCGGTTGTGAAGGATACCTATAGTTACGAGTAGTCTAGTGGTTATACAACGTGGAACACCACCACCAATAACGTGGAACACCACCACCAATAACGTGGAACACCACCACCAATAACGTGGAACACCACCACCAATAACGTGGAACACCACCACCAATAGAACATACAAACGGCCCAGTAGAGCCACCTGTTACAAACGAACTTACTATTACGCATTTACTTTCTGTGAACTCGCTCAACTAGTTTGTTGATCATTCTGTTACATGCCTTGCAGATCGTTAGGTACTTGGAGTTTGCACTGGAGAAGTGGGTCGTTGTGGACAAGGATCGTGGCTTTTCGGTTGAGCTATTATGACACTTAAAACTGTTAAATACTACTGGTTTATTTACTATGCTTCCGCTACATTTTGAAACGATGATTTGTTTGATCACCTTTTGTATTGAGTGGATGGTTTTCAGTTATTTTACTTAATATTAAATGCTTGTTCAATATGATTGGTGGCTTGATCCTGGTCAGTCACGCTCCCAAGCGGTGATACTCCGCAGGTGGATTTTGGGGGTGTGACAACCGGCTTCCTCCATGTGTGGGATAGTTTGATTAGTGGGGTTGGGCGGTCAATTGAAGGCCATTGGCGGTGGGTTCGGCCCAATAGTACTGGGGAACCGAGTCTTGGGGTGGCGGCTAACTTACACGTGACCATCGCACCTTATTTGACTAATATATTTTCGGTCCTATGGCATTTGGCGGTGGCTGTTTGATGTCGGCCACTTGGGTTTTGTGACATGATTATTATTACTGAAACAGTTTTGGTTTTGATGAAACAAGAGGGTGTTTCGCCAAAGGGGATCTTGACGAAACAGAAAGTGTTTCGCCAAGGATATGTTGACGAATTAGAGGGGGTGTTTCACCAAGGGTAGTTGGCGAAACAGAATGTGTCTCGTCAATTATGTGTTACGCCAACACCTGTGTTTCGTCAATTTGAATACTTTGCACAGTAATCTGATTTAACTCTGTTAAATGTTAACTGGATTATTTAACTGCTGTCAAGTGAGGTGCATGACTTATGTGATAATGGATACATGCTAGTACTTCTGTGATTATGCCTAATCGTGAACAACTTGGATATAAACTGATTTTGCATACGTGCGTATTTAGGACGTGATTGATTAACTGTGAGCACTTACTTAGAATACCGAGCAAACCAAGGTGAGTTCACACTCTTACTAAGGCATGGGATTCCCAGGGCTTGGGAATGGGATTGAAAGGATAAGGTTGAATAGATTCATACGGACGCTATTACTAGACTACCATACCATCGTCCTCGATTGTGCAGGATACATACGTAAAACCTACGTATACTTGTATTGCTCACTGTCCTCAGGTTGCGAAGGACACTCACGTAAAACCTACGTGAACTGATACTCACTACTGCCTCGGTTGTGTCAGGAACTTACGTAAAACCTCCGTAAACCCCCGTGTACCCCTATCCTCGGTTGTGAAGGATACTTACGTAAAACCTACGTAAATTTGTACGTATTACTGTTCTCGGGATATGTAGAACACTTATGGTTACGAATAGTCTAGTGGTTATACAACATGGGAAGCCCCCACCAATAGAACATACTATCGGCCCAGTAGAGCCACATGTTACAAACGAACTTACTATTACGCATTTACTTTCTGTGAACTCGCTCAACTAGTTGTTGATCCTCTGTTACATGCCTTGCAGGTCGTTGGGTACATGGAGCTTGCACATGGAGGAGCTGGTCGTTGTGGGCTTGGATCGTGATTGCCTTATTAAACATTTATGACATTTCATATGGATTTGGTTTGGTTTAATTGCAAATGCTTTACTTTATACAATGTTCTATATAATTGGTGGTTTGATCCTGGTCAGTCACGCTCCCAAGCGGTGATACTCCGCATGTGGATTTTGGGGGTGTGACAGTATGAGGTTTGAATGGTGACGGTTGCATCGTTTGCACCATGGGGCAGTTCCTATGTACGGCTTCCTAGCTGGTGGTGCTGCCACTTGGCTAGGTCCCGCTTGATTAGGTGTAACTGCTGCGGGTTTCCTTGAAGCCTTACGCTTCCTTGATTTTGGTGCAGGCTTGACTTCTACTTCCTTTGGTGACTCTTGAGTGGCTCCATTTTTGAGACGAGACATGGCAATGCCTAAATCCACAGACTTCAAAATCACTTCGCCTATTTGTTGGGCAAATTTGGCTGCTTGCTCGGACATTTGACCGTTGTTGAGAGGAAGAGACATTCTAGAAGAAAATGGAAGACATAGGAAGCAACAAAATGAAATGTTATCTGATAAACAAAACAGAAAGGCAATGCATACGAATTGCGATCATTTGTTTGTTACCTAAGGCAAACAAATGAGATGGTGAAGAATCAAAGTAAATGGGTCATAATAATGTATCGCTGAAGACATGCTTGCCTATAAGTGAACACTCACCCCAAGAGTTCCCAGGTAAGAGTGACTGGTCCGATACTGCGGATTTTTACGAACACTCTAGCCTTAGACAGAAAACTCAAAGTACAGGCATTCACTCTTCCGGTTTGCACGTGTTCACATTATTTAGAACCCAAAACCTTGACGAGATTTTGAAAACTTAGAAGGCACTAGGCCAACAATCAAACTGGAAGGGTTCAAAACCATATAATCAATCATCCTAGAACAGATGATTAGTTTTCAAATCGGTTTTCAAATTTATGTTCTTATTGTGGTTGTCGCTTAAGGATAGGTGACGGTATTGTTTTATAACTAAACGCAAGTAAACTGGCGTTAGGGTCCTAGGAAGGTTATAGGCTAGGTCAAAGTATTACTAATAACCTAATTCCCTATAACCATGGGCTCTGATACCAACTTTTCTGTCACACCCCGACCACGTAAAACAACAAAACGTGGCGAAATCGTCGGGGAGTGTTGTAACAGAATCATTGTTTCATCACACATGGAAAATTGAAATTTTGTTTTATTGATTTACTGAGTTACAATGTCTAAACAAACAAAGAAGTATAACATAATTAACTAGTCTTGCATCTTTTATTGTCACTAAGGCCCAAGTCCGCCTATGTGTATCTTGATCAATCCTATGCATCATTTCCTCAAACACATGTGAAAATAGGTACGACAGCATAAAAATGCCGGCGAGTACATAGGTTTTATTGATTTAGGATTCATGACTTATAAGTTTAGAAAAAGTTGTTTAACAAAAGTCAGTCATGATCCTTGTAAAATGTTTTGCTTTATAAATCATTTGAAAAGCGATGATAGATATGTATATGTACTAGTAAAAGAATAATGTATGGTTAAAAGAATAACCAAGAAAAATAAGTTGTATAAAATAAAATGTTTTGTAAAACAATGTCTTGTGAAAAATATGTTATTTGTATAAAATGTTTAAGTCCAAATTGAATGATTTAAATAATGCTACGACATGTAATATAATACAAACACTTATATATAGGAAGTACCAGCGGCGTATCCACCATGCTTGTATCACATTACACACGTCTCGTTACTCAAATCACTTACCCAAACAAACCACCAATGTAAATTGCCCATGTCTAAATTGTCGGGATTTTAACATGTTTATCAAAGCAATTTCATCCATATGAAATAAAAACGCAGCGGAAATAATATTTAAAACATGTTACTTTTATGATGTAAACTTCATTTATAAGTAAAATCCCAAAACCCGGATCCATATATGAAGATGCATACTATCATACACAACCATAGGGTGTTTAGAAAACTACCTTCTTGGAGTAATGAGAAAGAAACGGATGATGCTTCAAGAGTGGTTGCCTTCAAGAGTAGAAGGCCTCAAGCTTGTATACCCCAAGCTTCCAACAAACACCACGAGATTAGCTAGGATTTTAACACTAAGGATCAAAACCGAACACTTGAGAGACACCACTATGATGGCCGAAATTTTTAGAGTAAAATACTACTCTTCTCTTTCATTTTGTCATCCATGATCTTTATAATCTTAGAGAGAATATTGCCACCACCAACTCCCAATCAAAACACATGCAAGTATGACAACATGCATGTCATCCCATTGGACCGAACCACTTAGGGAAGACCACCCAATCAAGATCCATGCAAATGCATGAAATGTGATTGGACCAAGATCTTATCTTGGTAAGACAAAATGGGGGGGGGGGGGCGGCCCACTTCTTTATTATATAAAAAAATCAGATTTCTTTTATAAAATTCAAGTCTTGGTTTATATATTTATAACTTTTATAAACACTACATAAATGCAAGTCTTTATACATCCTTTTAAAATGTTATTTAACCCATTAAATAACAAAATAAAATATTCTCTCAAAATAAATTATCCATATAATTTATTGGTTTCTCAAGTGTAATTATTTAGAACACCAATTTCTAAATCTTGTAAGTTTTAATATTTATTTGTTTTGATCATATCACAAATAAATAATATAAGTGTTTGTCTAGCTTGTTATTGGGTATGACTCGACTTGGATCATAACGTACTAGCCACATCAATTTAATATGTGTCTTGGGCATACAGAGTCCAACAATCTCCCACTTGCACAAGATACATAGAAGATTGATGCAAGCAGTAAATGACGCCTAACTACGGTTTACTACCCCCAATATGTATGACTATATTTGCCATTCAATAACATCATCCCTTTCAAGTCCCTTACTTGAACATGATTTAGGTGAATTTATCATTTATCCTTTCGTTACAGATGTCATGTTAAATCCAGAGACATAGAGTGATCACTCTCTTTTGATTTAACTTTATCAGGCCTTAGACATCTTACTCTCAACGAATAAGAGGAACAAATCCCATCTTGACTACATACGTCTCTCATAATCACCTTATACCACACCTGAGCTTAGCCTTGTGTACTGCCATATTACTGACAGCTAAGAACTAGGTCAAGGTATAATACTTGGTGAATATCAAGATCCAATATGTATCTCAGGTCAGAGGATATTATGATATTCGCCTTTACTCAAATTTACTTATGATCAATCACAAATGATTCCATGCAGCAATATTTGAGAGCGAGTCAGTCCAATATTTGTATCCCACAAATATCTATGAACCTTGGCAGCAACACTTTGCTCTATATTCATACCTAATGAACATCCACCAATCCAAGTTCATAATAGTCTTACATTCATATTTGTTCCCACAAGTATGATCGACTACGGACATTTAGAATAAATAAGTTATTCACGGATTAAAACATGCTAATATGAAACGTAACTCAAAATACCATAAAAGAGTTAAATTGACAATTGTTTTAATATCCAAATACAAAATTAGATCAAATCCAATCACTAGAATATCGAAGTCCTAAGGAACATGTGTGACCCTCATGTTTTCCTCTGTCAAGGAGCTTCGTGAGTGGATCCGCAATGTTTTGATCGGTGTGAACTTGGCGGATACATATCTTTCCTTTTTCAACTTCATCCCTTATGTAGTTGAATCTCCGCTCGATATGTCTAGTCTTTTGGTGCGCACGAGGTTCCTTGATTTGAGCAATTGCACCCTCGTTATCACAAAAGATCTCTAGGGGGTCTTGAATGGTAGGGACCACCCCTAGGTCGGCTATAAATTTCTTCAGCCATGCAGCTTCCTGGGCTGCCAATGAAGCGGCGATGTATTCTTATTCTGTAGTGGACAATGCAACCACGTCTTGTTTTGAGCTCTTCCAAGAGACTGCTCCTCCATTTAAAATGAAGACATACCCTGATTCCGATCGAGAATCACTTCGATCGTTTTGGAAACTCGCATCCGTGTAACCCTTTACAACGAGTTCCTCCTCACCAGATCCATATATTAAGAACATATCCTGAGTCCTCCTAAGATATTTCAATATGCTTTTAACAGCCATCCAATGACTGTTACCTGGATTTTGTTGGTATCCACTCGTCATGCTCAAGGCGCATGAGACGTCCGGGCTGGTGCATATCATTGCATACATGATGGATCCTATAGCTGACGCATATGGGATTCTTTTCATTTTCTCTTGCTCATCCTTTGAGCTTGGACATTGAGATGTATTCAATATTGTCCCCTTTTGAATAGGTACAAAACCTCTCTTAGAGTTCTCCATTTGGAACCTATTCAAGACTTTGTCAATGTATGCACTTTGGTTTAAACCTATCAAGCGCCTTGATCTATAGACCTTTATTCCCAGAATATAGGCTACTTCACCAAGATCCTTAATGGAAAAACAACTTCCAAGCCAGGTTTTTACACCTTCCATGGTTGGAATGTCATTCCCAAATAGTAGAATGCCATCAACATACAGTACTAAGAAAGTGATGATGCTCCCACTAGCTTTCTTGTACACACAAGCTTCATCACCGTTTTTGATGAATCCAAAATTCTTAATTTCTTCATCAAAACGGTGATTCCAACTTCTAGATGCTTGTTTCAATCCATAGATTGATTTCTTTAACTTGCATACTTTGTCAGGATGTTTTGGATCGACAAAACCCTCAGGCTGAACCATATAGACATCTTCATCAAGATATCCATTAAGAAAAGCTGTTTTGACATCCAATTGCCAGATCTCATAGTCATAATATGCAGCTATGGCAAATAATATCCTGATTGACTTTAGCATCGCCACAGGCGAGAAGGTCTCAACATAATCAATTCCTTGAGTTTGAGTGAAACCTTTTGCTACAAGTTGTCACACCCCCAAAATCCACCATGCGGAGTACCACCGCTTGGAGGCGTGACGTGACCAGGATCGAGCCACCAATCATATCGAACAACGTATTTAAGTAAGTAAACCAACCATAATACGATTGGTGACCAAAAGGAAGTAAACCGATTTTAGTTTAACTGCGGAAGCATAAACGTAAAGTCCAAAACATAGTCCATAGTTCAAGTTAAAGTTTCAAACGCAAGTTTAATAAGTTCACAAGGATTATATATTAAACACGGGACATAACCGCCCGTACACCACAACGACTCCTTCCTCGTGCAAGCTCCAAGCATTTAGCGACCTGTAAGGCATGTAACAACGAGTCAACAACAAAGTTGAGTGAATTCACAGTTGGTTGTTTAGTTATAGCATTCGTTTCGTAAATCATTTGTTCGTTTTGAAAACCATGTATCGTATGAGTTTGCATCGCGGTCTTTCTGACATGTTTGCGAAGATTAGTGGGGGTTTCCCATGTGTTACTAGACCACGCGTATCGACTGCTACGAAAATATAAGAGGTGCCCTAAGTCAATGTCTATCAGCATTGACCCTTTGCCCATAGTCCATTAGTACACGCCCGTCCGACTGGCACGGTGTGAGGTTTGTTAAACCTAATAGCGCTATTAACTAATGACCCGCTCGCCATAGGCCTCGGCGATTAAGTCGATAAATGAGGGACTTAAAGTGATAGAGTTGATGGTCTTATGATCGTGTACGTAGGTTTTACGTACGTGCCCTTCAATCCGAGGACAGTAAAAAGTAGTTTAACAGTAATGATAGTACAAGTAGTTAATCAATCCCATTCCCAAACCCCTGGGAATCCCATGCCTTAGAAAGAGTGTGAACTCACCTCGGTTTGCTCGGTTAGATTCTCAATATAGCTAACAGTCAAGGTCGGTCAATCACGTCCTAATATAATTTACCAGTTAGTCATTTAGTGGCTTTCAAATAGAACACAGAGTTCCTACACGTATCTATCACACAACATGCATCGTTTTAACGGTTTATGCCCCTCTAAGTTCCCCATCCATTCCCCACTCAAAATCAGACATACGATAATGCACATAACATATATACCATGTTAGATCATTCACGGATAGCACACTCGACATTTAGACACGCAAGTCACAACTTATATCAATTCAGCATTGATATTCAAAACCGGCTGTTTTCGGACGTTTTAATAAAATAGTTAAATTATTCCAAAAATTCCCAAATTTTTACAAGATGTGTTAAACCTTCCATATTTTATTGTGTAAAAATATCGGGGTCCGGTTCACTACCAATATTTTATAACAATTCATATTCCGGAATGAACTCAGATTTATGAATTTCTGACCACAGTCCACGGAACAACTCATTAAAAATTCATCGAGTGTCCGATTTACGAAATTCCAGTGGGGTAATTACACATGCATCGGTTGTCATCTACTATACAAATTTCATGGTCCGATTCATCACAAAACTCAGGTTATGACTGAAAGTACGACACCCATTTATTGCTGTCAAAATTCAGCTTAAGTTGCTGTTACAATTTAACATTTTAAAAATAGTAAACGAAGTCCAAAAATTACGATTCTGGTGCCATTAGAACCGTATTTCATAATATCACATTTTAGACTTAAAATATCAGTTTTTCGTTAGGTTTATGACCTGTTTACAGCCAACTGAAGTTGGCTGTAAAACTTGGACAGATTCTGATTTTTAGTGTTTAACCTTCTAAATCGTGTTCGATCGATACCGTTAACAAGTGTAGTATTCACAACAACATCAAACATTAATATTATCCAGCAATACTTCAGATCATCAACCAATAATCATCATCACACAAGATCTACATGCTTTACACTAATATTCATTCATCAACCACCTTGTTCATCATTTTAGTAGACTTTTAGATTTGGATCTTGTATGTTCATAATTTGTAACCGACTAATCTCTTATTAACCACATCAAACATGAACAAGAAGTTGATTAGAAGCACTTACAACTAGCACAAGGCTAGGGAAGATCAAAGGCGTAAAAGTGGTGGATAAAAGCAAGATAACGAGGTCCTTCGCCTTCCGTTAGCTCCAAGACTCCTTATGCGTGACCCGAAAGACTTGTGTATGCTTGGAATGAGGAGATCAAGAGCCGAAAATGGATGTAGTGGCAAGGGGGTGTTCGGCCGTGAGCTAGGGAGGAGAGGAGAGAAAGAGAGTTTTGGTGGAATGGTGGTATTTATAAGATCTTCCATATAGCATATTCCTAGCATATTCCAAGCATATTCCTAGCATATTCCTAGCATATTCCTAGCATATTCCTAGCATATTCCTTAGGATATTCCTTAGCATATTCCTTAGCATATTCCTTAGCATATTCCTTAGCATATTCCTTAGCATATTCCTTAGCATATTCCTTAGCATATTCCTAGCGTATTCCTTAGGATATTAACAAATACGTGTAAGCATAACACAGATATCAGAAAGCAGTTAAGTAATTCCACACAGTCGTCAGACACTTTAATTATCATTAATAATTTGTACGGAATATATGGGATTTTGAGGGTTGTCACATTCTCCCCCTGTTAAGAGAATTTCGTCCCGAAATTTAGTGCGTGGTTACTGAGGAAGCTAGTTAAGTTGCGTTGCTTTCCTGATTTTCCCCCGTTGATTTGGAATTTCGTCCCGAAATTCTGCGGTAGCTTCAGTCTCAGTAGTGGTTGCATTTTTCTTAAACAGCTAGGGATACTTGAGTTTCATTTGGTCTTCTCGTTCCCAGGTATACTCTGGGCCACGACGGGAATTCCAACGAACTCGGACGAGTGGTATTCTGGTGTGCTTGAGAATCTTAACGTCTTGATCTGTAATCTCTACGGGTTCCTCAACGAATCGCAGCTTGTCGTCGATTGTGAGCTCTTTGAGAGGAACTATGAGGGTCTCATCTGACAGACACTTCTTCAGATTTGACACATGGAAAACATTGTGAACTCCGCTGAGTTCTTCAGGTAGGTTCAGTCTGTAAGCGACTTTGCCAATTCTCTCAATGATCTCGAACGGTCCGACATAACGCGGGTTGAGCTTGCCCCGTTTGCCAAATCGGACTACACCTTTCCAAGGTGAGACCTTGAGCAGCACTCGATCCCCAACCTGGAACTCGAGTGGCTTTCTTCGCTTATCGGCGTAGCTCTTCTGACGGTCATGGGCTGCCGCCATGCGTTGTCGTATCTGAGCAATCTTCTCGGTTGTATCTACTACGAGTTCTGGACCAGTGATTTGACTGTCACCAACTTCTGCCCAACAGAGAGGTGATCGGCACTTGCGTCCATACAACGCCTCGAACGGAGCGGCCTGGATGCTGGTGTGGTAGCTGTTATTATATGAAAACTCCACTAACGGGAGATGCTTTTCCCAGCCGTTACCAAAATCGATTACACATGCCCTAAGCATGTCTTCAAGGGTTTGGATGGTGCGTTCAGATTGCCCATCCGTCTGTGGGTGATAGGCGGTGCTCATATCTAAACGTGAGCCAAAAGACTTGTGCATGGCTTGCCACAGTTCAGAGGTGAAACGCGCGTCACGATCAGAAATGATGGAGGTTGGCACTCCGTGCCTTGATACCACTTCTTTTAAGTAGATGTCTGCTAGAGTAGAAAACTTATCCGTTTCTTTGATAGGCAGAAAATGTGCAGACTTGGTCAGTCGATCCACGATCACCCAAATGGTATCATTTCCGCGTTGAGATCTGGGCAGACCAGTAACGAAATCCATGGAAATTTGCTCCCATTTCCATTTAGGTATCTCTGGTTGTTGTAGTGGGCCCGATGGTTTCTGGTATTCGACCTTGACCCTGGCACAAGTCAAGCATTTACCGACGTAGGTTGCTATGCTGGCTTTCATACCAGGCCACCAGTATGTAGTCTTGAGATCATGGTACATCTTGTCCGAACCAGGATGTACTGAGTAATGCGCTTCATCCATCACCAGCTCGCGTAGGTCTCCATACAGTGGAACCCATATGCGTCCGTTAACATAGTAGGCGCCGTTTTCTTTTTGTTCTAGTCGTTGCCTCGATCCTCGTAAGGACTCAGCCCTGATGTTCTCTGCCTTCAATGCTTCAACTTGAGCATCGCGAATCTGAGCAGGAAGGTTAGATTGGATGGTAAGCTGTAACGCACGTACACGCCTAGGTATAGTATCCTTTCGACTGAGGGCGTCAGCCACAACATTGGCCTTGCCCGGATGACACTTGATCGCGCATTCATAGTCATTCAGGAGTTCGACCCATCGACGTTGACGCATGTTTAACTCCTTTTGCTTGAAGATATGCTCGAGACTCCTGTGATCGGTGTAAATGGTGCACTTGGTACCGTACAGGTAATGTCTCCATATCTTAAGCGCGAAAACAACTGCTCCCAGCTCCAGATCGTGAGTAGTGTAGTTCCTTTCGTGAACTTTAAGTTGGCGTGATGCGTAGGCAATGACCTTGTCACGTTGCATCAACACACAACCAAGTCCTTGGATGGAAGCATCGCAGTAAACCACAAAATCGTCTGTGCCTTCAGGCAATGAGAGGATAGGCACGCTACAAAGTCTATCCTTCAAGTGCTGAAATGCGGACTCCTGTGCATCACCCCAACGATAGGTGACACCTTTCTGAGTCAGTGAAGTGAGAGGTTGTGCAATCTTGGAGAAATCATTGATAAACCTTCTGTAATATCCTGCCAAACCCAAGAATTGGCGGTTTTATGTTGGTGTGCGGGGTGCAGGCCAGTTCTTGATCGAGTCAACCATGGATGGATCAACATGAATTCCATCCTTGTTTACTACGTGGCCTACAAAGTGGACTTCGCGAAGCCATAAGTCACATTTCGAAAACCTGGAATACAACTGCTCTTTTCGAAGAAGTTTCCAGCATAAGTCGTAGATGCTGCTCGTGTTCCTCCTGACTCTTAGAATAGATCAGGATATCGTTGATGAACACAATAACGAACTTATCCAGGTAAGGCTTGCACACTCGGTTCATGAGATCCATGAAGACCGCTGGTGCATTCGTCAACCCGAATGGCATAACCAGAAACTCGTAATGGCCGTAACGAGTTCGGAATGATTGTTTTAGAGACGTCCTCATCTCGGACCCTCAGCTGATGGTATCCCGATCTCAAGTCAATCTTGGAGTAATAGCTCGACCCTTGCAACTGGTCGAACAAGTCATCAATGCGTGGGAGAGGATAACGATTCTTCACGCTCACCTTGTTGAGTTCGCGGTAGTCAATACACATCCTGAAGGTACCGTCTTTCTTCTTCACGAATAACACTGGAGCTCCCCATGGTGAAGAGCTAGGACGTATGAAACCCCTTTCCAAGAGTTCTTGTAGTTTTGTGGATAGTTCTTCAAGTTCTAACGGAGCAAGTCGATATGGTACACGAGCTATTGGTGCTGCTCCAGGAGCTAGCTCGATTTGAAACTCGTCTTGACGATGAGGCGGAAGACCAGGTAATTCCTCAGGAAATACCTCGGGAAAGTCTCGCACAATAGGAGTGCCTTCTATCTTCTTTTCTTCCGATGATGTATCAGAAACGAGGGCTAGGATAGCAGTGTGGCCCTTTCGCAAACACTTCTGGGCCTTAAGGAAAGAGATGATGCTCACAACAACACCACTCTTGTCGCCATGAATTATGAGAGGTTCTTTACCAGAACGAGGAGTGCGGACGATTTTATCCTTGCAAATAATCTCCGCTTGATGATGAGATAGCCAGTCCATCCTGATTACGACGTCGAAACTACCAAGTGTGATGGGAATAAGATCGATAGAGAAAGTCTGACCAACTAAGACGAGGTTACAACCTTTAATTATGTGTGTGGTTTCAAGACTCTTACCATTTGCTAGTTCTACCATGTGTTTGGTGTTCAAAAGTGTTGGGGTACGCTTAAGCATCTGACTAACTAGTATCGGCACCCGAATCAAATAAAACAGTAACAAAGGAATCCTCCAGAAGAAACTTACCCGTCACAACGTTGGGATCGTTCCTTGCATCACCCACATGCGAAGGAGGAATAATTCACCTAGATCCACGAACTTAGATGGTTTTCGATTTATCAAGTCGGTAAGCAATCAAGTTCGTAGGAGTTTCCTTAGGTCGTGTGCATGAATTTAAAAATACGTTTATGTAATCGTGAGGTTCCAAAGAAAGGACGCGAAAACGCATTCGAGAGAGTATAATCACATAATCACGCTCAAGGTTTCAATAAGTGATCACCAATGATAGAAATTCGAGCCTTCCAAACCCTCTAATCTAGAGTGAGTTCGCATTAGTGTCTAGCGTCACTGTGGTAAAGGAATGATGGTTCTGTGTAAGTCAATAGTAGAAATTAGGCATGGCATTAAGCATAGGTCGGTACAAAGGCTAGCGAAAAGATTTCAAAAGTACGATAAACCATCGTAGGATCAAAGTGCGACTCTTGTAGTGTAAGGGGGGAAAAGGGGTGAGGTAAATGTGTAGTTCGTCGTGTCCGTATATAGGTTGAGTAATCCGTATCGCCGTCCTCGAATGTCCCGAAGACTATCCCATCATTAGGAGGCACCCGCTTGCTAAGTTGGGTATACGAGGGTGTAGATCAAAATAAGATATCAATTAGCTACCCAACAAGGTAATGAGGGGGGGGGGTAATCTTGTGATCGGTAGAAATCGTGGTGTGGTTATTAGCGTTTTGTTATATCGGTTGCGGATCGAAGGAACGGGAGGTTGGGCATGTTGTCCTGTGGCGCGAAGATAAAGGACAAGTTTAAGCACAAGATTCGGTTCGCAAAGGTAGGATCTAAACGTCCTAAGATGGGTTGAAGTAGCAGGTTATACCTCCTGCAGGAACAGCTGCGAGTGCCTCAGCAACTCGTTCGTTGATCAAAGCCGTCAACTGGGATTGAGTGAGGTTGATACGTCCTCCGCGTCCGCTCATGATCTTCATAATGAAGCAACGTAAGTGAGGAAGTGTCGCGAAAGTGCATAAGTGTGGGACGACAATAGAGAGTAAGCACACAAGGTTCAAATAGCAATTATCACATTATCCAATGCACAGTGTGAGCTATCTAACCGACAATATAACATATATCATACCACCTATTGTGTCGAGTCTTGCACGTGGAGCGAGGCGTCGTTGTGGATTGTTGAGCACTGTACAGGTTATAGTCTGGTTTAATCGAAAAGCTTTTCCCTTTTTAAAACCAAGTTCACTATAACCAATGGCTCTGATACCAATCTGTCACACCCCCAAAATCCACCATGCGGAGTACCACCGCTTGGAGGCGTGACGTGACCAGGATCGAGCCACCAATCATATCGAACAACGTATTTAAGTAAGTAAACCAACCATAATACGATTGGTGACCAAAAGGAAGTAAACCGATTTTAGTTTAACAGCGGAAGCATAAACGTAAAGTCCAAAACATAGTCCATAGTTCAAGTTAAAGTTTCAAACGCAAGTTTAATAAGTTCACAAGGATTATATATTAAACACGGGACATAACCGCCCGTACACCACAACGACTCCTTCCTCGTGCAAGCTCCAAGCATTTAGCGACCTGTAAGGCATGTAACAACGAGTCAACAACAAAGTTGAGTGAATTCACAGTTGGTTGTTTAGTTATAGCATTCGTTTCGTAAATCATTTGTTCGTTTTGAAAACCATGTATCGTATGAGTTTGCATCGCGGTCTTTCTAACATGTTTGCGAAGATTAGTGGGGGTTTCCCATGTGTTACTAGACCACGCGTATCGACTGCTACGAAAATATAAGAGGTGCCCTAAGTCAATGTCTATCAGCATTGACCCTTTGCCCATAGTCCATTAGTACACGCCCGTCCGACTGGCACGGTGTGAGGTTTGTTAAACCTAATAGCGCTATTAACTAATGACCCGCTCGCCATAGGCCTCGGCGATTAAGTCGATAAATGAGGGACTTAAAGTGATAGAGTTGATGGTCTTATGATCGTGTACGTAGGTTTTACGTACGTGCCCTTCAATCCGAGGACAGTAAAAAGTAGTTTAACAGTAATGATAGTACAAGTAGTTAATCAATCCCATTCCCAAACCCCTGGGAATCCCATGCCTTAGAAAGAGTGTGAACTCACTTCGGTTTGCTCGGTTAGATTCTCAATATAGCTAACAGTCAAGGTCGGTCAATCACGTCCTAATATAATTTACCAGTTAGTCATTTAGTGGCTTTCAAATAGAACACAGAGTTCCTACACATATCTATCACACAACATGCATCGTTTTAACGGTTTATGCCCCTCTAAGTTCCCCATCCATTCCCCACTCAAAATCAGACATACGATAATGCACATAACATATATACCATGTTAGATCATTCACGGATAGCACACTCGACATTTAGACACGCAAGTCACAACTTATATCAATTCAGCATTGATATTCAAAACCGGCTGTTTTCGGACGTTTTAATAAAATAGTTAAATTATTCCAAAAATTCCCAAATTTTTACAAGATGTCTTAAACGTTCCATATTTTATTGTGTAAAAATATCGGGGTCCGGTTTACTACCAATATTTTATAACAATTCATATTCCGGAATGAACTCAGATTTATGAATTTCTGACCACAGTCCACGGAACAATTCATTAAAAATTCATCGAGTGTCCGATTTACGAAATTCCAGTGGGGTAATTACACATGCATCGGTTGTCATCTACTGTACAAATTTCATGGTCCGATTCATCACAAAACTCAGGTTATGACTGAAAGTACGACACCCATTTATTGCTGTCAAAATTCAGCTTAAGTTGCTGTTACAATTTAACATTTTAAAAATAGTAAACGAAGTCCAAAAATTACGATTCCGGTGCCATTAGAACCGTATTTCATAATATCACATTTTGGACTTAAAATATCAGTTTTTCGTTAGGTTTATGACCTGTTTACAGCCAACTGAAGTTGGCTGTAAAACTTGGACAGATTCTGATTTTTAGTGTTTAACCTTCTAAATCGTGTTCGATCGATACCGTTAACAAGTTTAGTATTCACAACAACATCAAACATTAATATTATCCAGCAATACTTCAGATCATCAACCAATAATCATCATCACACAACATCTACATGCTTTACACTAATATTCATTCATCAACCACCTTGTTCATCATTTTAGTAGACTTTTAGATTTGGATCTTGTATGTTCATAATTTTTAACCGACTAATCTCTTATTAACCACATTAAACATGAACAAGAAGTTGATTAGAAGCACTTACAACTAGCACAAGGCTAGGGAAGATCAAAGGCGTAAAAGTGTTGGATAAAAGCAAGATAACGAGGTCCTTCGCCTTCCGTTAGCTCCAAGACTCCTTATGCGTGACCCGAAAGACTTGTGTATGCTTGGAATGAGGAGATCAAGAGCCGAAAACGGATGTAGTGGCAAGGGGGTGTTCGGCCGTGAGCTAGGGAGGAGAGGAGAGAAAGAGAGTTTTGGTGGAATGGTGGTATTTATAAGATCTTCCATATAGCATATTCCTAGTATATTCCAAGCATATTCCTAGCATATTCCTAGCATATTCCTAGCATATTCCTAGCATATTCCTTAGGATATTCCTTAGCATATTCCTTAGCATATTCCTTAGCATATTCCTTAGCATATTCCTTAGCATATTCCTTAGCATATTCCTAGCATATTCCTAGCATATTCCTTAGGATATTAACAAATACGTGTAAGCATAACACAGATATCAGAAAGCAGTTAAGTAATTCCACACAGTCGTCAGACACTTTAATTATCATTAATAATTTGTACGGAATATATGGGATTTTGAGGGTTGTCACACAAGTCTTGCTTTATAAGTATCCAAGTTACCATGCATATCTGTTTTCTTCTTGAAAACCCACTTACTTCCAACTACTTTAGAGTTAAGTGGTGGCACAACCAATTCCTAAACTTGGTTGTCATACATGGATTGCATCTCTATGTTCATGGCTTCAAGCCATTTTTCGCAATCGGATTTTGACATTGCATCATGGTATGTGGTTGGTTCATCTGAATCTACCACGTAGCATCCATCCATGAAAAATCCATATCTTTCATGTGGATTACTAATTCTACCAGATCTGCGAACATTTTGTGTGTTCTGATGAACCTCTTGATCGTTTTCAACAACCTCTTGTTGAGTGCTAGTATCAACCAAACGTGTATCATCTTGTGGTTCTTGATCCTCCTCAAGTTCCACTATTCTATCACTGGTTCCTTCCATAAGGAACTTAGCTTCTAAGAACTTACCCTTTCGAGCAACAAATACCTTTTGCTCGGTTGGGTCGTAGAAATAATATCCTATATCATCTTTAGGATATCCTACAAAGATACACTTAGTAGATCGAACTTCCAATTTATTTGGAGTGTATTGCTTAACATAAGCTTCACAACCCCAAACCCTTAAGAATGATAATGATGGAGGGTTTCCATGCCATATTTCAAAAGGTGTCTTTTCCACTTTCTTGGTTGGGGCCATATTTAATATACGGACTGCGGAGAGCAAAGCGTAACCCCAAAATGATAGAGGCAATGTGCTTCTAGCCATCATAGATTGAACCATATCTAATAGAGTTCGATTTCTCCTTTCGGACACACCATTGTGTTGTGGTGTTCCAGGTGGAGTAAGTTGTGAGATAATCCCACAACTCCTAAGATGATCTTGAAAAGCACCACTTAGGTATTCACCTCCTCTATCGGTACGAAGGACTTTAATTGTTTTCTTGAGTTGATTTTCTACTTCACTTTTGAAGTCTTTGAACATTTCAAATGCTTCATCCTTGTGTCTTAGTAAATACACATAACCATAACGACTATAGTCGTCGGTAAAGGTAATGAAGTATCTTTCACCATTCCTAGTCATCGTCTTAAAAGGACCACATACATCTAAATGTATGATACCTAATAAGTCCTTAGCCCTTTCAAATGTTCCACTAAAGGGCGTCTTGGTCATTTTTCCTTGTAAACAAGATTCGCATACATCAAATGAATTATCTTCATTTTTATTCAAAAGACCATTTTTCTGAAGTGTATGCATGCGATTCTTGCTTATATGTCCAAGGCGACAATGCCAAAGGTAGGAATCACTCAAATCCATTTTGAGTTTCTTGTTGGTTACTTGGTACATTGAGCTATCATATGATGCGTTATCATGACCTAATTCATAAATACCATTTAAAGACATAGCTTTAAAATAAAACACATCATTCATAGAAACATAAATGTCTTGGTTAACAAATTCAAATTTAAAACCACATTGTCTTAAAAGGGAAACTGAAATTATGTTCCTAGTCAAACTAGGAGCATATAAAACATTCTTCAAAATAACTTCCAAACCACTTGGAAGTTCTAAAACATAGTCTCCTTGAGCTTCGACGTCAACCTTTGCTCTGTTGCCCATGAAGAGACTAGCGTCTCCCTTCTTGTAATGTTTATTTCTTTTGAACCCCTGCAACGAATTGCAAATATGAGTTCCACATCCGGTATCTAGTACTCATGTGTTAGAAGAAACAACATTAAGCTCAACATGTATTATAATGATAGTACCTGAGGTTTACCCTGCATCCCTCTTGTTTTTCAACTCTTTGAGGTAGGTCGGACAATTTCTCTTCCAATGTCCTATCTCACCACATTCAAAACATGGGTCATTCGTAGCAACCTTTTGCTTCTTCTCTTTTGGTTTGGTGGGTTCTGCTTTAGCTTTTCCTTTTCCCTTTCCCTTGACGTGTCCCTTTCTTTTAGCATAGGTTGCTTTAGAGTCTGGGTGGGGCCTCTTCTTGTTGCCTCCTTCATTAATCGCAAGGACGGGTAAAGCCTTTTTGCCCATACTTGCTTCGGCCGTTTTGAGCATTGCATGAAGCTCACCAATGCTCTTGTCCCATCCATTCATGTTGTAATTCATAACAAAGCTCTCAAATTTCTTTGTTAAAGAGTTGAGGATCAAATCCGTAGCCAACTCTTTGGAGACGGGACAATTTAGCCGTTCGAGGCGATCAATGTGGCTTTTCATCTTGAGAACATAAGATGATACCGATTGGGTTTCCTCCATTCGACATGCATGCAGCGCCCGAATAGTTTCGAAGCGTTCTACCCTTGCTTGTTGTATGAACATTTCCTTTAACTGGGTAATCATGTCGTATGCCCCGTGGTGTTTAAAATCCTTTTGAATTTCGGGAATCATAGTTCCCAACATGAGGCATGAGGCTTGCATGGAGTCCTCGGTATACTTAACCCAATCGTTGTAGGCTTCCACATCTTCCACGTTAGGTTCATCGGGAATAGGATCGTCTAACACATAGGATATCTTCTCTTGCTTGAGAACGATTCTCAAGTTTCGAAACCAATCCATGAAGTTGTTATGGTTGAGACGATCCTTTTCAAGGATGGTTCTTAGTGATAGGTTTCGGACGGTTTGGGTAATCAGGTTTGCATTGTTAGCGGCCATCTACAAAATTTAACAAGTTCAATTTTAGTATTTTCGATATTATTATATTTTAATCATTAATACCCTTTTGTGTCTTAAAGACAATTAATAATTAAAATCTAGAATCCAACGTTACATTTAAATATTGGTTAGGTGACCTTTATCCCTCTATTTAAATTAACAAGGTAGTCAACGTTTGACAATTGCAACTCTTTGCAATTTCTAGCCATATGGGATCGGTTAAACATCTTTATGTTTAGTTGGCATGTTTAATCCCATCAACACCTTTGTTTCCCATGCTTTGGTGACCCTAAGTTCATGGTTTCCAAATCAAGTCGTCCAACTTACACACACGTGTGAGTTTATACACATAAGTGGTTAGGTGACCTTTATCCCATAAACATGGTAAACCCACCTCGAACATACAAGTTCCCTCAAATGTGGTTAGGTGACCTTTATCCCACAATAATAGTTCCCAGGTGTTTCGAGTGTTGTGTAAAAGGATGGTGTTTGACTTGTTTTATAAAAGGGTTTTTAATATTTCAAAATTCTAGTTTAGAAAATATTATGTACCATACATTTGCATGCATTCAAATCAATGGTACTTTAATGAAAACTAATTTTCAAGGTTCTTTTTAATAAAACCCATTTTATTAAAAAATCATTAATTTTTAATAAAACCTTTTATTAACCATTTTAATGATTTTGTTAAGAACCAATTTCACGATTGTTGTTGATTATTAGTTTGTTAAGTCATGCATATCGACATATCATCTAAACAACAAAATAAGCAACCAAACAAGCACATCATTCATAATAATAGGTGCATAACCATAGCCAACTATTTTGACAACACTTGTTAGCCGAAACAAGTGTGCCAAAAGGTCCTTCCTAAGGGATGAAAAATGACACAAGTAATGTGTCGATGAACTCCCACTTGATCCCGCATCCAAATGCTTCAAGTCTCCTTCTTGTGTTGTGATTTCTCCACCTTCTTTGGGCTTCCAAAAGTCTTTTATATTCAGCTCCAAATTCCTTTGGACTTCAAAAAAATGTGTTTTGGTTATCGGGTTAAAATCCCGTTAAGAACCATGAAGTTCTTTGGACCGAATGTTATGGTCAAAAACCAAAACCGCATTTTTTATGTGCATCTTCTTTTACAAAATATATCCTAATACATTTTTTCTAGTAAAATAAAATGCACCTAATCTATTTATTTTACATACCAAATGAAAATAAATAAATTACATATCTTCTAATGGAAGAACAAAAAAAAATAATTATTACAACCCATTGAAATAATAAATGAAATAAAATGAATCACAACACAATCATTCAACACAAGGTCATGGCTAGGTCATATGCACCAAAATCTATATCCAAATATATATTTATTAATTTCAAGAAGCATAAAAAAAATGGTTCCCTTTTGTAACCATTTTCGGTTATGTACAAAAAAACCGAAAAGGTATTTTTAGACCAAACAAACAAATCATCCATATGAAATAATTTTTCAAGATTTCCTTATGCATGTAAGAAAATAATCTTGAAAAACAAAGGGATAACCATATTAAAATTTTCGGCCATGGGGTTTTATTCAAACCCGAAACCCGAAATTTTTAATCTATTGAAGCATGCACTCATATAAGCGGCTCTGATACCATTGTTGGGATTTTAACATGTTTATCAAAGCAATTTCATCCATATGAAATAAAAACGCAGCGGAAATAATATTTAAAACATGTTACTTTTATGATGTAAACTTCAATTATAAGTAAAATCCCAAAACCCGGATCCATATATGAAGATGCATACTATCATACACAACCATAGGGTGTTTAGAAAACTACCTTCTTGGAATAATGAGAAAGAAACAGATGATGCTTCAAGAGTGGTTGCCTTCAAGAGTAGAAGGCCTCAAGCTTGTATACCCCAATCTTCCAACAAACACCACGAGATTAGCTAGGATTTTAACACTAAGGATCAAAACCGAACACTTGAGAGACACCACTATGATGGCCGAAATTTTTAGAGTAAATTACTACTCTTCTCTTTCATTTTGTCATCCATGATCTTTATAATCTTAGAGAGAATATTGCCACCACCAACTCCCAATCAAAACACATGCAAGTATGACAACATGCATGTCATCCCATTGGACCAAACCACTTAGGGAAGACCACCCAATCAAGATCCATGCAAATGCATGAAATGTGATTGGACCAAGATCTTATCTTGGTAAGACAAAATGGGGGGGGGCACTTCTTTATTATATAAAAAAAATCAGATTTCTTTTATAAAATTCAAGTCTTGGTTTATATATTTATAACTTTTATAAACACTACATAAATGCAAGACTTTATACATCCTTTTAAAATGTTATTTAACCCATTAAATAACAAAATAAAATATTTTCTCAAAATAAATTATCCATATAATTTATTGGTTTCTCAAGTGTAATTATTTAGAACACCAATTTCTAAATCTTGTAAGTGTTAATATTTATTTGTTTTGATCATATCACAAATAAATAATATAATTGTTTGTCTAGCTTGTTATTGGGTATGACTCGACTTGGATCATAACGTACTAGCCACATCAATTTAATATGTGTCTTGGGCATACAGAGTCCAATATAAATCAATTGTCAAATGTCTTTGTGAAAACCATGTCAAAATGTTTATGTCAAAATGTTTATGAAATGTATATGTCAATATCAAAATGTCTATGTCAAATGTCAATCATGTAATGTGTAAACAAAATGTCATGTATGGCAAGTGATATATGTATCAACTAAACCATAGGTAAAAATGCACAAAACAATGTATTGAACTAAAACATGGTTTAAATCAATGTTATGTTTTGTGGAAATGCATGCTATACTGAATACTAACATTTATGCGGTGTGTTAAACGCATACATTCAAGCCTTGAGACAGACGGATAACCCTAAGTAAAGGTTATCAAATGTTTTCGGATTCAGTCATTCCTTTCATCCAAACTGACCCGGGATGTCAGGAACGGGATTTGTCAAGTCCTATGGTACCATTACTTACTACCGAGCGGCATAGCTAATGTTAATGAATGTATATAAGTCCTGTTCTTTACAAACCAAATGTCATACCGAATGTAAGCATGTGATGTGATGTCAATCTACTAAGTATGGACTAAATGAACATACATAGCATGAAAAGGTAAATGTAAATCAAATGTACTAAGTATGCGCTAAACGAAGATACATAGCATAAGATGTCATGTAAAACGATGTACTAAGTATGCACACAATGGACATACATAGAAAAAACATAATGAAATCATGTACTAATAGTGTACTAATGAACATAGCAAGTATATCATATGAAAATATGAAAAGCATGAAAGTAACAAGTAGGCACATGTGTTTCACCCCAAAACGTTTGGAAAACAGTAAAAGAGGGGACTATGTACTCACTTAAGGGTGCTTAGAAGTCTTGAACAACAACCAAGCAAAGCTAGAGGGATCACAGAATCAAACGGCACCCTATATAGATAACTACATAAATAACCGGACCTAAATCGGGAGATCGGATAGTATGGGGTTTCGTAAACCAAATGAGTATTGGAACTCATATGATATGGGTTAACAAAGCCTACATACTAAAATGAAACCTAACCTAAGTGATTACGACCCATTACGACCCGTTTAGGTAGCTTACGCCACTTTAACGCGCCGTTTGCGTAAAACGCGTCTGGAATGCCTAACTAGTCCTATGATAAGTAAAATATGCCTTCACATGTCTAATATAGTTACCTAATCAGTTTAGATGTCAAAATTTATGTTACATATGCTTAAAATGAATTTATGCGTAAAAAGGGTATTTTGGTAATTTACCTAAGGCATAAGTACGTATCATACAACTATTTAAACGACGTGACCATAAGGTATAACCTCGGAAGGTTATTCCCTATACAACTATGGTCATCTAATGTGTTCGGTTGGATCCTAAAGATCGACCAAATGGGTCGGGTTCGAAAGTATAAGCGATTTTTTAGATCGCTTACCTTTACGACCCTAGACAAGCACAAATCTAAAAGCGACGAGCTAAACATGCTAGAACATGTTTAGTAAAGTTAGAAAACAGGTTTGGTATTAAAACAAATGGTTTTACTACTCTAGAGTAGTTTGGTTACAAAATAAGTGAGAAAACGCATTTTGGCCGAAACTACGACTCGTCATTGAGCCTAGAGAACGTGGAAATCAGTAGGTATAGTCACTAGGGACTATAACCATCGTGATTACGCTCACGTTATGAAGTTCAAACGAACTTCGCATTGACCATAAACTGGTCAATGCAGAAAGTCAAACACAGTTTGACTTTAACGCTAAAACGAATGAAAAACGCTAAAGATTACTTACAGAAGGTCCCCGCAAGATTGAATTCCAAGTATTTCTCAGGTATGAAGTGATAACCACTCCAACTTAGAGAAAATCTCAGAATTCAAGTGAGAAATGAATGAAATGGGTTGGGTTTGTATAGGCATGGCACAACCGTTAGGATCGTTCATCGCGAAACGTGCTTCGATCTTGGCCGTACACATGGGCCCATTGTTTTGGGAAACCTTGGGCACCCCTAGATTCAGCCCATGGATTGAAAATACCATTTGCAATTGGGTTTGGAGTGCATAACAACTGTTAACAACTGGTAAAACTGATTTTGCACCTCTGGTGTCACACCCCGACCATGTGGAACAACAAGACGTGGCGGAAACGTCGGGGAGTGCTGTAACAGAATCATTGTTTCATAACACATGGAAATTTAAATATTGTTTTATTGATTAAATGAACTCATTGTTCTAATACAGTCAAATAAGTACAACTATGATCTTCCAAGTTTTAAAGTTGCTAAGGCACGAGTCCATCCTAAATGTAGCATGTATCAACAATCATCTCAAGACAGCACCTGAAACATGTGTAAAAATAGGTACGTCAGCATAAAAATGCCTGTGAGATACATAGGTTTTTGTGAAAACGGAATTCATGACTTATGTTTGAGAAAATGTTTAGTCATGAACCTTGTAATTTGCTTTGTCTTGTAAATCATTTGAAAAACGATAAGATCAGATGATATGTATAAATAAGAGAATACTGTATGGTTAAATGAATAACCATGTAAACTGAGTTTGTATAAGATATGTTGTTTGTAAATCAATGTCTTGTGAAAAGTGTGTTATTTGTATAGAATGTTATATGTCTCAAATTGAAATGATTCAAATAACGCTACGATATGTAATTCCATACAAACACTTATGTATAGGAAGTGCCAGCGGCGTACCCACCATGCTTGTATCATATTACACACACCTCGTTACTTAAGTCACGTACGCAAACCAAACCACCAATATAGAATGTTCATGTTTAAACCAATAGTCCAAGGTTATTGTATAACTCAAGTTAAATGTAAACCATGTAATGTATAAACAAAAGTTATGTATGGTAAGTGGAATGAGATTTCTTAAACCACAAGTAAAAATGTACAAAACAAAGTGTTTGAATAAATCAAAAGTTATGCTTTGTAAGATAATGTAAGGTTAAACAAATAACCTTATAGTAGCATATTAACAGTATACTTTAGATTTGTAAATAACATATTAAAAATATGTTTTGGTTTGTTGATAAAATATATATGTTGGTTCTGTACAATTACCACATATGAGAGTATATCAAACTGTACTTTTGGGAGTATATCAAAATATACTTTAAAGGTGCGATTTAAGAATTCATTCAGACCTAGTGCATCAAACTACACCTTTGAGACTATAAGGATACCACAAAGGAAATCCCTATTTGGATGGAGAAACAAATTGGTTTCAGACATTCCGTGACAACAGGAATGGGGTGTCTAGTCCTATAGCGCTATATCATACTACCAATCGGTCTGGTGAACAAAATAAGTACTATTCCAACAATTTATTTTGTAATCTTTGAGAAATCAGTGTTTAAACCATAGATTGTCATTTAGTTTGTCAAAACATAAATACTAACATGTGTAATCAATTATAATTTGAAATCATGAAAATAAAAGATAGGTACACATGCTTCACCCCAAAACAGTTGAAAACAGTAAAAGAGGGGAACTATGTACTCACCTGAGATTGCTTAGTATTCCTTGTGTAATAATCACACAATGCTAGAGATCACGGGATATCAAACGGCACCTAATAGGTAGCTATATTAATATACCGGACCAAAATCGGAAGGATCGGAGAGTATGCGGGTTCGTAAACCAAACGAGTATGGAGACTCGTGTAATATTGTTTAACAAAACCTACATACTAAAATGAAACCTAACCTAAGTGCTTACGACCCATTACGACCCGTTTAGGTAGCTTATGCTACCTTAACGCGTCGTTCGCGTAGAACGCGTGTGGAACGCCTAACATCGTGGCCATAAGGTATAACCTCGGAAGGTTACAACTATGGTCACCTAATGTGTTTGGTCGGATCCTAATGATCGACCAAATGGGTCGGGTTCGAAAGTATAAGCGATGGTTTAGATCGTTTACCTTACGACCCTATATAAGCACTATACTAAAAGTGACGAGCTAAGCATGTTGGAACATGCTTAACTAAGTTTAGAAAACAGGTTTGGCATCAAAACAAACGGCTTTGATGCTCACGAGTAGTTTGGTTACAAAATACGCAAGAATGCGCATTTTGGCCGAAACTATGACTCGTCACTGAGCCTAGATAACGTGGTAATCAGTAGGTATAGTCGCCATGGACTATAACCGTCGTGATCACGCTCACGTTATGAAGTTCTAATGAACTTCGTGTTGACCGTAGGCTGGTCAATGTAGAAAGTCAACAAAACGTTGACTTTCGGACTCGAAAAGCGAATAAAAGAACGAAAGAACACTTACGAAGGGTCCCCAAATGCTAATCTAGATCAAAATGGCTCAGGTATGAAACAAAGGTTCCAACTTAGAGCTCTTGATCAGATTTTTGTGGGTTTTACTCAAAAAAGGGGGGGTATTTATAGGAAAAGTAAAGCCGTTAGGATCGTTTCTTGAATTTCGAGCCACGATCTTAAGCGTACACTTGTCACAAAGTTGTGGTGGCTCAAAATGACCCTTAGCTCCTGAAATGGTTAAAGGGCATTGCCCTTGGTGTGTTTGAAAGGCCAAATTTGCAAGAAAGACAAAATTTCTGTTACTGAAGGGGCCATGCGGCCCACATCAGGATATGCACAAACTCAGGCGGGCCGCCTGGGCCTGTCTGATCTGCACATACTTTCAGAAATGGCAGTTTTGGTCCCTGTTGCGTATTTAAGCCATTTCCGACACTTCTAAGGCCCGTAAAGCCAACTTTAAGGCCCTAAAATGACGCCTAAACATTGTGGACATGAAACATGCTCAAAAGCGCGTTCGTTTAATTACGACGGAATGCGCATAAGCGCGAAAAATGATCCAAATTGCGCGGCGAATGGATTTTTCTCATTCCAAACACTAAGGCATAATATTAGGATGCTTACATAAATTTTTTGGATGTCCGGATGTATTCAGAACGTAAGTTATGCGCGAAAGTGCAAACTTGTGCACTTTTTGACACTTTTAGTCCCTGAATGATCCAAAAGTTTATTTTAGCATACCAAACACTTCAAAGCCTATTTCTAAGCTATGTGAAGGATATTTATGGTATGTTTAACTCATGGTCATGTTCTGGAATGTATGTTACAGTTCAAATCGGCATACTTTTGCAGTTTGTCAAGTTTAGTCCCTGTAAGCGAATTAACTTGTTTTTGCCATACCAAAGCCTTCAAAACTTATTTCTAAGTTATGTAAAGGTTATTTAAGGTATGTTAAGCCTATGTCACTATTCCGGAGTGTTTGTTGGATTAAACTGATTATTTTTACGCATCAGAGCGCGTATAACCCTCCAGAAAGCGATTTAAAGCTTAAAATCGAACAAGAGTTGATATGTGCAAATGATACACATATTTTTTACAAATCCCAAGTATGAAATACAATATTTCATTGGTTTGGCATTTGTTGGATGGTTGAAGTGACACAGGTGTCACAGTCTCCCCTACTTTAGGAAATTCCGTCCCGAAATTTAATTCTAGAGGAAACTTGTGAGGACAGTTGTGACAGTTTCGCCTTCTAATAGATCCATTGAACCCTTGAGTAAAACTCTGGGCCATGTTAGGACTCTTAGCGAATTTGTTAACCCTCAAAGTGAATTCCTTGCAATAGTAAAACATGGAATTTTGAACTACGGACAGAAGAACGTTTCTTATGAAGATTTATCATAGGAAACTTGGTGTGTGATTGAGATTAGAATTGGGGAGTGTGAGAATAAATGACATTGGTCGAGGTCCAAGACTTCTCCCGTATCATTATTCTTGTCACTAAAGGTCTTAACACATGACAAAGCTTCCTGTGGTTTCTGTGGACTGAATTCCATAATTATGTAGGCCTCCATAATTACGTAATTCCTTGCACAGTCCGCACAGTCCATTTCATAATGCGTAGGAATAATTACTTGAATAAACATGAAGCGACTCGACTAGACCACCAAAGGATCCTTTTAATTAGATTAACGAACGATCTTTTTAACTAGATCAACACATGATCTTCTTAACTAGACCGTCGTATAATCTCTTTAAATAGACCACTTAAGGGAGCTTTTTAGTTACATCATCACATGATATTTCTAGTCAGATTTTCAAAATCAATCTGTTTAACCAGACCATTCAAGAGGTCCAATTATAGAATAATACTTTATAACCCGAGGGGACTTAACTGCAATGTTGAAGTCCACTAAGGATTTAAGATAGTATTTTTGGGTATCCTATTATGAATCTCTCGTATGAGATATGAAAGATTCTATGAGGATTTGGATGGATCACATACAACCACAAAACATGTAAGAACGCACATAAGCACAAATTTTGTTAACTTGGTTCTTTATTTTGTTACCTTTAGGTATGGATATTTAAAGCACACTAGGAATCCAATCCATGGATTGCATTTGGCACTTTAATGATTTTTAAAGATCTATCTATAAAGATAGAGGGATTCTCAATAAGAGTTTAGCTTTGTTTCTTAAAAGAAACGAGTGTTTAAGGTTCTTGGGGAGATCACAAGTGATCATAAAATGACAGAACCATACGAGTAGTTTGTCTTTGGGTTGACATCATAAGGTTTCATCAAGCATTCACACAAACGCATAAGTTTTGCAGAAATAAAAACAACAAATCTTTATTTATGTAACAACGGAATTGTATTGAAGTGTCACAAGATAACAACCAAGGAAATACAAAACACTAATTGTTCACTGTTGCATCATTGTTCATGTTTGCCTCATTGATGTTGAACACTCGTCCACGCGCTGGAGGCATGTTAACAAGCCTTGGGCAATTGTTCCTGTAGTGGGTAAGGTCACCACAGTTATAACATGACCCTGGAGGGAACCGTGCTTGAACAGCAGCAGGGTTTGCAGCAGCTTGATTTGCATAACGACAAACATTGATCAAATGTCCCAATCGCCCACAGTGGGTACATTTGTGACACTGCTCTTGCTCTAGATGATGACGGTTGCACTTGTTGCACAAAGGTGCGGTACCAACATAGTTTTGTCTTTTACGAGGTTGTGCTGGCTGGTTTGGTGCAACCTGTTTGTCTTGAGCAGTTACAGCGTAGCTTTGAGAGGCTTTGCGCTTCTTCTTCTTGGACACCTCACCATTTTCTTCCTTTGGTTCCACATGAGCAGTCTTGTCAGATGGTCTTAAGTCGCCCTTCCAAAACAGCTTGCGCTTCCTGATATGGGATTCAGTCAGAGTGGCAGCCAATTCAATGGCTTGTTTGACAGTAGTAGGGTTGCTGCCAGTAACGATATCCTGAACTACGTCAGGAAGACCATCAATGTATTTCTCAATCGCCTTATCTAGAGGCGTAACCATAGTAGGGCATAACAAGCTCAATTCCTCATAGCGGTCAGTATTGGCTCGATGTTCCCCACTGTCTTGCTTCAAATCATCAAATTCTCTTTCTAGAGCCCTAAGCTCATGACGAGGACAGAATTCCTTCATCATAAGAGCCCTAAGCTCGGCCCAAGTCTGTGCTAATGCAACCTCAGCACCGCGGTCTGTCATAACCCCGTTCCACCACGTTAGAGCCCTCTTCTGAAACACACTCAAAGAAAACTCGACCTTGTGATTTTCAGGACACTAAACATGACGGAAAGTATTCTCAATGCTCTCGAACCATTGAAGAAGCCCAGTTGCTCCCTCAGAACCATTAAACTTGAGCGGTTTAGCCGAGTTAAAATTCTTGAAATTGCATGGAGCATTGTTGTTGTTGATGGCTTGAGTTATTTGAGCATAAAGATTTGGGAAGGCAGCAGCCATTTACTGCGCGATGATTTCCGCCAGTTCGGCATTCGCTATCTGATTGTCGCGTCGAGGAGGCATTCTAAAAGAGGAAACATGAGAGGAAACGAGTGAGAGAATTAGACGAAAAGAATGAGATGAAACAAATCTGAAGAAAGCAAGGATAATGGTCATTTGTTTGTTACTACAAAGCAACAAACGACCCCTGGTGATTAATCAAAGTAAATAGGTCAAAAATAATGTATCGTGAA
Source organism: Helianthus annuus (assembly GCF_002127325.2). Lineage (NCBI taxonomy): Eukaryota > Viridiplantae > Streptophyta > Magnoliopsida > Asterales > Asteraceae > Helianthus > Helianthus annuus. The sequence goes on along the minus strand of NC_035446.2, from coordinate 37,410,913 downwards.
GACATGCTCGCTTATAAGTGGACACTCACCCCAAGAGTTCCCAGGTAAGAGTGACTGGTCCGATTATGTGGATTTGTACGAACACTCTAGCCTTAGACAGAAAACTCAGAGTACAGGCATCCACTCTTCCAGATTGCACGTGTTCACATTATTTAGACCAACTTTGACAGGATTTTGAAAACTTAAAGGGTTCAAAACCATATAATAAATCATCCTAGAACAGATGATTAGTTTTCAAAGCGGGAGAGAAATTTATGTTATTATTGTGGTTGTCACCTAAGAATAAGTGACGGTATTGTTTTAAAACTAAACACAAGAAAACTTGTGTTAGGGTCCTAGGAAGGTTATAGTCTCGGTCAAATCATTACTAATAACCTAATTCCCTATAACCATTGGCTCTGATACCAACTTTTCTGTCACATCCCGACCACGTGGAACAACAAGACGTGGCGGAAACGTCGGGGAATGTTGTAACAGAATCATTTTTTCATAACAAATGGAAATTTAAATATTGTTTTATTGATTAAATGAACTCATTGTTCTAATACAATCAAATAAGTACAACTATGATCTTCCAAGTTTTAAAGTTGCTAAGGCACGAGTCCATCCTAAATGTAGCATGTATCAACAATCATCTCAAGACAGCACCTGAAACATGTGTAAAAATAGGTACGTCAGCATAAAAATGCCTGTGAGATACATACGTTTTTGTGAAAACGGAATTCATGACTTATGTTTGAGAAAATGTTTAGTAATGAACCTTGTAATTTGCTTTGTCTTGTAAATCATTTGAAAAACGATAAGATCAGATGATATGTATAAATAAGAGAATACTGTATGGTTAAATGAATAACCATGTAAACTGAATTTGTATAAGATATGTTGTTTGTAAATCAATGTCTTGTGAAAAGTGTGTTATTTGTATAGAATGTTATATGTCTCAAATTGAAATGATTCAAATAACGCTACGATATGTAATACCATACAAACACTTATATATAGGAAGTACCAGCGGCGTACCCACCATGCTTGTATCATATTACACACACCTCGTCACTTAAGTCACGTACGCAAACCAAACCACCAATATAGAATGTTCATGTTTAAACCAATAGTCCAAGGTTATTGTATAACTCAAGTTAAATGTAAACCATGTAATGTATAAACAAAAGTTATGTATGGTAAGTGGAATGAGATTTCTTAAACCACAAGTAAAAATGTACAAAACAAAGTGTTTGAATAAATCAAAAGTTATGCTTTGTAAGATAATGTAAGGTTAAACAAATAACCTTATAGTAGCATATTAACAGTATACTTTAGATTTGTAAATAACATATTAAAAATATGTTTTGGTTTGTTGATAAAATATATATGTTGGTTCTGTACAATTACCACACATGAGAGTATATCAAACTATACTTTTTGGGAGTATATCAAAATATACATTAAAGGTGCGATTTAAGAATTCATTCAGACCTAGTGCATCAAACTACACCTTTGAGACTATAAGGATACCACAAAGGAAATCCCTATTTGGATGGAGAAACAAATTGGTTTCAGACATTCCATGACAACAGGAATTGGGTGTCTAGTCCTATAGCGCTATATCATACTACCAATCGGTCTGGTGAACAAAACAAGTACTATTCCAACAATTACTTTTGTAATCTTTGAGAAACCTGTTTTTAAACCATAGATAGTCATTTAGTTTGTCAAAAGATAAATACTAACATGTATAATCAATTATACTTTGAAATCATGAAAATAACAGATAGGTACACATGCTTCACCCCAAAACAGTTGAAAACAGTAAAAGAGGGGAACTATGTACTCACCTGAGATTGCTTAGAAGTTCTTGTATGATAACCAAACAATGCTAGAGATTACGGAACATCAGACGGCACCTAATAGGTAGCTATGTTAATATACCGGACCAAATCGGAAGGATCGGATAGTATGCGGGTTCGTAAACCAAACGAGTATGGAGAGTCGTGTAATATGGTTTAACAAAGCCTACATACTAAAATGAAACCTAACCTAAGTGCTTGCGACCCATCACGACCCGTTTGGGTAGCTTATGCCACCTTACGCGTCGTTCGCGTAGAACGCGTCTGGAACGCCTAACATCTTGACCACAAGGTATAACCACGGAAGGTTATAGCTATGGTCACCTAATGTGTTTGGTCGGATCCTAATGATCGACCAAATGGGTCGGGTTCGAAAGTATCAGCGATGGTTTAGATTGCTTATCTTACGACCTTATATAAGCACTAAACTAAAAGTGACGAGCTAAGCATGTTAGAACATGCTTAACTAAGATTAGAAAACAGGTTTGGCATCAAAACAAACAGCTTTGATGCTCGCGAGTAGTTTGGTTACAAAATATGCAAGAATGCACATTTTGGCCGAAACTACGACTCGTCACTGAGCCTAGATAACGTGGTAATCAGTAGGTATAGTCACTATGGACTATAACCATCGTGATCACACTCACGTTATGAAGTTCCATGAACTTCGGGTTGACCATAGGCTGGTCAATGCAGAAAGTCAACAAAACGTTGACTTTCGGACTCGAAAAGCGAATAAAAGAACGAAAGAATACTTACGGAGGGTCCCTGAATGCTAATCTAGATCAAAATGGCTCAGGTATCAAACAATGGTTCCAACTTAGAGCCTTTACATCAGATTGTGTGAGTTTTTTGCAAAATGGGGGGGGGGGGTATTTATAGGAAAGGCAAAGCCGTTAGGATTGAAAGGCCAACTGCAAGTGGATTCAATGAATCTGCTATACTGGGGACTCCTTACGGACCGTATGGGTTTTGGCTTACGGTCCGTAAGCCCTTAGTTTGGCAGATTTACAGTTTTGGTCCCTGCAGCTCCAAAACTTGGTATTTGATGCATTTTTGACACGTTTAAGCCCCGTTAACCCCATTTCAAAGCTCTAATGTTAAAGTATAGGGAACTTAAAATGTGCTCAAAATATCTCGGATGTCGGTTCGTTTGGCCGTACGGTCGCGATGTTCGGTTAATTACGACGGAATGCGCATAAGCGCGAAAGACGATCCAAATTGCGCGACGAATGGATTTTTCTCATGCCATACACTAAGGCATAATATAAGGATGCTTACATAAATTTTTGGATGTCCGGATGTATTCAGAACGTAAGTTATGCGCGAAAGTGCAAACTTGTGCACTTTTTGACACTTTTAGCCCCTAAATGATCCAAAAGTTTGTTTTAGCATACCAAACACCTCAAAGCCTATTTCTAAGCTGTGTAAAGGATATTTATGGTATGTTTAACTTATGGACATGTTCCGGAATGTTCGTTACAGTTCAAATTGGCATACTTTCGCAGTTTGTCAAGTTTAGTCCCTGTAAGCGAATTAACTTGCTTTTGCCATACCAAAGCCTTCAAAACTTATTTCTAAGTTATGTAAAAGTTATTTAAGGTATGTTAAGCCTATGTCACTATTCCGGAGTGTTCGTTGGATTAAACTGGTTATTTTTACGCATCAGAGCGCGTATAACCCTCCAGAGAGCGATTTAAAGCTTAAAATCGAACAAGAGTTGATGTGTGCAAATGATACACATATTTTTACGAATCCCAAGTATGAGATACAATATTTCATTATTTTGGAATTTGTTTGATGGTTGAAGTGACACAGGTGTCACAAGCTCCATCTTGAAACAACTCAGTAACGTATGGGACTTGTTGTTCTGGCGTACAACCACTCATTCGAAAGATGGATTCCATACTTTCAATCCATTTCACAAAAGCTATGGCACCCCCAGTGCCGTCGAACTTCGGAGGCTTGTAATTGAGGAAGTGCCAGTAGGAACAACCGTTATTTTCTGAGGTGCCTCTGCTAGGTTCGAAGCGTAGGGCCTCGTGCTGTGCTATAGCTGCAGCAATTATCTTTTGAAGTTCCGCCTCTGAGGTGGGCATGCGCATTTCGCGTCTTGGTGGCATCTTCTAAAAGATGTTTCACGTAGGTTAGGTCATAGCAGGTGAAACGTACGTATGTATTAAACAATATCAGCACATAACATCTCATGTTATAAATAAATCAACCACATAACATCCCATGTCATAGAACATAAACAATAGATCACTGCGATTGCATTGCCACAAATCGAGACCAAAATGTAAGGTTTACAGGTACCCAACTGTATCATACAACATCAATGACCTAGTAGGGGACGACCCTAGGCAAGTCGTGCGTTCGCTGGACATGTTCAGGAATCTCTGGTTCGTCCATTTTCAAATTCCAGGACTCCATCTCAAGCTTCTGTATTCCAGTCTTAGAACCATGTTTCTCCTCAATCATTTCCTTGAGCTCGTCCCAGCTCAGTGCATAAGCAGCATCTGTACCAAGGGTCTGAATCCGAAGATCCTATCATGAGAGTGTGCCATCTAGAAATGACCCCAAGGTAAAGGTAACACTCTGTTGGGGCGAACAGTTAGTCATTCTTAGAATGGAGTCAATCTTTTCAGACCAATCGAGCAAATGCAACGGCGCTTCCTGTTTCGTCGAAGTTCAAAGGCTTGTAGTTCAGGAACTGCTTATAGGTGCGGTCAGTTGGGGGGGGGGGGTTATTTCCAGTAGTGCCATCGCTGTGCTTAGAGCGGAGTGCTTCATGTCATGCATTTGCCTGTGAGATGCGTTTTTGCAGCTCGGCTTCTATCCTTGGCAACATACTGGTGTTTGTGTCACGCCTGGGTGGCATTCTCTTCTACCGAAATGGCATGAAGTGGGTTAGACAACATTCCAATTATCTATGAGATACATAGCACCATAAGCCATCATGTACTCACCCAATTTTACACGTAAATATACTCAATGTGTGGGTGGGGAAATAAATTTCTGAGCCTTCACGTAGGCTTGCCAATGGCTTGTTGCTTGAAATAGAATGAACTCGAGGCTTCATCGCCTTGGTCATTCGTGTTCGAGTTATTTCCTGCTACATTGGTTTTCATTAGCTTGACCCGCAGAGTCCACCAGGATTTCTGTGCACTACAAGTCGTTATTACGTGGGCCCCCGTAATAATAAATTGTCTTGCACAGTTATCCCAAATTTTCTCTCGTCCAAGCAGATGATCAATCAAGGAGCAACAGCAGGTGCATCGGCATGAACAGGGTCATGCTCCAATGCGGTATTAGGAGCAACGCCTGGCTCAAGGGCCACGGCTGGCTCCCGATCAACAAACTCCATCTCAAAATCAGCTGGATCAACCATCACGGGGGGTTACAGGATCCTCCAAGGGCTTGTCTAAGTGTATGAACTCAAGGTCGTGGTCTGGATCAAAACCAGGTGGAAGAACAAGATCACCCTCAATACTGTGATCAAACTCAAAGCTGTGTGCGGGAACCGGTGCAGCTGATGATGCCGTATCAGGGTCGGCGTCGTGTGAATGGTGATGCACTCCCTGTATATGCGAAAATGCGGATGTCAGAAACTCAAATGAGTCTGGGACAGGGGAATGGGCATGAGTTTCCCCTGCAGGAGCGTCCGCAAGCAGTAGGCTAATACCAGCAGTGTAAGGCCTCCTAATCCAAGATCTCACTCAGCTAAAGCAACCAACAGGTGTGCGGAATCCACCTGATGATCAACCACTGTAGATGAAACACTAGAAAGCAAGGATTTGAGAGAGAAATCAAGAATACATTGAGTATTCTTGATGAAGATGAATGACGTCACTCACACAAAGCGCCGCCAGACAAAACACAATGATTAGGGAACAGAAATTCACACAGAAATCGTTACCTTGTCTATTCCATATTAAAGTATATATACAAGGTGAAACCCGGACTTTCAAGACTAACTAGAGAGCCCGGACAAACAAAAAGCACAAAGCTCAGAGCTTTTGCCACAAAACTCAGACAAAAGCTAATCAATACAAAACTCTGACTAACAAGAATCCTTCCAAACCTTGGACAAATTGTCCCTAGGAACTTCTTGGGACAAGTTGTCCCTAGGAACTTCTTGGGACTAAGTTTCCATAAAACTCTGACCAAGAGCTCCTTCCAAAACTTGGACAAATTGTCCCTAGGAACTTCTTGGGACTCACTATTGGCATTTGTACAATAAAGACCCTAAATATTGGAAGACTTGCACTTATCACCAAAAGTGCATTAACAAACTCCCCCTTGATCAGTGCATGGTCTTCATTGAGCTTGAGATCTTCAAACTTTCATTGGTAACATGGGAGTCATGCACTTATCACCTAAGGTGCATTAACAAACTCCCCCTTGATCAGTGCATGGTCTTCATTGGTCTTGAGATCTTCATCCTTTCTTCGAGAGCTGCTTCCTGCCCAGACCTTGCTCTTCACACAGAATTGAACTACCTTGATGAACTGATCAGCTAGCACACGATTTTCTTCAAGGTATTAGAGGTAGGGCGCCGAAGCTTCTTCAGATGTGCTTCCCTTAAGTTAGCAAGCCAAATCAGATCCAGCACTTTAGCAATCTCAACGTCACTTTCTTTTCAGAAATCACTGCTTCCCCAGTCTTGAGATGCACGATCCAGACGCACACAGCTTCTCCAAATCTACCATCCTGAGATGAACGATCCAGACCTGAAACACTTAACCCCGGATTAAGAAACTTGACCTCGGAGACATCGGCCCAAACCTGGATCCCAAGAATAAATTCCAATACCCCAGAATAAACAATTGAAATATTAAACAACGAACATTTAATAACTTATATAAACAATTTTCACAACACCAGAGTATTCTTAATAAGATAACTCGCACATAGAAACAAGAAAGCGAAATCTTTTTTTTTTTGTGGTTTTTTTTTTGACTGAAAGGAAAATAAACCTAGAACGTATTTACACTAATTATCTTTTTGTGAAGTCGGAGCAAAGGAATCATATTGGTTTTACTGTCAGTACCCAACACAAGAACCATAGCATTTTAGCTTTAATCTTTTAATAATGATATTGACAGTTCAAGACGTTCAACGATATTGTGGTCCACTTAAGTTTTAGCACGCTTTCGAACACTGTTTTCGAGATATGAAATTAAGTGTATTAATAGCTGACAGTAACTATGCTTACCCACCTCAGAATATACTCCCGTATCAAGGTATGCACGAGAGATCAACTTACTGGTGAGTATACCATTTATCATCTGTTTTTGACGTATAAGCTAATGTGAGATACTCACTTATTTGAATTTCAGATGCAAAGGGCACAGGAGCAAGTCATTTGTGATAGAATCACTTATTGAGGATAAACTTGACTCCCGCATAATATTGTGGGACATGTGATTGTTTATCACTTATTTGGGTCGGATGCATCATGTATTGAAGATATTTACACGTATGTATGGTATCATGGAAGATCTAGACTTGCGTCCCCGTTATTTCCGGTAAAAGAAACAACCATGATACCCAGATGATAAACAGCATAAAGACCACGTATCTCAGAACCTCGGCAATCTATCAAACGAAATTACGGTACCAAGACCATATATCCGAGAGATGCGCCACACGAGTTACGCAGTTCATTATGTTTATATACCAAAGACAGGTTCTTATTTACGCGTAAAACCTACCGAAGCAACGTATAATGAAGCTGTCACAGTTAACGGTTAATTTTATGCATATAACCATAGTCCTTCACCAGATACGACAACCCATGTACTATCATTTCCCTTATATCTCAACACGACTTCATTTTAAATTTTTCGAATGTTTTTGTATTTTTCTGAAATTTATCCTACAACTAAGTAAAATATTTTTGTAGTTTTTCAATTTTTCGAAAGCGGTAAGAACTGTACAGAAAAGATAAAATAAAGTTTCTATGCGAGTTTAGAAAGCATTTTACTCTGGGTTGATCATGCCAATCATTCGGACCAGATTTTCAAATCTAGCCCGATCGAATGTTTTCGTAAACAGGTCGGCAAGATTATCCAAGGTGTCTACCCTAACCACTTCTATTAAACCCTTCTCAGCACAGTCGCGAATAAAATGATGCCTAACATCTATGTGCTTAGTGCGTGAGTGATTTACTGGATTGTTTGTTATGGAAATGGCAGAGTTATTATCGACAAGGATAGGAGTTCGAGTAAAATTCAAACCGTAGTCCCTCATTTGCTGCTGAATCCACAAAACCTGAGCACAACAGCTTGAAGCAGCAATGTACTCGGCCTCGCACGTGGATAAAGAAACAGCAACCTGCTTTTTGCATTGCCAAGAGACAAGACGATTTCCAAGAAGTTGTGCGCCGCCAGAGGTTGACTTTCTGTTCAGCCGGCACCCTCCGAAATCTGCGTCAGCATATGCGATCAAATCCAGACCACCTTCAGCTGGATACCACAATACAAGCTTAGGCGTCCCTTTCAGATATCTGAAAATACGCTTGACTGCTTTCAAATGAGACTCCTTCGGAGTTGATTGGTACCTAGCACACAAACAAACAGAGAACATAATATCTGGTCGTGAAGCAGTAAGATACATCAGTGAACCTATCATTGCTCGATATAGCGTCGGATCCACTTCAGGATCTTTCACATCATCGGGTGAAAGCTTGAGATTTGTCGGGAGAGGCGTGTCATAGGGTAAGCTATCTTCCAGTCCAAATCTTTTGAGAATCTCGTGGACATACTTTGTCTGATGCACGTACGTCCCGGTTTTTTCTTGACTCACTTGAAGACCTAAAAAGAAGGATAACTCGCCCATCGCGCTCATTTCAAACTTTGACTTCATCACCGCTTCGAACTCACGACACAAATCTTCATTTGAAGAACCAAAAATTATGTCATCAACGTAAATTTGCACAATCAGAAAATCTCCCCCTTTCTTCAAAATGAACAGTGTGGAGTCAATTGCACCACGCGAGAACCCATGCTCCAAAAGATGCTTTGACAACGTCTCGTACCAAGCTCGAGGGGCCTGATGGAGACCGTAGAGAGCCTTGTCCAACAAATAGACCTTGTTGTCTAACCCTGGAGCTTCGAAACCCGGTGGTTGGGACACATACACAGTTTCATGCAGTTTCCCGTAAAGGAAGGCGCTTTTCACATCTAACTGATAGACTTTGATACGCATGTGTGCAGCAAAGGCTAGAAACAAACGAATAGCTTCCAGTCTTGCCACCGGTGCATAAACTTCGGTATTATCAATCCCTTCCTCCTGATTGAAGCCTTGAACAACCAACCGTGCTTTGTTTCTGACAACGACACCCTTATCGTCTTTCTTGCATTTGAAAACCCATTGCGTGTTGATTGCATGTTGGCCTTTTGGAAGATCGACCAAATTCCACACCTTTAACTTGTCGAACTGAGCTGTCACACCCCGACCACGTAAAACATCTAATCGTGGCGGAAACGTCGGGGAGTGTTGTAACAGAATTATTGTTTCACAACCATGGCATTTAAAGTTATATTTTATTTATCAATAAAAGAGGTACATTGTCTTGAAATAACTGAAACATAGAGTACATAACATGTTTTAATTAGACTAGCTTCATTTTAAAGTCACTAAGGCCCAAGTCCACCCTAGCGTATCACGATCAAGCTATGCATTAGCTCCTGAAACACATGTGAAAATAAAGTACGTTAGCATAAAAATGCCAGTGAGTAACATAGGTTTTGTGAAAATAGGATTCATGACTTAGGTTTTAGAAAAGGGTTGTTTAACAAAGTCAGTCATGATCCTTGTAACATGTTTTGTTTTATAAATCATTTGAAAAGCGATGATAAAGTAGATGATATGTGAAAAAGTAATGTAAGGATTAAATGAATAACTAAGTAAAATGAGTTTGTATATATATTTATCGAACAGTGTTGTAAAACAATGTCTTATGAAAAATGTGTTATTTGTAAGAAAAATGATTAAGTCCAAGTTGAATGACTTAAATAAACCACCCAATGAAAGTTGCCCATGTCTAAACCATTTGCCCAATGTTATTGTGAAAACCATGTCAAAATGTATATATATCAATATCAACATTGTCTATGTCAAATATCAATCATGTAATGTGTAATCAAAATGTCAATGTATGGTTAGTGAAATATGTATCAACTAAACCATAGGAAAAATGCACAAAACAGTGTATTGAAGTAAAACATGGTTTAAATCAACGCTATGTTTTGTGGAAAATGCATGCTATAATGAATACAAACATTTATGCGGTATTGTGAAAATGCATACATCCAAGCCTTGCAACTGTGGTGATAAACCTTTAAACAAATTAAAGGTCTATCTGTCTAAATGTTTTAATCGAATTCGGTCATTCCTTCCAATCCAAACATACCCAGGATTTCAGGAACGGGAGTTGTCAATTCCTATGGTACCATTACCTACTAACGAGCGGCGTGATCAATGTTAATGAATGTATATTGTCCCACTTAAACAAACCAAATGTCATACCCAAAATGTAAGCATGAAAATGTCATGTAAAACAAATGCACTAAGTATGATGAACATACATAGCGTGAAAATGTCATGTAAAATAAATGCACTAAGTATGATGAACATACATAGCGTGAAAATGTCATGTAAAACAAATGTACTAAGTATAATGAACATACATAGCGTGAAAATGTCATGTAAAACAAATGTATTAATGAACATAGCAAGTATATGATATGAAAGCATGAAAAGAATGAAAGTAACAAGTAGGCACATGTGTTTCACCCCAAAATGTTTGGAAAACAGTAAAAGAGGGGACTATGTACTCACTTGAGATTGCTTAGAAGTCGTAGAACAACCACCAAGCAATGTTAGAAGATCACGGAATCAAACAGCACCTATAAAGGCACCTACATTAATAACCGGACTTATCGGAGGATCGGGTAGTACGAGGGTTCGCAAACCAAATAAGTGTGGGAACTTATGTAATATGGTTTGACAAAGCCTACATACTAAAACGAAACTTATCCTAAGTGCTTTTGACCCGATACGACCCGCTTAGGTAGCTTATGCTACTTTAACGCGTCGTTTGCGTAAAACGCGCTTGAAACGCCTAACTAGCCCTATGACAAGCAAGATATGCCTTAACACACTTAATATTGTTGCTAAATCAGTTTAGGTGTCAAAAATTATGTTACATAAGTTTAAAATGAATTTTAGTGTAAAAAGGGTATTTTGGTAATTTACCTAAGGCATAAGAACCGCTTGTCATACAACTACTCAAATGGCGTGACCATAAGGTATAACCTTGAAAGGTTATTCCCTATACACTATGGTCACCTAATGTGTTTGGTCGGATCCTAATGATCGACCAAATGGGTCGGGTTCGTAAGTATAAGCGATTGATTAGATCGCTTACCCTTACGACCCTAAACAAGCACAAAACTAAAAGCGACGAGCTAAACATGCTAGAACATGTTTAGAAAACAGGTTTTGGTATTAAAACAAACGGTTTTAATACCCTAAAGTAGTTTAGTTACAAAATGCGCAAGAAAACGCATTTTGACCGAAACTACGGCTCGTCACTAAGCCTAGATAACGTGGTAATCAGTAGGTATAGTCGCTAGGGACTATAACCAACGTGATTACGCTCACGTTATGAAGTTCAAACGAACTTCGCATTGACCATAAACTGGTCAATGCAGAAAGTCAAACAAAGTTTGACTTTCGGACTCGAAAAGCAATAAAAGAACGAAAGAATACTTACAACGGGTCCCCGCAAGATTGAATTCCGAGTACTCTCAGGTATGAAGTGTCAAAGCACCCCAACTTAGAGAGCAACCTCAGAATTCAAGTGTGAGGGAAATGGGCAAGACATGGAGGGGTATATATAGGATTTGGTGAACCGTTAAGATCGTTCCTCGCAAAGCGTGCTTCGATCTTGGCCATCCATGTGTACCCATAGTTTTTAAAAACCATTTGAGCCCATTATTTCAGTCCCCTGATTTGAAAATACCATTTGCAATGGGTTTAGAGGTGCAAGACAGCTGCATATAGCTGTTTTCAACAATTTTTCGTATCTGGGGACCTCACGCGGCCCGCCTAAAGTTTGGGAGAATCCTTACGCGCCCCGCCTGAGGAAAATTTGACAGATTTGTCACTTTTGGTCCCTACAGCTTAGAAACATGCGTTTCTGCCCATTTTTGACACGTTTAAGCCCCGTTAACCTCATTTCAAGGCTCTAAAATGAAGTTAAAGTATAGGGGACTCAAAACATGCTCAAAAATATCTCGGATGTCAGTTCGTTTGGTCGTACGGTCGCGATGTTCGCTTAATTACGACGGAATGCGCATAAGCGCGAAAAACGATCCAAATTGCGTGACGAATGGATTTTTCTCATGCCAAACATTAAAACATAATATTTTAATGCTTACATAAATTTTTGGATGTCCGGAAGTAATCAGAACGTAAGATATGCGCGAAAGTGCAAACTTATGCACTTTTTGACACTTTTAGTCCCTGAATGAGCATAAAGTTTATTTTAGCACACCGAACCCCTCAAAGCCTATTTCTAAGCTATGTAAAGGATATTTAAGGTGTGTTTAACTTATGATCATGTTCCGGAATGTTCGTTACAGTTCAAATCGGCATACTTTCGCAGTTTGTCAATTTTAGTCCCTGTAAGCGAATTAACTGAATTTTGCCATACCAAAGCCTTTGAAACTTATTTCTAAGTTATGTAAAGGTTATTTAAGGTATGTTAAGCATAAAATGATGTTCCGAAGTATTTGTTGCATATAACTGATTACGTTTTCGTACCAGTTTGCGTAAAATTTTCCAGAAAGCGATATAGAGTTTGAAATCGAATAAAGCCAAAACATGAAAAACATCAAACATGAATAAACAAACATTGGGATCAAATAACTTTATTTCATTGATAACCGAACTGTTTACAATGATTACAAGCACAAATGTCACAGTCTCCCCTACTTGTGGGAATTTCGTCCCGAAATTCGTTTAGAGGAAACTCGTGGGAATAGATGTGGATACTTCGCCTTCATTTGATCTTCACGTTCCCAAGTAAACTCAGGTCCACGTTTAGATTCCCAGCGAACTTTAACTAATGGAATGCGCTTGCGTTTAAGCCATTTGACTTCACGATCCATAATTTCCACAGGTTTCTCAACAAAGTGTAGTGTTTTATCAATACGAATTTCGTCAACTGGTATGTGGAGGTTCTTATCAGCTAAGCACCTTTTGAGGTTGGATACGTGGAAAGTTGGATGAACATTTCCAAGTTCAGGAGGCAATTGAAGTCTGTAGGCTACCTTACCAATTCTTTCAACGATCTGGAATGGTCCAACGTATCTAGGTGCTAGTTTTCCTTTCTTTCCAAATCTGATCACACCTTTCCAAGGTGAGACCTTAAGTAATACTCGATCACCGACTTGAAAATCCAAGGGCTTGCGTTTTAGGTCCGCGTAACTCTTTTGACGGCTTCGAGCTGCCTGTAAGTTATCACGAACTTTCTTAACCTTGTCAGTTGTCTCCAGAATGAGGTCAGGTCCAGTAATCTGAGCCTCACCTATCTCATTCCAGCAGACTGGTGAACGACATTTTCGACCATAGAGAGCCTCGAAAGGAGCCATGTTGATGCTGGAGTGATAACTGTTGTTGTAGGAGAATTCAATCAATGGAAGATGTGAATCCCAACTACCACCGAAGTCGATCACACAAGCTCTAAGCATATCCTCCAATGTCTGGATTGTTCTTTCAGTTTGGCCATCAGTTTGTGGATGATAGGCTGTGCTCAGATTGAGTTGGGTCCCCATAGCAGATTGCATGGTTCTCCAAAATCGAGAAGAGAAACGAGCATCCCTGTCCGAAATAATGTTCAAAGGAACACCATGTCGAGATACAATTTCATCCACGTAGATTTTAGCCAAATCATCAGCAGAAAAATCCTCACGGATTGGCAAGAAATGCGCTGATTTAGTAAGACGATCAACAATTACCCAGATGGCGTCATGTCCTTTCTTAATGCGCGGAAGTTTAGTAATGAGATCCATAGTGATGTTTTCCCATTTCCAAACTGGAATCTCTGGTTGCTCTAAAAGACCATAAGGATGTTGGTGTTCAGCCTTAACCTTAAGACAAGTAAGGCATTTTGAAACGTATAAGGCAATGTCTTTCTTCATACCAGGCCACCAATACCGAGTACGAAGATCCTTATACATTTTGTCTGAGCCATGATGAATAGAATAACGAGACTTATGGGCCTCATCCATAAGCAAAGCACGAAGGTCATCTTGGCTTGGGACCCACAAACGGTCCATGAAATAATACGATCCATCTTCCTTCAGAACAAGATCAGGCTTAATGTGATAGGGTAATTCCTTACCCATCAAGTCTTGTAAAACACAAGCATGCTGAGCCTGAGAAATGCGGGCTTGAATATCGGATCGAGCTTGGATAGCAGATTGATCACGAATACAATGAAGCATAGTACGTTCCTTACGACTTAATGCGTCAGCCACGACATTCGCTTTACCAGGATGGTAGCGAATTTCGCAATCATAGTCGTTTAGGAGTTCGACCCAACGTCTTTGCCTCATGTTGAGTTCCTTCTGGTTGAAGATGTGCTGGAGACTTTTGTGGTCAGTGAAAACCACGCATTTTGTACCGTACAAATAGTGTCTCCAGATTTTGAGAGCGAAAACAACTGCACCTAACTCAAGATCATGAGTGGTGTAGTTTCTCTCATGTACCTTCAATTGTCTAGATGCGTAGGCTATGACTTTGTTCCTTTGCATCAGAACACAGCCAAGACCCAATTTCGATGCATCACAGAAGACGACAAAATCATCATTGCCCTCAGGCAGAGTTAGAATAGGTGCATCACAAAGCTTCTGCTTCAAGGTCTGAAACGCTTCTTCTTGCTTAGAACCCCATTCAAAGGGTTTGTTTTTCTGAGTTAGAGCAGTTAGGGGAACTGCAATCTTCGAGAAGTTTTTAATGAAGCGGCGGTAGTAACCCGCAAGACCAAGAAAAGAACGAACCTCAGTAGGAGTAGTTGGCGTATCCCAATCCTTAATCGCACTGATCTTGGAGGGATCTACATGAATACCTTGTTCGTTGACAATATGTCCCAAAAATTGAACTTCCTTAAGCCAAAATTCGCACTTGGAGAATTTGGCAAAAAGTTGTTCTTTCTTTAGGAGTTCCAGAGTAAGACGAAGATGTTGCTCGTGATCAGCTCGCGTCTTAGAATAAATCAAGATATCATCAATGAAAACGATGATGAACTTATCTAAATAAGGCTTGCAGACCCTATTCATCAAGTCCATGAAAACAGCAGGAGCATTGGTCAAACCGAATGGCATGACTGTGAACTCATAATGCCCATATCGAGTGCGGAATGCTGTTTTGGGAATATCCTCTTCATGCACACGAAGTTGATGATACCCAGAACGAAGATCAATCTTCGAAAAGCAAGTAGCACCCTGTAACTGGTCAAAGAGATCATCAATGCGAGGTAGGGGATATCGATTCTTGATGGTAAGCTTATTCAGCTCACGATAATCGATACACATTCTGAAGGATCCATCCTTTTTCTTGACAAAGAGAACGGGAGCACCCCAAGGAGAAAAGCTAGGACGGATAAAACCTTTGTCAGAAAGCTCCTGAAGCTGCTTAGATAGCTCTTGTATCTCAGACGGTGCAAGGCGATACGGAGCTCTAGCAATAGGATTTGCACCAGGTACGAGATCGATATGGAACTCGACTTGGCGTGCTGGGGGTAGACCAGGCAATTCTTCAGGAAACAGCTCCGGATAATCCCGAACAACAGGGATATCTTGAATAGACTTACCTTGGTCTTTATCTGCCGTAACATGTGCCAAGAAGGCCACATAGTTCTTTCGCAGATACTTTCGAGCTTGAGAACAAGACATAAGCTTGAGGCTACTAACAGGTTTGTCACCACGAACCTGTAGGATCTCACCTGACGGGAGCGGCACACGAACGATCTTCTCGAAACAAACCACTTCTGCGCGATGCTTGGCTAACCAATCCATACCCACAATAATGTCGATACTTCCAAGACGCATAGGCGTGAGGTCAATAGGAAAAAGATGGTTGCTAAGGTTTAATTGGCAGTTGCGAAGAATGGAATTAAGAACAATGGGTTCACCATTCGCAACTTCAACAGTCAAAGGTTTACCTAGTTTTGTTCTAGACACGCGAAGCAATGGTTCGAAAGATAAAGACACAAAACTTTTATCGGCCCCTGAATCAAAAAGAACAGACGCAGGTTGATTATTAACTAAGAACGTACCGTTCACCACCTCGTTGTCTGCCTGCGCCTCAACAGCATTCATATTGAAAGCTCGTCCACGAGCCTGAGCCTGAACTGGATTTGCATTAACCAGCCTTGGACACTGGTTTCGATAATGAGTCAGGTCTCCACAATTAAAGCATGAGCCGGGAGGGTAGTGAGGTCGTGCAGCTTGCTGTTGAACAGGTGGTTGAGCTACCTGATTTCGAGCAAAACGACAAACTTCTGCAAGATGACCCGACTTCCCACAGCTGGTACAGAAACGACACGGGAGTTGTTGCTGATGATGACTATTGCACCTATTGCACAAAGGTGCATTCCCTTCATACCGCTTCTTCGCGGGAGGCTGCGCTGGCTGATTGGGTGCTGCCTGGTTCTGTTGGGCAGTGATAGCAAAGTTTTGGGAAGCCTTTCGCTTCCTAGAGCCCCTTGATGAGCCAGAATCCTTCCCTTTCTTACCTTTCTTGCTATCCCCTTTGTCAGAATCCTGCTTCTTACCCTTGTCACCCTTCCTATGCAATTTCCCCTTTCTGACCTGCGATTCTGTTAATGTCGCAGCTAACTCAATGGCCTGACGGACAGTGGTAGGTTTACTCCCGGTAACAATGTCTTGCACAGAATCAGGTAGACCATCGATGTATCTTTCGATAGCTTTGTCAAGTGGGGTGACCATTGTTGGGCATAGCAAACTCAACTCTTCATATCTATCAGTGTACGCCCGGTGCTCACCACTAACCTGTTTCAGATTGTCAAACTCCCTTTCCAACTTTCGTAGCTCATGACGAGGACAGAACTCACTCATCATGAGAGTCCTTAGCTCAGCCCATGATTGTGCTAAAGCGACTTCAGCACCTCGATCTCTCATAACCCCGTTCCACCATGTCAACGCCCTCTTCTGAAAGACACTTGAAGCAAACTCGACCTTGCGATTATCAGGACACTGAACATGACGAAAAGTATTCTCAATGCTCTCAAACCATTGAAGAAGCCCAGTTGCTCCTTCGGTACCACTGAACTTGAGTGGTTTAGCCGAATTGAAACTCTTAAAGTTACAAGGAGCGTTCTGATTGACGTTTGCTTGGTTAAACTGAGCAATAAGATTCGGGAACGCCGTAGCCATATGCTGTGCGATGATTTCCGCCAGTTCGGCATTGGGTAGCTGATTTTCGCGTCGAGGAGGCATGCTAAAGAAAAGAGGAAAACACGAGAGGAAACGAGTGAGATGATTAGATGAAAAGAATGAGATGAAACAAAATCAACAAAGCAAGGATGGTGGTCATTTGTCTGTATCACAAAGCAAACAAATGACGCACAGTGACCAATCAAAGTAAATGGGTCCATAAACAATGCTTAACGAAGACATGCTCGCCTATAAGTGAACACTCACCCCAAGAGTTCCCAGGTAAGAGTGACTGGTCCGATTATGTGGATTTGTACGAACACTCTAGCCTTAGACAGAAAACTCAGGGTACAGGCATTCACCCTTCCAGTTTGCACGTGTTCACATCATTTAGACCCAAACTTTGACGGGATTTTGAAAACTCGAAAGGCACAAGGCCAAAAGAATCATTAAAGCAAATGATAAATTTCCAAAATCAATTTGAAAAGTCAAAAGGGTTCAAACAATAAAATGGATCATTTGAAAAAAAAAATGGAGGATTGTTTTTTTCAGAAACCGTTTTAGAAATCTGGGTTCTTGTTTTGATGATCACCTAAGGATAGGTGAAGTGCATGTTTTAAAATCTAAACACAAGACAACTTGTGTTGGGGTCCTAGAAAGGTTATAGTCTAGGTCAAAGCGTTACTAATAACCTAATTCCCTATAACCATTGGCTCTGATACCAACTCTTCTGTCACACCCCGACCACGTAAAACATCAAATCGTGGCGGAAACGTCGGGGAGTGTTATAACAGAATTATTGTTTCACAACCATGGCATTTAAAGTTATATTTTATTTATCAATAAAAGAGGTACATTGTCTTGAAATAACTGAAACATAGAGTACATAACATGTTTTAATTAGACTAGCTTCATTTTAAAGTCACTAAGGCCCAAGTCCACCCTAGCGTATCACGATCAAGCTATGCATTAGCTCCTGAAACACATGTGAAAATAAAGTACGTTAGCATAAAAATGCCAGTGAGTAACATAGGTTTTGTGAAAATAGGATTCATGACTTAGGTTTTAGAAAAGGGTTGTTTAACAAAGTCAGTCATGATCCTTGTAACATGTTTTGTTTTATAAATCATTTGAAAAGCGATGATAAAGTAGATGATATGTGAAAAAGTAATGTAAGGATTAAATGAATAACTAAGTAAAATGAGTTTGTATATATATTTATCGAACAGTGTTGTAAAACAATGTCTTATGAAAAATGTGTTATTTGTAAGAAAAATGATTAAGTCCAAGTTGAATGACTTAAATAAACCACCCAATGAAAGTTGCCCATGTCTAAACCATTTGCCCAATGTTATTGTGAAAACCATGTCAAAATGTATATATATCAATATCAACATTGTCTATGTCAAATATCAATCATGTAATGTGTAATCAAAATGTCAATGTATGGTTAGTGAAATATGTATCAACTAAACCATAGGAAAAATGCACAAAACAGTGTATTGAAGTAAAACATGGTTTAAATCAACGCTATGTTTTGTGGAAAATGCATGCTATAATGAATACAAACATTTATGCGGTATTGTGAAAATGCATACATCCAAGCCTTGCAACTGTGGTGATAAACCTTTAAACAAATTAAAGGTCTATCTGTCTAAATGTTTTAATCGAATTCGGTCATTCCTTCCAATCCAAACATACCCAGGATTTCAGGAACGGGAGTTGTCAATTCCTATGGTACCATTACCTACTAACGAGCGGCGTGATCAATGTTAATGAATGTATATTGTCCCACTTAAACAAACCAAATGTCATACCCAAAATGTAAGCATGAAAATGTCATGTAAAACAAATGCACTAAGTATGATGAACATACATAGCGTGAAAATGTCATGTAAAATAAATGCACTAAGTATGATGAACATACATAGCGTGAAAATGTCATGTAAAACAAATGTACTAAGTATAATGAACATACATAGCGTGAAAATGTCATGTAAAACAAATGTATTAATGAACATAGCAAGTATATGATATGAAAGCATGAAAAGAATGAAAGTAACAAGTAGGCACATGTGTTTCACCCCAAAATGTTTGGAAAACAGTAAAAGAGGGGACTATGTACTCACTTGAGATTGCTTAGAAGTCGTAGAACAACCACCAAGCAATGTTAGAAGATCACGGAATCAAACAGCACCTATAAAGGCACCTACATTAATAACCGGACTTATCGGAGGATCGGGTAGTACGAGGGTTCGCAAACCAAATAAGTGTGGGAACTTATGTAATATGGTTTGACAAAGCCTACATACTAAAACGAAACTTATCCTAAGTGCTTTTGACCCGATACGACCCGCTTAGGTAGCTTATGCTACTTTAACGCGTCGTTTGCGTAAAACGCGCTTGAAACGCCTAACTAGCCCTATGACAAGCAAGATATGCCTTAACACACTTAATATTGTTGCTAAATCAGTTTAGGTGTCAAAAATTATGTTACATAAGTTTAAAATGAATTTTAGTGTAAAAAGGGTATTTTGGTAATTTACCTAAGGCATAAGAACCGCTTGTCATACAACTACTCAAATGGCGTGACCATAAGGTATAACCTTGAAAGGTTATTCCCTATACACTATGGTCACCTAATGTGTTTGGTCGGATCCTAATGATCGACCAAATGGGTCGGGTTCGTAAGTATAAGCGATTGATTAGATCGCTTACCCTTACGACCCTAAACAAGCACAAAACTAAAAGCGACGAGCTAAACATGCTAGAACATGTTTAGAAAACAGGTTTTGGTATTAAAACAAACGGTTTTAATACCCTAAAGTAGTTTAGTTACAAAATGCGCAAGAAAACGCATTTTGACCGAAACTACGGCTCGTCACTAAGCCTAGATAACGTGGTAATCAGTAGGTATAGTCGCTAGGGACTATAACCAACGTGATTACGCTCACGTTATGAAGTTCAAACGAACTTCGCATTGACCATAAACTGGTCAATGCAGAAAGTCAAACAAAGTTTGACTTTCGGACTCGAAAAGCAATAAAAGAACGAAAGAATACTTACAACGGGTCCCCGCAAGATTGAATTCCGAGTACTCTCAGGTATGAAGTGTCAAAGCACCCCAACTTAGAGAGCAACCTCAGAATTCAAGTGTGAGGGAAATGGGCAAGACATGGAGGGGTATATATAGGATTTGGTGAACCGTTAAGATCGTTCCTCGCAAAGCGTGCTTCGATCTTGGCCATCCATGTGTACCCATAGTTTTTAAAAACCATTTGAGCCCATTATTTCAGTCCCCTGATTTGAAAATACCATTTGCAATGGGTTTAGAGGTGCAAGACAGCTGCATATAGCTGTTTTCAACAATTTTTCGTATCTGGGGACCTCACGCGGCCCGCCTAAAGTTTGGGAGAATCCTTACGCGCCCCGCCTGAGGAAAATTTGACAGATTTGTCACTTTTGGTCCCTACAGCTTAGAAACATGCGTTTCGGCCCATTTTTGACACGTTTAAGCCCCGTTAACCTCATTTCAAGGCTCTAAAATGAAGTTAAAGTATAGGGGACTCAAAACATGCTCAAAAATATCTCGGATGTCAGTTCGTTTGGTCGTACGGTCGCGATGTTCGCTTAATTACGACGGAATGCGCATAAGCGCGAAAAACGATCCAAATTGCGCGACGAATGGATTTTTCTCATGCCAAACATTAAAACATAATATTTTAATGCTTACATAAATTTTTGGATGTCCGGAAGTAATCAGAACGTAAGATATGCGCGAAAGTGCAAACTTATGCACTTTTTGACACTTTTAGTCCCTGAATGAGCATAAAGTTTATTTTAGCACACCGAACCCCTCAAAGCCTATTTCTAAGCTATGTAAAGGATATTTAAGGTGTGTTTAACTTATGATCATGTTCCGGAATGTTCGTTACAGTTCAAATCGGCATACTTTCGCAGTTTGTCAATTTTAGTCCCTGTAAGCGAATTAACTGAATTTTGCCATACCAAAGCCTTTGAAACTTATTTCTAAGTTATGTAAAGGTTATTTAAGGTATGTTAAGCATAAAATGATGTTCCGGAGTATTTGTTGCATATAACTGATTACGTTTTCGTACCAGTTTGCGTAAAATTTTCCAGAAAGCGATATAGAGTTTGAAATCGAATAAAGCCAAAACATGAAAAACATCAAACATGAATAAACAAACATTGGGATCAAATAACTTTATTTCATTGATAACCGAACTGTTTACAATGATTACAAGCACAAATGTCACATGAGCTAACTCCTCTTGCATCGCCTCACACCAAGAATTATCCTTCAGAGCCATCTGATAGTTCTTCGGCTCTATCTGAGAGATAAAACATTCATGCAGGCTAAGATTGTAGATTTCCTTTTTCTTGATAGCAGAGAACAGACATTGCATTTCTGAAATACTCCTTCGCGTTTGCACTCCCGCAGCTAGATTCCCAATAATATTATCAACAGGATGATGAATATTTGTTCTTGGAACTGGGATTGCAGGAGCTTGAAGATTGTTTCCCAAATTTGATTGAATCTCCCCCTCAACATTTGCATTACTACTAGAAGCTCCACCATTACCAGAAGACGCATCAACATTTGGATATGCTGAAAAGTCAACGTATAGATCTCCACTTGTAGTTTGAGCGACTGCATTGGGGATCTGCTCAGCAGCAACATCATTTACAGTCTAAGAATCAGCGACTGGAACATTCGAAGACACATTTGTAGGAATACTTGCTCTCCAGCTCGCATCCACTTCATCTTTGTTCACAAGATGCGTGTATACAACCTCCGAATCTTCTTCTGAAACATCAGGAAGATCAAATGAATCAAATAATTTATCATAATCATAACCGCTTTTGGGACCGAATTCGGACGGTGGAGGATCGAAACTCAAAGGAGTTATATCAAACACGATCTCTACTGTTCGCTTCTTGATGTTATAAACGCGTTTGTTTGGAGTTCCATTGGCATAACCCAAAAAGAACCCAATTTCACCAACTTCCCCCATTTTCGGAGTATCTTTGGTGCGTTTGATAACACACTTAATCCCAAAAGGTTGAAAACCAGATAAGTTCGGTTTCCTCTTTTCAAGCAATTCATAACAAGTTTTATCTTCTCTTTTGACAGTAAGCACATGATTTAACACATAACATGCAGTGTTCACCGCCTCGGCCCAGAAGAAAATTGGCAATTTTGATTCAGAAAGCATAGTGCGGGCCGCCTCAATCAGGGTACGATTCTTCCGTTCTGCAACTCCGTTCTGTTGAGGAACATATGGAGCGCTGAACTGATGAATTATTCCCATTTCACGACATAACTCATCCATATACTTATTTTTAAACTCAGTGCCGTTGTCACTTCGGATTTTCTTAATAGGAAGTGAATAATTTTTCTCAAGTTGTTTGAATAAATCTCTTAAAATACCAGCGGTTTGATCCTTTGTTTTTAAGAAAAATACCCATGAGTAACGTGAGAAATCTTCAGTGACAACTAAGCAGTAAGACATCCCACCAATGCTAGCAACATGGATCGGGCCGAAAAGATCCATGTGAAGCAACTCAAGTGGTTTTTGGATTGAGTTAACTGTTTTCGGTTTATGAGGATTTCGTTTAATTTTTCCTTTTTCACATGATTCACATTTGTTGTGCATATTGAAACTACGTAAAGGAACCCCCAACACCAAGTTCTTTTTCACTAAGTGGTTCATTTTTCGCAGATGCACATGGCCCATTCTCCTATGCCAGATATACGATTGATCTTTAGTCGCCTTCGAAAGTAGACATGTCGCTGGAGCAGACGAGTTAACCAACGGGCGCATGTCCATGACATATGTGTTATTCACCCTTGGAGCCCTCATAACGATCCAATCTTCAGGAATAGCAAATCCCGGACGCAAGACGAAGCAAGCTTTCTCAGTGAACAACATCGTGTACTTGTTATCACAGATTTGAGAAACCGACATCAAGTTATGCTTCAGTTCTTCAACATAGTTCACTTTATGCAGCGTGATTTTTCCATTTGACACAGAGCCTTCACCAGTGATGTATCCACCCTTTTCACCGGCAAAGTTCACATAACCACCACGAATATGTTTAAAATTGTTCAATAATTCTTTATTTCCTGTCATGTGTCTGGAACAGCCACTATCGATATACCAAATATAGATAGCCCTCTTCAGCTGCTCCTACACTCCCCAACAAAAATTTAGTTAGAGTGTGGGACCCAAGCCATGATGGTCTTGGGTCGTCCTGATTCGTCAACATAAGAAAACTCTTTGAAATAACCATCATCGCCTCTGTGTCCACCATTTCCATTTCGGAAATTGTTGGAATGAGTCCCCGCAAATCGTGGATTGTACGGAGTTGACGATATGTTGGTATAACCAGAGTTTCCATACCCTCGGCTTCCATAGTTTTGGTAATTGTAATTTTGATTCCTGGGAGGCTCAAAATTCCTACCAAATCTAGGAGCATCTTCGTGTCTTGAGAATGATCCTGGATGAATATCCGAATGCGGTCTTTGATTTGGAAATCGGGGGGGGTGACCCATTTCGATCATTCACGAATCTGTTCTGTGCATGAGGTCTAGCATAGTTGTTGTTCGAACCTCCAGAACGTTTGTCATTCTCAACTCCTTGAAAGGTGACATGATTTTGTCGTCTGTGAGGGGTTTTCTCACGAGTATCATGTCTTTGAGGTACATTTTCAGATCTGTCCCCACGGTTAATAACAACGGGTTTCTCCTCTTGATCCTGATTTTGTTGTGATTTAACATTTGGTTTAACAACTGGTTTTACTTCTTGTTTAATCACTTTGTTTTTCTCAACCTTCTGATTTTTACCATTTTTCTTTTCAACATTAACTGATTCATTTTGTGGTTTTTCAACAAAAGGTTTCTTTTGATCAGGATCAACAAGTGATTTACCCCTGTCATCTGGACAGTCTGCTGCTAAGTGTCCTTTCCCACGACACTTGTAGCATTTGCGAATTTTCGCAGCGTTCTTCGGACGTTCCTCATGATCGGTCGAAGATGATGAGGCATTGGTGGAATTTTTCAAAATTTGGTTCACAAACTGAGAGTTGGAACCTGTTTCAATTTTTACTTCTTCTTTGATAAACTCCTCCCCTTTAACAAACTCAGTTTTAGGGACATTTTTCAAAGCCTTTTTATTTTTCCCACGTGACTTTGGTTTTGATTTCTCATTTTGAACTTGATTGAAAATTTCCAAAATCTTGTTGCTTATCAAATTTTCAATGTTTTCAAAGTTCACCTCATTTTTCTTAGAAATTCCACTCTTCTTCGACTGATCTGAGTCAGTGACTTCATCTGGCTCAGATTCTGACTCACTTTGTGGTTCAACTGTCAGAGGGGTCGTTGGCACAAAGTTTGCCAATTCAGGATCAATGCTTGGCATTGATGTATAATTATGGTTTACTGGTGGAGGCACCTTGTTATAACCAATGCCAAACATTTCTTCCTCAGATTCTTTGAGACGTTGGCTGTTAATACAGAAGTTCATCACTTCGGATGAATCCCTGAACTTTTCAATCTTTCGTTGTAAATCTAAAACCAGATTATCTTTTTCCAAAATGATTTTGTTCTTTTCCAAAACACAATTTTGACTTATTTCAAGTTCAGATTTTAATTCCTGATTTCTAAGATTTCCCTTAGCCACAAGTCTCTCAAATTCAGAGATATCATTTTTCAGCGCTTTTATCTTAATTCGGTGTTCTTTATCCGAATTAGACAAAACCGCAATGAGTTCTCTGGATTTTTCTAAATCTGCAATTAAGTTTGTGTTATGAAGTGCATATCTATCAATCTTAGTCACAAACTCAACACATCTAGCACATCGCTTATCTACAGAAGATGATTTTACCTCAATGCCAGCCATGAATGCACAAGCCTCGTTTTCTACGGAGTTTTCTTCCAACCTTTTAGCTTCTGCGTCCGCAAATTGCTGCATTTCAGCTGTGGAGATGTTGAATTCAAAGCGTTCGAAAGGTATGTACGAGCGAAAGACATCAAAATCTGGTTGTGTATTGTTAAAGGATGTGGAGCTACTCCAGTACGTACGTTGACAATTGATACGTATTTGGCGCTCACTGATGACCAGAAGAAGTTTTATGATTGTGAAGAGAAAGCTATGTCAATGATAACGATGGCAATGACACAATCTATACTTCATACGTTCCGTAAGAGAAATAGCTCAAAGGAATTGTGGGATAGTATGATCCAGCGATATGAAGGAAACGAAATGTACAAGAAACGACGTCTCGAACGTTTGAAGACTCAATTCGTTGTGTTCAAGGCTTTGAAGAATGAATCATTTGATGACACAGTGAATCGATTTTATCATCTGCTGAGCGAACTTGATAGAAGTCAAGAGGATATCTACACTGTCTGATGCGAAATTGTCCCTAGGAACTTCATGGGACTAACTATTGGCATTTGTACAATAAAGACCCTAAATATTGGAAGACTTGCACTTATCACCAAAAGTGCATTAACAAACTCCCCCTTGATCAGTGCATGGTCTTCATTGAACTTGAGATCTTCAAACTTTCATTGGTAACATGGGAGTCATGCACTTATCACCTAAGGTGCATTAACAAACTCCCCCTTGATCAGTGCATGGTCTTCATTGGTCTTGAGATCTTCATCCTTTCTTCGAGAGCTGCTTCCTGCCCAGACCTTGCTCTTCACACAGAATTGAACTACCTTGATGAACTGATCAGCTAGCACACGATTTTCTTCAAGGTATTAGAGGTAGGGCGCCGAAGCTTCTTCAGATGTGCTTCCCTTAAGTTAGCAAGCCAAATCAGATCCAGCTCTTTAGCAATCTCAACGTCACTTTCTTTTCAGAAATCACTGCTTCCCCAGTCTTGAGATGCACGATCCAGACGCACACAGCTTCTCCAAATCTACCATCCTGAGATGAACGATCCAGACCTGAAACACTTAACCCCGGATTAAGAAACTTGACCTCGGAGACATCGGCCCAAACCTGGATCCCAAGAATAAATTCCAATACCCCAGAATAAACAATTGAAATATTAAACAACCAACATTTAATAACTTATATAAACAATTTTCACAACACCAGAGTATTCTTAATAAGATAACTAAAATGTTTCACACAGAAATCGTTACCTTGTCTATTCCATATTAAAGTATATATACAAGGTGAAACCCGGACTTTCAAGACTAACTAGAAAGCCCGGACAAACAAAAAGCACAAAGCTCAGAGCTTTTGCCACAAAACTCAGACAAAAGCTAATCTATACAAAACTCTGACTAACAAGAATCCTTCCAAACCTTGGACAAATTGTCCCTAGGAACTTCTTGGGACAAGTTGTCCCTAGGAACTTCTTGGGACTAAGTTTCCATAAAACTCTGACCAAGAGCTCCTTCCAAAACTTGAACAAATTGTCCCTAGGAACTTCTTGGGACTAACTATTGGCATTTGTACAATAAAGACCCTAAATATTGGAAGACTTGCACTTATCACCAAAAGTGCATTAACAAGCAGCAATAGGGCCTCGCCCTCGAATGGGTCCTCCTCTAGTAGATCGCTATCGTCGTCAGAGGCCACGTCGGGGGGGCATATCAACAACAGGATAAGCGGCAAGGGGCACAGGAGCAGGGATCACCGCGAGTGGCAAATTCCCAACAAGATGGCCATCAGTAGGCTCTGCTACGACTTCAGGCAGCGCAAAAGTGCTGAAAGTCGTCTTTGTCTGTGCTGGTAGTATCGGAAATGTACACCTCGTGCTCCGATGAAAATATGTCGTCTGATACTATGGCCATGGGATTCGTAGTGTCCATCTTTCTAGTACATGATGAAAGCATGACGTTTGTAACACAAACACATATACGTATAACAATCAATCATATAATCATATAAACATGTTAGTCAACAATAAACAATCAAATAATTCTCCTAGTCCCACTAGTCTCCCAGTCTCCTAGACTGACATTCCTAGTCCCACTAGCCAAATTCTCCCATCCTCTAAGACTGCTCTATCATCTACCTCGATCTCTTAGATCGAGCCTCGGCCTCCAAGACTGAGCCTCAACCTCCAAGACTGAGCCTACTCTTCCTAGTCTCACTAGCCATCTACCTCGATCTCTTAGATCGAGCCTCGGTCTCCAAGACCGAGCCTCAGCCTCCAAGACTGAGCCTACTCTTCCTAGTCTTACTAGCCATCTACCTCGATCTCTTAGATCGAGCCTCGGTCTCCAAGACCGAGCCTCAGCCTCCAAGACTGAGCCTAGAAAGAAAATAAATAAAATGTGCTCAACATTTGTTTGTAAAAACGTTTTGGATCTGGACTTAAGTGGTATGCAGTAAAAATGTTTTCGTGAGAGCCCTAGTGATTATAGTCTAGACTCGAGAAGGAATCCTAGTTCCCTATGATCAGAGCTCTGATACCAAGTTGTCACACCCTGGCTTTGCGGAAGCGTGGTTAATTTGGTGTGACTTCTTAATACCATAGCTTAACCATAACAAAGCTATATGAATAAAAGCCATGCAAGATCATCCATTCAATTAAGTTTTAAAACCAAATACAACAACATTGTATCAACGGGAACATACCCTAACGACATAAATATTGTTCAACAAACAAAACATCAACATAACACAAACACAGTTTAAGGACTGTGACTTGTCCAGGAAAGAGTCACATTCCCTAAACCCGGATGACCTCGTACTAGTGCAGCGGGAAAACGTGCCATACCGTGCCAGATTCTTTAATTCCCTGAAATACATGTAAGTTGAAAAATCAACAATAATGTTGAGCGAGTTCATGTGTAAGTGAGCAAATAAACCTTTGTTTGTATAAAAATCCAAGTATGTAGCAAATAAGGAAAAAAAAAACGGCATGGGATTAATACAAGGCATGGGATTCCCAAGGGTTGGGAATGGGTTAAAGAACTAAAACGGAAAACCTACATATTCTCCTTGGGTATAATATGTATGGCCATCCACCTTGGGTAGGATGCCACTATAATTCCTGCGTATTCTCCTTGGGTTGAACTACGTACGTTCGTCCTCCCTGGGTAGGACAACAACCTTAACTTACTAGACAAAACTCTATCATGAAGTCCCTACTCTTTATATCGACTTAAACGACGAGGCCGATGGCGAGCGGGTCATTAGTTAATAGCGCTATTAGGTTTAACAAACCTCACATCGTGTCGTTCTAACGGGCGTGTACTAATGGACTATGGCAAACTGTTAGTGATGATAGACACTGATGCAGGGCACAACTTATATTTCGTTAGTAGTAGATATGGTATGGTCTAGTGGTTCACAGGTGAAGCCCCCCACAGATTATGGTTACGGTTTGAGTAATAAAAGAACTGGTTAACTCGTGGTTTACGAAACAACTTATGATTTCAAAACAAACTGGTAAAACTGAACAACCAACTGTGAACTCGCTCAACTTTGTTGTTGACTCGTTGTTACATACCTTGCAGGTCAATAGGTACTTTTGAAGCTTGCACGAGGAGGCGTGGACGTTGTGGGACATGGATAGTTATATGCCATGTTAAACACTTATCAGACTTTTGAACTTATACTTTGGTTTTAAACATTATGCTTCCGCTTACAACTTAAACTATGTTTTGTACGGACACCAATTATATTGTGTTTGGGTTTTACATTTATTTATACATTATGTTCAATATGATTGGTGGCTTTATCCTGGTCAGTCACGCCTCCAAGCGGTGATACTCCGCATGTGGATTTTGGGGGTGTGACAGATTGGTATCACAGCCATTGGTTATAGTGAACTTGGTTTTAATAAGGGGAAAAAGTTTTTGTTAAAATCAGACTACAACCTGTACAGTGCTCAACGATCCACAACGACGCCTCGCTCCACTTGCAACATTCTAGGTGGTATGGTTTATGTTTGTATTGCCTACTTGCTAGTTACATATAACTTTGCTCATGGTATGCTTAGATAAATGTAATAGCAGTGGTTTGAAAACACATGTGTGCTTACTCTCTTCTGTCATCGCACTTTCGCGAACATCTCTCACTCATGTTTCCTTTGATATGAAGATCATGAGTGGACGCGTTAGCCTAACTCAAGCCCAGCTAACGGCTCTAATCAATGAACAAGTTACTGCAGCACTAGCAGCCGCTCAGGCAGGAGGTATAACCTGCCATTGCAATTTACTCTAGGATCTCTAGATCCTACTCTCGTAACCCAACACTTGTGCTTAACTTTGTCACTTCTTGCACACATGACAGGTCAACCTGCACAGCCTCCTGCATGTACCTTCAAAACCTTTATGGATTGCCGACCTACTACTTTCAACGGCACTGAAGGAGCTGTAGGCCTCCTCCACTGGTTCGAGAAGCTCGAATCTGTTTTCGAGATGTGTGAATGCCCTGAGGCACGTAGGGTGAAGTATGCTACTGGTACCCTTGAAGGAATAGCGCTCACGTGGTGGAACGCTCAGGTTCAAATACTGGGGATTGTTGCTGCTAACGCTACCCCATGGAATGATTTCAAGGAACTGATCAAGGAAGAGTATTGTAGTCGCGACAACATCCACAAGTTGGAAGTCGAGTTCTTCAACTTAAAGATGACGGGGTCAGAAATTGAAGCGTATAAGAAAAGGTCAAATGAGCTGGCAATCTTGTGTCCTACTATGGTTGATCCTCCTACCAAGCGTATCGAGCTATATCTCAAGGGTCTTGTGCTAGAAATTCAGAGTCATGTGACCGCGGCAAATCTTGGCACCATCCAGCAAGTCACTCGACTTGCTCATCGTCTCACTGATCAGGCGGTGGAACAGAACAAACTGCCCAAGCGTATTGGTACTACTGCTACAGTCACAACTACTTCTGATGCCCCCAGCGACAACAAGCGTAAAGGGGATGGAGTCTCCAGCAAGGGTTCAACATCGGCTCAGTCACAGTCTCAGCAGCGAAAGACTGATGACTACCAAAGTCCTGGTCAGCAATCGTCTGGTAGTCAAGGGCTGGGTGGATTCAGGGGAAACCACCCCAAGTGCAATCGATGCAACAGGCATCACAATGGGCAGTGCAACAAGGGTCGTTGTCTGAGGTGTAACAAGTTTGGTCATGAAGCGAAGGATTGTAGGGGCGCACGACTTGTGAATCAGAATCGCCAACAGCAACAGCAGACTCCACAGAATCAGCCCCAACAACAGCAGGGTAACAGGGGATGCTTTCAGTGTGGTGCTGGAGGTCACTTCAAGAGAAACCGTCCTCAGTTGAATCAGAACCAGAATAACAACAACAATCAGGGGAACGGGAACATCAACGGAAATAACAACGGGGGAAACAATGGGAACAATGGTGCCCGGGGCCGTGCGTTCGTCATTGGTCAGGGTGATGCAAGGAACGATCCTAACGTGGTGATGGGTAAGTTTCTTCTCGACGACTTCTTTGTTACTGTTTTATTTGATTCGGGTGTCGATACCAGTTATGTGTCCTTAAAAGTTAGTCAAATGTTAAAGCGCACACCAACACTTTTAAACACTAAGCACATGGTAGAACTAGCAAATGGTAAAAATCTTGAAGCCACGCACATAGTTAAGGGTTATAATCTCGTCTTAGCTGGTCAGACCTTCTCTATCGATCTCATTCCTATCGTACTGGGTAGGATCGACATTGTTGTTGGTATGGATTGGTTATCGCAACATCGAGCAGAGATCCTCTGTTAGGAGAAGATCGTTCGCATTCCTCGTTCAAATGGAGAACCTTTAGTGATTCATGGTGACAAGAGTGGTGCTGTGGTAGGCATCATTTCTTTTCTTAAGGCCCAGAAGTGTTTACGAAAGGGCCACACTGCTATTTTAGCACACGTTATAGACGCCTTAAAGAAAGAGAAGAAGATAGAAGATTTTCCGATCGTACGTGACCATCCTAAGGTATTCCCTGAGGAATTACCTGGTCTGCCGCCTCATCGGCAAGTTGAGTTTCAAATCGAGCTAGCTCCTGGAGCAGCGCCCATAGCTCGTGCACCTTATCGTTTAGCTCCATCTGAACTTGAAGAGCTGTCCACGCAACTACAAGAACTCTTGGATAAGGGTTTTATTCGTCCTAACTCTTCGCCTTGGGGAGCTCCATATTATTTGTGAAGAAGAAAGACGGTACCTTCAGAATGTGTATCGACTATCGCGAACTCAACAAGGTGACTGTGAAGAACCGCTATCCACTTCCGCGCATTGATGACTTGTTTGATCAGCTGCAAGGGTCGAGCTACTATCCGAAGATTGACCTGAGGTCAGGATACCATCAACTGAGAGTCCGAGACGAGGATATCTCTAAGACAACGTTCAGGACTCGGTATGGGAATTACGAGTTCCTGGTTATGCCTTTTGGGTTGACAAACGCACCTGCAGTATTCATGGATCTTATGAACAGAGTTTGCAAGCCTTAACTGGACAAGTTTGTTATTGTTTTCATTGATGACATCCTGATCTACTCTAAGAGTCAGGAGGAACACGAGCACCATCTGCGACTTATCTTAGAACTCCTTCGAACAGAACAGTTGTACGCTAAGTTTTCTAAATGCGACTTTTGGCTTTGTGAAGTCCACGTTTAGGCCATGTGGTAAACAAGGATGGGATTCATGTTGATCCATCCAAGGTAGATTCGATCAAGAACTGGCCTGCACCTCGTACACCAATGGAAATCCGCCAATTCTTGGGTTTGGCGGGCTATTACAGAAGGTTCATCAAGGATTTCTCCAAGATTGCTCAACCTCTCACCTCGCTAACGCAGAAGGGAGTCACTTATCGTTGGGGTAATGCACAAAAATATGCATTTCAGCACCTAAAGGATAGACTATGTAGCGCACCAATTCTTTCATTACCGGAGGGCACAGACGATTTCGTGGTTTATTGTGACGCGTCAATTCAAGGTTCTTGGTGTGTGTTGATGCAACGAGATAAAGTCATTGCGTACGCCGCACGCCAACTTAAAGTTCATGAAAGGAACTACACTACACATGATCTGGAGCTGGGAGCTGTTGTTTTCGCGCTTAAGATATGGAGACATTACCTGTACGGTACCAAGTGCACCATTCACACCGATCACAGGAGTCTCGAGCATATCTTCAAACAGAAAGAATTAAACATGCGACAACATCGATGGGTCGAGCTTTTGAATGACTATGAATGCGCGATCAAGTACCATCCGGGCAAAGCTAATGTTGTGGCCGACGCCCTCAGTCGAAAGGATACTACGCCTAAGCGCGTGCGAGCATCAGAACTTACCATCCAGTCTAGTCTTCCTTCCCAGATACGAGATGCTCAGGTAGAAGCATTGAAACCAGAAAACGTCAGGGCTGAGGCCCTACGTAGATCAAGGAAACGGTTAGAACAAAAGGAAGACGGCGCCTACTATGTAACAGGACGCATCTGGGTCCCACTCTATGGAAAATTACGTGAGCTTGTGATGGATGAAGCACATAAGTCTCGTTATTCGGTACATCCTGGTTCGGATAAGATGTACCACGACTTAAAGACTAGATACTGGTGGCCTTGTATGAAAGCACACATAGCAACTTATGTCAGCAAATGTTTGACTTGTGCGAGAGTCAAGACTGAATACCAGAAACCATCGGGCCTACTCCAACAACCAGAGATACTGCAATGGAAATGGGAACAAATTTCCATGGATTTTGTTACACTATTTGGGTGATAGTGGATCGATTGACTAAGTCTGGACACTTCTTGGTGTGACACCTGTGTCACCGCGACCATCAAACAAATACCAAGCCGATGAAATATTGTATTTCATACTTGGGATCTTGTATAAATATGTGTATGTTTTGCACATATCAATTATTGTTCCATTTCAAACTCTACATTGCTTTCTAGAGCATTATACGCAAACTGGTGCGTAAACGTACTCAGTTTAATGCGACAAATACTCCGGAACATCAACATATACTCAACATACCTTAAATAACCTTTACATAACTTAGAAATAAGTTTTGAAGGCTTTGGTATAGCAAAAACAAGTTAATTCGCTTACAGGGACTAAACTTGACAAACTGCGAAAGTATGCCAATTTGAACTGTAACGAACATTCCGGAACATGTCCATAAGTTAAACATACCCTAAATATCCTCTACATAGCTTAGAAATAGGCTTTGAAGTGTTTGGTATGCTAAAACAAACTTTTGGATCATTCAGGGACTAAAAGTGTCAAAAAGTGCACAAGTTTGCACTTTCGCGCATAACTTACGTTCTGAATACATCCGGACATCCAAAAATTTATGTAAGCATCCTTATATTATGCCTTAGTGTTTGGCATGAGAAAAATCCATTCGTCGCGTCATTTGGATCGTTTTTCGCGCTTATGCGCATTCCGTCGTAATTAAGCGAACATCGCGTTCGTACGACCAAACGAACCAACATCCGGAACATTTTTGAGCATGTTTCATGTCCACAATGTTTAGGCAACATTTTAGGGCCTTAAAGTTGACTTTACGGGCCTTAGAAGTGTCGGAAATGGCTTAAATACGCAACAGGGACCAAAACTGTCATTTTTCAAAGTATATGCAGATCAGACGGGCTCAGGCGGCCCGCCTGAGTTTTTGCATATCCTGACGCGGGCCGCGTGGGACTATCAGACAGATTCAATGTATGCATTTAATGCAGTTGGCCTTTCGTTCGATCAAGGGCGATGCCCTTTCACCCAATCAAGAGCCAAGGGGCATTTTCTGACTTACCACAACATTTCGACAAGTGTACGCACGAGATCGCGGCACGATATTCGATAAACGATCCTAACGGTTCCACTTTTCCTATAAATACCCCCCCCCCTTTGTTCCAAAACCCACACAATCTGATCTTAAGGCTCTAAGTTGGAACCATTGTTTCATACCTGAGCCATTTTGGTCTAGATTAGCATTCGGGGACCCTCCGTAAGTCTTCTTTCGTTCTTTTATTCGCTTTTCGAGTCCGAAAGTCAACGTTTTGTTGACTTTCTGCATTGACCAGCTTATGGTCGATGCGAAGTTCATGGAACTTCATAACGTGAGCGTGATCACGATGGTTATAGTCCGTAGTGACTATACCTACTGATCACCACGTTATCTAGGCTCAGTGACAAGTCGTAGTTTCGGCCAAAATGTGCATTCTTGCATATTTTGTAACCAAACTACTCGTGGGCATCAAAGCTGTTTTTTTGATGTCAAACTTGTTTTCAAACTTAGTTAAGCATGTTCTAACATGCTTAGCTCGTCACTTTTAGTTTAGTGCTTATATAGGGTCGTAAGGTAAGCGATCTAAACCATCGCTTATACTTTCGAACCCGACCCATTTGGTCGATCATTAGGATCCGACCAAACACTTTAGGTGGCCATAGTTGTAACCTTCCGGGGTTATACTTAGTGGTCACGATGTTAGGCGTTCCAGACGCGTTCTACGCGAACGACGCGTAAGGTAGCATAAGCTACCTAAACGGGTCGTGATGGACCGTAAGCACTTAGGTTAAGTTTCATTTTAGTATGTAGGCTTTGTTAAACCATATTACACGAGTCTCCATACTCGTTTGGTTTACGAACCCGCGTACTATCCGATCCTTCCGATTTGGTCCGGTATATTAACATAGCTACCTATTAGGTGCCGTTTGATATCCCGTGATCTTTAGCATTATCTGGTTATTATACAAGAACTCCAAAGCAATCTCAGGTGAGTACATTGAACCCCTCTTTTACTGTTTTCCAAACTGTTTTGGGGTGAAACACATGTGCCTACTTGCTACTTTCATGCTTTCCGGTTTTCACATCATATACTGCTATGTTCGATAGTACATATATAGTACATGATTTCATTGTGTTTATGCTATGTATGCCCATTGTGTGCGTACTTAGTACATTGCTTTACATCACATTTCATGCTACGTACGCCCATTGTGTGCATACGTAGTACATTGTTTCACATTGCATATCTGTTGCATATGCTCATCCAGCATATGAACACAGTATATTACATTTTGAACCGTTGTACTCTACAATACATTTCATGCTACATACGCCCATTGTGTGCATACGTAGTACACTGTTTCACATTGCATATCTGTTGCATATGCTCATCCAGCATATGAACACATTATTCTACATTTTGAACCGTTGTACTCTACAATACATTTCATGCTACGTACGCCCATTGTGTACATACGTAGTACATTGTTTCACATTGCATATCTGTTGCATATGCTCATCCAGCATATGAACACATTATACTACATTTTGAACCGTTGTAACCATTTGACTACGTGAACCGTCTTAACCCTTCAATTATATGAACCGTTTGTATCCGTTGGACCGTGTAAACCAGTTGTATCCGTTGACAAGACTTACAATTGACAATAGACATTTGACTATACATAAACATTTCTACCGTTGTTAAACATTTCATCTTGATGGTTTGGTTTGAGTAAGTGATTTAAGTAACGATGCATGTGTAATATGATACAAGCATGGTGGATACGCCGCTGGTACTTCCTATATATAAGTGTTTGTATGGTATTACATATCGTAGCGTTATTTGAATCATTTCAATTTGAGACATAGAACATTTTATACAAATAACACGTTTTTCACAAGACATTGATTTACAAACAACAAATCTTATACAAACTCTTTTTACATGGTTATTCAGTTAACCATGCATTGTTCTCCTATTTATACATATCATTTGATCTTACCGTTTTTCAAATGATTTACAAGACAAAGCAAAATACGAGGTTCATGACTAAACAT
The DNA here is from genome assembly GCF_002127325.2 of Helianthus annuus. Lineage (NCBI taxonomy): Eukaryota > Viridiplantae > Streptophyta > Magnoliopsida > Asterales > Asteraceae > Helianthus > Helianthus annuus. The sequence continues at coordinate 37,374,801 of NC_035446.2, read as the reverse complement.
TTTCTCAAACTCAAGTCATGAATTCCGTTTTCACAAAACCAATGTATCTCACAGGCATTTTTATGCTGACGTACCTATTTTCACATGTGTTTTCAGGAGATGATGCATAGGACTTATCAAGACATACTTAGGCGAACCTGTGCCTTAGTGACTTAAAACGAGACAAGAACTAGTTAATTTATGTTATGTACACTTTGATTCTTGTTTAGACAATGTAAACTTTCATGTTTGATTTATAAAACGAAACTTCATTTGCCATGGATTTGAAACAATTGATTCTGTTACAACACTCCCCGACGTTTCCGCCACGTTTTGTATGTTCTACGTGGTCAGGGTGTGACAGAAAAGATGGTATCAGAGCCAATGGTTATAGGGAATTAGGTTATTAGTAATGCTTTGACCTAGTCTATAACCTTCCTAGGAACCTAACGCGAGTTTACTTGCGTTTAGTCACAAAACAATACCGTCACCTACCCTTAGGCGACGACCACAACAAGAACATAAATTTCAAAACCGCCTTGAAAGCTAATCATCTGTTCTAGGATGATTGATTACTAGGTTTTGAACCCTCTATTGTAAGGTTTTGAACCCTTTGTTATAAGGTTTTGAACCCCTTTGAATTTTCAAAACTCCCGTCAAAGTTTTGGGTCCTAAATAGTGTGAACACGTGCGAACTGGAACGGTGAATGCCTGTACCCTGGGTTTTCTGTCTAAGGTTAGAGTGTTCGTACAAATCCACATAATCGGACCAGTCACTCTTACCTGGGAACTCTTGGGGTGAGTGTCCACTTATAGGCGAGCATGTCTTCGCGATACACTATGAGGATCTATTTGCTTTGATTCAGCCTTGGTGTTGTTTGTTTGCTTCATGATTCAAACAAGTGACCATCAACCGTGATTATGGTCAGTGATTGTAACATCCTATTCTTACCCAATACCATTTTATTTGTTTCCTTTCATGTTTTCCTCTTTTAGAATGCCTCCTCGACGCTTACACCAGATAGCAACTGCCGAGCTGGCAGAAATTATTGCGCAGCAGATGGCTGCTCAATTCCCAAATCTCTTTGCTCAGTGGAACCAAGCCAACAACAACAACAATGGTACATGCAATTTCAAGAACTTTAACTCGGCTAAACCACTCAAGTTTAGTGGTTCTGAGGGAGCAACTGGGCTTCTCCAATGGTTCGAGAGCATCGAGAATACCTTTCGCCACGTGCAGTGTCCGGAAAATCGCAAGGTCGAGTTTTCTTCGAGTGTGTTTCAGAGGAGGGCTCTTACATGGTGGAACGGGGTAATGAGAGACCGTGGTGCAGATGTTGCTCTAGCACAAACATGGGCTGAACTGAGAGCTCTTATGATGAGAGAGTTTTGTCCTCGTCATGAACAACGAGCGTTGGAGAAGGAGTTTGATGATTTGAAACAAGATAGTGGCGAACACAGGGCATATACTGATAGGTTTGAGGAGTTGAGTCTACTTTGCCCGACTATGGTCGCCCCACTCGACAAGGCTATCGAAAGGTACATCGACGGCCTGCCTGACTCGGTACAAGACATTGTCACTGGTAGCAACCCTACCACACTCCGTCAGGCCATTGAGCTATCTGCAACCTTGACTGAATCGCAGATCAGAAAGCATAAACTTTTTCGAAAGGGTGACAAGAAGCCAATCGAGGAATCAAAGACCATGGATGAACAGACTGAATCTCCTAAGAAGTCAAAGAAGCGAAAGGCTTCTCAGAACTTCACCGTGGTCGCTCCCAATGGTCAAGCCGTCCCCAACCAACCAGCTCAACCCCCTGCTAGAAAACCATACAATGGAACTGCACCTTTGTGCAACCAATGTAGCCTCCATCATCACGCCTATGTACAGTGCCGCAAATGCCAAACTTGTGGGCTTATAGGCCACACAGCAAGAGTCTGCCCAGCTGCAGCTACGCCAAACCAAGCTGGCAACAATCCTGCTCAAGGTCGTTTTCTACCAGGCTCTTGTTTCAACTGTGGCTAGATGGGTCATTTCCAAAGAAATTGCCCAAGGCTTGCTAATGCAAATCCAGCACAGGGATAAGTATCAGACTGACTAGAAGACAACATCGTTTAGAAATAATCACGTCTTATGTATTATTTTCTTTTGTTGTCAAGATCCAAGAAACAGTTGTTATCATTATTTATAAATAAATCTTTTATTTGCATTGCAATATATTTATGTGGTTGCATGTATAAACGACATATCCCTTACAATACCGACAATCAAGGAACCGTATTCCTTGAAGAACAAACTACCCCCAAAATTCTCCCATTCTATAATCGCTTGCGTCTTCCACGAAATTCCTAAGTACCCGTTTATTCTAAGGAAAACGAAGTACAAGGCGCAGGTTACAACACATGACGAATACCCAAAGTACCACTATAAACCCTTAATAGGGTACCAAAGGATTTCCCGTAAGTCCATAATTGTGTATACCTTAATTCGAATGTGGTAATTCCTTGAAATCAAAAATCGAATTTTGGGAGATCTTTCTATCTTCTCAGATAGATTCCAGTGAACATTGAGACCCGTCGATTGGTTTCCATATCCGTATTCAATCAATAACAAGTTAATAACAAATTATAATCAAGTTAAACAATTATGTGACTATGTGCTTATGTGTTCCCTTATGTGTTGTTGTGTGATCCAAATTATGTTATCCAAATCTTCGTAGAATCTTACATATCCGTGTACAAGAGATTCATAGTAGGATACCCAAAGGTATTACTTAAAATCCTCAATCGACTTCTATATTATAGTTAAGTCCCTCGGATTATAAAGAACTACTTCATAATTAGACCCTTGAGTGGTCTAGTTAAACAGATTCATCCAAAAATCTGGATAAGGATATCATGTGATGATATAGCTGAAAGGACTCCTTGGTGGCCTAACTAAGAAGATCCCCTGTCGACCTAATTAAAAGGAACCGATGGAAGTCTAGTCACCCTCATCACAAGTTTGATATCCTTCCCCAAAACATTACAAAACAAACTGTGCGGACTATGCAAGGGATTACGTAATTATGGATGCATACATAATTATGGAATTTAGTGCACAGAAATCACAGCAAGTTCTGTCATGTGTCTAGAGTTAACCCTGTTCATTTCCAACTCTGAGGAAGCAACCGTTGAAGATGACTCTGTTAGTTCATTTTCGTTTCTGAAGATTTATCCGTTGAGGAAATGAATATCCGTTGTGTAATCCTTCATTTCCAATTCTGATGAAGCAACCGTTGAAGATGACTCTGTTAGTTCATTTTCGTTTCTGAAGATTTATCCGTTGAGGAAATGAATATCCGTTGTGTAATCCTTCATTTCCAATTCTGATGAAGCAACCGTTGAAAATGACTCCGTTAGTTCATTTTCGTTTCTGAAGATTTATCCGTTGAGGAAATGAATATCCGTTGTGAAATCCTTCATTTCCAACTCTGAGGAAGCAACCGTTGAAGATGACTTCGTCTGTTCGTTTTCGTTTCTGAAGATTTATCCGTTGAGGAAATGAATATCCGTTGTGAAATCCTTCATTTCCAACTCTGAGGAAATAACCGTTGAAGATGACTCCGTTAGTTCATTTTCGTTTCTGACGATTTGTCCATTGAGGAAATGAACATCCGTTTGCTTATTCCGTCATTTCCATTTCTGAAGAATACTCGTTGAGGAAAATGACTCCGTCTGTTCATATTCGTTTCTGAGGAATGACCGTTAAGGAAATGACAGGATATTGCCTTGCATATCGCTGGTGGTTATTTGGCAAAGTCACAAATAGACTCCTACGAATAAATTTCGGGACGAAATTTCCTAAAGTAGGGGAGACTGTGACACCTGTGTCACTGCGACCATCAAACAAATACCAAGCCGATGAAATATTGTATTTCATACTTGGGATCTTGTATAAATATGTGTATGTTTTGCACATATCAATTATTGTTCCATTTCAAACTCTACATTGCTTTCTAGAGCATTATACGCAAACTGGTGCGTAAACGTACTCAGTTTAATGCGACAAATACTCCGGAACATCAACATATACTCAACATACCTTAAATAACCTTTACATAACTTAGAAATAAGTTTTGAAGGCTTTGGTATAGCAAAAACAAGTTAATTCGCTTACAGGGACTAAACTTGACAAACTGCGAAAGTATGCCAATTTGAACTGTAACGAACATTCCGGAACATGTCCATAAGTTAAACATACCCTAAATATCCTCTACATAGCTTAGAAATAGGCTTTGAAGTGTTTGGTATGCTAAAACAAACTTTTGGATCATTCAGGGACTAAAAGTGTCAAAAAGTGCACAAGTTTGCACTTTCGCGCATAACTTACGTTCTGAATACATCCGGACATCCAAAAATTTATGTAAGCATCCTTATATTATGCCTTAGTGTTTGGCATGAGAAAAATCCATTCGTCGCGTCATTTGGATCGTTTTTCGCGCTTATGCGCATTCCGTCGTAATTAAGCGAACATCGCGTTCGTACGACCAAACGAACCAACATCCGGAACATTTTTGAGCATGTTTCATGTCCACAATGTTTAGGCAACATTTTAGGGCCTTAAAGTTGACTTTACGGGCCTTAGAAGTGTCGGAAATGGCTTAAATACGCAACAGGGACCAAAACTGTCATTTTTCAAAGTATATGCAGATCAGACGGGCTCAGGCGGCCCGCCTGAGTTTTTGCATATCCTGACGCGGGCCGCGTGGGACTATCAGACAGATTCAATTAATGCATTTAATGCAGTTGGCCTTTCGTTCGATCAAGGGGCGATGCCCTTTCACCCAATCAAGAGCCAAGGGGCATTTTCTTACTTACCACAACATTTCGACAAGTGTACGCACGAGATCGCGGCACGGTATTCGATAAACGATCCTAACGGTTCCACTTTTCCTATAAATACCCCCCCCCCTTTGTTCCAAAACCCACACAATCTGATCTTAAGGCTCTAAGTTGGAACCATTGTTTCATACCTGAGCCATTTTGGTCTAGATTAGCATTCGGGGACCCTCCGTAAGTCTTCTTTCGTTCTTTTATTCGCTTTTCGAGTCCGAAAGTCAACGTTTTGTTGACTTTCTGCATTGACCAGCTTATGGTCGATGCGAAGTTCATGGAACTTCATAACGTGAGCGTGATCACGATGGTTATAGTCCGTAGTGACTATACCTACTGATCACCACGTTATCTAGGTTCAGTGACAAGTCGTAGTTTCGGCCAAAATGTGCATTCTTGCATATTTTGTAACCAAACTACTCGTGGGCATCAAAGCCGTTTGTTTTGATGTCACACTTGTTTTCAAACTTAGTTAAGCATGTTCTAACATGCTTAGCTTGTCACTTTTAGTTTAGTGCTTATATAGGGTCGTAAGGTAAGCGATCTAAACCATCGCTTATACTTTCGAACCCGACCCATTTGGTCGATCATTAGGATCCGACCAAACACTTTAGGTGGCCATAGTTGTAACCTTCCGGGGTTATACCTAGTGGTCACGATGTTAGGCGTTCCAGACGCGTTCTACGCGAACGACGCGTAAGGTAGCATAAGCTACCTAAACGGGTCGTGATGGACCGTAAGCACTTAGGTTAAGTTTCATTTTAGTATGTAGGCTTTGTTAAACCATATTACACGAGTCTCCATACTCGTTTGGTTTACGAACCCGCGTACTATCCGATCCTTCCGATTTGGTCCGGTATATTAACATAGCTACCTATTAGGTGCCGTTTAATATCCCGTGATCTTTAGCATTATCTGGTTATTATACAAGAACTCCAAAGCAATCTCAGGTGAGTACATTAAACCCCTCTTTTACTGTTTTCCAAACTGTTTTGGGGTGAAACACATGTGCCTACTTGCTACTTTCATGCTTTCCGGTTTTCACATCATATACTGCTATGTTCGATAGTACATATATAGTACATGATTTCATTGTGTTTATGCTATGTATGCCCATTGTGTGCGTACTTAGTACATTGCTTTACATCACATTTCATGCTACGTACGCCCATTGTGTGCATACGTAGTACATTGTTTCACATTGCATATCTGTTGCATATGCTCATCCAGCATATGAACACAGTATATTACATTTTGAACCGTTGTACTCTACAATACATTTCATGCTACATACGCCCATTGTGTGCATACGTAGTACATTGTTTCACATTGCATATCTGTTGCATATGCTCATCCAGCATATGAACACATTGTTCTACATTTTGAACCGTTGTACTCTACAATACATTTCATGCTACGTACGCCCATTGTGTACATACGTAGTACATTGTTTCACATTGCATATCTGTTGCATATGCTCATCCAGCATATGAACACATTATACTACATTTTGAACCGTTGTAACCATTTGACTGTGTGAACCGTCTCAACCGTTCAATTATATGAACCGTTTGTATCCGTTGGACCGTGTAAACCAGTTGTATCCGTTGACAAGACTTACAATTGACAATAGACATTTGACTATACATAAACATTTCTACCATTGTTAAACATTTCATCTTGATGGTTTGGTTTGAGTAAGTGATTTAAGTAACGAGGCATGTGTAATATGATACAAGCATGGTGGATACGCCGCTGGTACTTCCTATATATAAGTGTTTGTATGGTATTACATATCGTAGCGTTATTTGAATCATTTCAATTTGAGACATAGAACATTTTATACAAATAACACGTTTTTCACAAGACATTGATTTACAAACAACAAATCTTATACAAACTCTTTTTACATGGTTATTCAGTTAACCATGCATTGTTCTCCTATTTATACATATCATTTGATCTTACCGTTTTTCAAATGATTTACAAGACAAAGCAAAATACGAGGTTCATGACTTAACATTTTCTCAAACTCATGTCATGAATTCCGTTTTCACAAAACCAATGTATCTCACAGGCATTTTTATGCTGACGTACCTATTTTCACATGTGTTTTCAGGAGATGATGCATAGGACTTATCAAGACATACTTAGGCGAACCTGTGCCTTAGTGACTTAAAACGAGACAAGAACTAGTTAATTTATGTTATGTACACTTTGATTCTTGTTTAGACAATGTAAACTTTCATGTTTGATTTATAAAACGAAACTTCATTTGCCATGGATTTGAAACAATTGATTCTGTTACAACACTCCCCGACGTTTCCGCCACGTTTTGTATGTTCTACGTGGTCGGGGTGTGACACTTGGCTATCAAAGAAACAGATAAGTTCTCTACATTAGGAGACGTCTACTTAAAGGAAGTGGTTTCAAGGCACGGGGTGCAAACCTCTATTATTTCCGATCGTGATGCACGTTTTACTTCTGAACTGTGGCAAGCAATGCACAAGTCCTTTAGCTCACGTTTAGACATGAGCACCGCTTATCATCCACAGACAGATGGGCAGTCTGAGCGCACTATTCAAACCCTTGAAGACATGCTTAGTGGAGTTTTCGTATAATAACAGTTACCACACCAGTATTCAGGCCACACCTCTTTGTTGGGCGTAAATGCCGATCACCTCTTTGTTGGGCAGAGGTGGGTGATAGTCAGATCACGGGTCCAGAACTTGTAGTAGACACAATGGAAAGGATTGTTCAGATACGACAACGAATGGCGGTAGCTCGTGACCGTCAGAAAAGCTACGCTGATAAGCGTAGGAAACCACTCGAGTTCCAGGTTGGGGATCTGGTGCTACTCAAAGTCTCACCTTGGAAAGGTGTAGTTCGTTTTGGCAAACGAAGCAAACTCAATCCGCGTTACGTCGGACCGTTTGAAATCATCGAGAAAATAGGCAAGGTGGCCTACAAACTTAACTTACCAACACAACTCAGTGGAGTTCACAACGTATTTCACGTGTCAAATCTGAAGAAGTGTCTGTTAGGTGAGACCCTCATAGTTCCTCTTAAGGAACTCACTATAGACGACCAGTTGCGATTCGTCGAGGAACCAATAGAGATTACTGACCGAGATGTGAAAGTTCTCAAGTACACCAGAATACCTCTTGTTCGAGTTCGTTGGAACTCCCGTCGTGGCCCAGAGTTCACCTGGGAACGAGAAGACCAAATGAAACTTAAGTATCCCCAGTTGTTCGGAAACCAAGCAACTACTACTGAGGCTGAAGCTACTGTGGAATTTCGGGATGAAATTCCAAATCAACGGGGGGATGATGTGACACCCCAGGAAAACCAGTAAACCACGCAACCTAACTAGTTTCCTCAATAACCACATGCTAAATTTCGGTATGAAATTTCTCTCAAGTTGGGGATAATGTGACAACTCGAGTTTCCAAGATTCCATCTTTGCATTAATTGCACGTTAATTGTTTGGTTATTTGCTTACACGACTTGTTTGCCTTGTAATTGTACACGTTGGATTATATGTTGAAGTTTTTGTTTGATATGTTATCTATTTAATGTGATTAAAGTGTTTGGTTACAAGAACTTGTAAACTTGTAAACTGTTCGCCGAAGCCCATTAAGGGCCCAGTACGCTGTTATGCGTACATATTACGCGGAACTGTTACATTCTTCTCATTATTAACCGATTGAAAACCCTAACACCCTTTTCCTTTCCTGTGCACCCGACGACAGCCATCAACCCACTTGAAGTCCTTTTGGTTTCATCTCGATCCTTACAGTTTGTACACAAATATAGATTGACTAATCGTATTATTGCCTACGGTGTGATAGATATGTATGTATGTTAGCAATGATGTATTTGTTAGGATTGACATGATGATTAACTTACTCGTTGATGGTGAAGCTTTCCTGAGATAACGAATGACTAGGGTTTCATGTTGATGATCGAAATTACTGTGTTATTGTTTTGAATCTGATGGTTTTGATTATATGTAATGACTACCATATGTGTTGGATTGCTTTGATGGATGATTGGATTACGTTTGTGAAAGGATTGTTTCGACGGCAGTTAGGGTTTCTGGGTAATCATCAATTAAACGACGTAACAGATCTATTGGACGAAACGCCGATGTCGACGAAACTCGGGGCGGCGAAACTACGGAGTTTCGTCGATAGAGAATCACGACGAAACGGGGTGAGTTTCGTCTAAAGGATGCACGACGAAACCAAGGGGGTTTCGCCGAAGGGGTTCACGACGAAACAAGTATGTTTCGTCAACTGTTAATCAAACACAGTAACTTAGTTAACTCTGTTAGTAATTAACTAGGTTAGTGTAGAATATGTTAACTGATAAGTATAGTACAAATATCTTGTAAATTGTAAAGCATGATTGCATGAGCTTGTATAACTGGTAAATGCTACGTGTTAGTTGTTACTTGCATGTACGTGATGATCTTGACTGTTAGTCGAAACTTGTGAATGTCAACTGATTGTGTGTCTGTGCAAACCATAGGCTTTGACTGATTAATTGGTATCAAGTAAATAATCAACCGAGCAAACCGAGGTGAGTTCACGCTTTCTACAAGGCATGGGATTCCCAAAGGTTGGGAATGGGTTAAAGAATTAAAACGGAAAACCTACATATTCTCCTTGGGTATAATATGTATGGCCATCCTCCTTGGGTAGGATGCCACTATAATTCCTGCGTATTCTCCTTGGGTAGAACTACGTACGTTCGTCCTCCTTGGGTAGGACAACAACCTTAACTTACTAGACAAAACTCTATCATGAAGTCCCTCCTCTTTATATCGACTTAATCGCTGAGGCCGATAGCGAGTGGGTCATTAGTTAACAGTGCTATTAGGTTTAACAAACCTCACACCGTGTCGTTCGAACGGGCGTGTACTAATGGACTATGGAAAACTGTCAGTGATGATAGACATTAATGCAGGGCACAACTTATATTTCGTTAGTAGTCGATATGGTATGGTCTAGTGGTTCACAGGGGAAGCCCCCCACAGATTATGGTTATGGTTTGGGAAACAGAAGAACTGGTTAACTCGTGGTTTACGAATCAACTTATGATTTTAAAACAAACTGGTAAAACTAAACAACCAACTATGAACTCGCTCAACTTTGTTGTTGACTCGTTGTTACATGCCTTGCAGGTTGATAGGTACTTTTGAAGCTTGCACGAGGAGGCGTGGACGTTGTGGGACATGGATAGTTATATGGCATGTTAAACAGTTATCATACTTTTGAATTTTTACTTTGGTTTTAAACATTATGCTTCCGCTTACAACTTAAACTATGTTTTGTTTGGACACCAATTATATTGTGTTTGGGTTTTACATTTATTTAAAAGTTATGTTCAATATGATTGGTGGCTTGATCCTGGTCAGTCACGCCTCCAAGCGGTGATACTCCGCATGTGGATTTTGGGGGTGTGACAAGGTATTTGTTGCTTGAAAGGGTAAGTTCTTAGAATCTAAGTTCCTTATGGAAGGAACTAGTGATAGAACAGTGGAACTTGAGGAGGATCAAGAACCACAAGACGATACACATTAGGTTGATACTAGCGCTCAACAAGAGGTTGTTAAGAACGATCAACAGGTTGATCAGAACACACAAAATGTTTGCAGATCTGGTAGAATTAGCAGTCCACCTGAAAGATATAGATTTTTCATGGATGAATGCTACGTGGTAGATTCAGATGAACCAACCACATACCATGATGCAATGACAAAATCCGATTGTGACAAATGGCTTGAAGCCATGAAGACAGAGATGCAATCCATGTATGACAACCAAGTTTGGGAATTGGTTGTGCCACCACTTAACTCCAAAGTAGTTGGTAGTAAGTGGGTTTTCAAGAAGAAAACTGATATGCATGGTAACTTGGATACTTGTAAAGCAAGACTTGTAGCAAAAGGTTTCACTCAAACTCAAGGGATTGATTATGATGAGACCTTCTCGCCCGTGGCGATGCTAAAGTCAATTAGGATATTATTTGCCATAGCTGCATATTATGACTATAAGATCTGGCAATTGGATCTCAAAATGGCTTTTCTTAATGGATATCTTGATGAAGATGTCTATATGGTTCAGCCTGAAGGTTTTGTCGATCCAAAACATCCTGACAAAGTATGCAAGTTAAAGAAATCAATCTATGGATTGAAACAAGCATCGAGAAGTTGGAATCACCGTTTTGATGAAGAAATTAAGAATTTTGGATTCATGAAGAACGACGATGAAGCTTGTGTGTATAAGAAAGCTAGTAGGAGCATCATCACTTTCTTAGTACCATATGTCGATGAAATTCTACTATTTGGAAATGACATTCCAACCATGGAAGGTGTAAAAACCTGGCTTGGAAGTTGTTTTTCCATTAAGGATCTTGGTGAAATCGCCTACATTCTGGGAATAAAGATCTATAGGGATAGATCAAGGCGCTTGATAGGTTTGAACCAAAGTGCATACATTGACAAAGTCTTGAATAGGTTCAAGATGGAGAACTCTAAGAGAGGTTTTGTACATATTCAAAAGGGTACAATATTGAATACATCTCAATGTCCAAGCTCAAAGGATGAGCGAGAGAAAATGAAAGGAATCCCATATGCATCTGCTATAGGATCCATCATGTATACAATGATATGCACTAGACCGGATGTGCCATGCGCCTTGAGCATGACAAGTAGATACCCGCAAAATCCAGGTAACAGTCATTGGATGGCTGTTAAAAGCTTATTGAAATACCTTAGAAGGACTAAGGATATGTTTCTAATATATGGATCTGGTGAGGAGGAACTCATAGTAAAAGGTTACACGGACGCGAGTTTCCAAACCGATCAAAGTGATTCTCGATCGCAATCGGGGTATTTCTTCATTTTAAATGGAGGAGCAGTCTCTTGGAAGAGCTCAAAACAAGACGTGGTAGCATTGTCCACTACTGAATCAGAATACATTGCCGCTTCATTGGCAGCCCAAGAAGCTGCATGGTTGAAGAAATTCATAGCCGACCTAAGGGTGGTCCCTTCCATTCAAGACCCCCTAGAGATCTTTTGTGATAATGATGGTGAGATTGCTCAAATCAAGGAACCTCGTGCACACCAAAAGACTAGACATATCGAGCGGAGATTCAACTACATAAGGGATGAAGTTGAAATGGGAAAGATATGTATCCGCCAAGTTCACACCGATCAAAACATTGCGGATCCACTCACGAAGCTCCTTGATAGGGCAAAACATGAGGGTCATACATGTGCCTTAGGACTTCGATATTCTAGTGATTGGATTTGATCTATTTTTGTATTTGGATATTGGAACAATTGTTAATTTTACTCTTTTATGGTATTTTGAGTTACGTTCCATTTTAGCATGTTTAAATCCATGAATAAGTTACTTATTCTAAATGTCCGTAGTCGATCATACTTGTGGGAGCAAATATGAATGTAAGGCTATTATGAATTTGGATTGATGGATATTCATTAGATATGAATATAGAGCAAAGTGTTGCTGCCAAGGTTCATAGATATTTGTGGGATACAAATATTGGATTGACTCGCTCTTAAATGTTACTGCATGGAATCATTTGTGATTGATCGTAAGTAAATTTGAGTAAAGGAGAACATCATAGTATCCTCTGACCTGAGATACATATTGGGTCTTGATATTCACCAAATATTATGCCTTGACTTATTTCTTCGCTGTCAGTAATATGACAGCACATAAGGCTAAGCTTAGGTGTGGTACAAGGTGATTGTGAGAGACGTATGTAGTCAAGAAGGGATTTGTTCCTCTTATTCGTTGAGAGTAAGATGTCTAAGGCCTGCTAAAGTTAAATCAACAGAGATTGATCACTCTATGTCTCTGGATTTAACATGACATCTGTAACGAAAGGATAAATGATAAATTCACCTAGATCATGTTCAAGTAAGGGACTTGAAAGGGATGATGTTCTTGAATGGCATATATAGTCATACGTATTAGGGGTAGTAAACCGTTGTTAGGCGTCATTTATTGCTTGCATCAATCTTCTATGTATCTTGTGCAAGTGGGAGATTGTTGGATTCTATATGCCCAAGACACATATTAAATTGATGTGGCTAGTATGTTATGATCCAAGTCGAGTCATACCTGATAACAAGCTAGACAAACACTTATAAAATTTATTTATGATATGATCAAACAAATAAATATTAACACTTATAACATTTGGAAATTGGTTTTCTAAATAATTGCTCATGAGAAACTAATAAATTATATGGATAATTTATTTTTGAGAGAATATTTTATTGTGTTATTTAATGGGTTAAATAACATTTTAAAATGTTGTGATGTGTTGCATAAGTCTTGTAACATATTGTGTTATATTTATAAAAGGTTATAAATATATACAAGACTAAATTTAAAATGAGATTTTGAATTAATGGTGGTAAAAAGCATTTAATGGCCAGCCATTTATGGCTTCCCAAGGTGGTTTTCCACCACTTAAATTGCATGCAATACATCTCTTCCAAGACTCATTAAATGTTGATTCTCTCTCTTACTTTCTCTTACTTATTTAATGATTGTAAAGCTCCATAATCTTCTCTTACACAAAAATTTCAGCCAAGATGAGTTTTACAAGGGTTTTTCAAGTTTGAATTTCCAAGTGCAAGACTTGATTCTATTCTCTTAAAATTTCAGCCAAACTTAAGGGTGGTTCAAGAGAGTTTTTCAAGTCCATTTCAAGTGTTCAAATCCTAGCAAACTTAAAGTGTTTTGTTGGAAGCTTGGGGTATAGAAGCTTGAGGTCTTCTACACTTGAAGTAACCATTCAAGAAGCATCATCCCTTTCTTTTCTTTTACTCCAAGAAGGTAGTCTTCTAAACACTCTATGGTTGTGTTTTAATTTTGACAGCATGCATGTTCATATATGGATCCAGGTTTTGGGTTTTACATATAAAATGGGTTTTATATCAACAAAGTAACATGTTTTAAATATATATTCCGCTGCATTTTAATTTTATAAGGATAAAATAACTTTGATAAACATGTGAAAAACCCATCAGTCTTTACAAACATCAGTAAAACTATATGGGAGAATGAATCTATACATCCAAAGTTCCTCTCAAACGATATTGATGTGAACATAGAAATCATTGGGAGTTTTGTTGGATAATGATGAACTTTTTCAAAAGGTGTCAGCAGATATGTATATGGTGCAGTTTTTTAAATACCAACAAACATTCTTCTTTCAATGAAAAGTCAGAGACAACTAAAGACCATCCTTCTTTTAGAGCAAAAGTTCCATTGTGTTTTGAGAATCGGTAATCCCATCTCATACCGTTTACACACTCTATAACGCCAACGTTACCAGGAACTTCTTTGAGTAAATGATTATTTACAAAGTTTTGTGGTATTATCTGTTGAGTTCAAGTATTTAAGTATTGGCAAGTGTTATATGTGAATTAATTGTTAACAATAAAATTGTAGAAAATGATTTTAATGTAATAATCTTACAAGGATTTTGGAATTAAGAGAGTCCAAATATTTATAAAAAGACATCTTCCAAGATATGATGTTTCTGGTTAAAAATCAAAGAAAAAATGAGACAATGTATTTTATCAGATACTTCATTATTTATATAGACTGGATAACAAATATGAATCAACAATGTTTAACATATCTATGTCATTCAGATAACGCATTTAATATTTATCGATTTATCTAGAGTATATCAATAAATAAAGATTCCTCTAAAAATTGTCGAATCGAGTATCACTGTCAATAACTTTTTTTTACAAGTCCATAAATAAAAGATTTGTCATTTAATCATATTCTTTAATATCAAGTAAGAAAAACAAAAAAAATATACCTTATCGATTGCTTTCAAGAATCCAAATGTAACACCATATCGAAGAAAACTTCAAATCGGAAACATTATAAAAAAATAAAAAAGCTTGTAAAATTAAATTGATATATCATCTAAAACATGCAATACATTGAGAACAGTCTTCATAACAGTTGTTAATCATGTGCATATGAAACCAATGTATATACAAATTTTAATAAATGTTATTATACCTTGATCGGAGTTCTTGATGATGTCAAAAGTAAGAAGTATTCAAGTGGAGTGATTCAATATTGAAATGGACATCGGTGATTAAAACTTGAAGAACTTTTTATGAGATCAGACACACAATTTTGTAAAGGGGATTTGGAGAGTCGTTAAAAAGGTAAACCGCCATTGGAATAATAAATTACATTTTACCGCCATTGAGATAAGGAAGTTACATTTTACCCCCTAATAATACTGCTGTCATTTTCAGATAATTCAAATCATTTTCAAATAATTCAAAGCATTTTCAAAATACTTTGAAAGTCTTTTTCTTGAGTGCTCAACAATCTTCTTCATTTAGATATTTGAAATTATGGATACAGATAATAGAATTTCAAGTAAGTATGAACTGTTCCATCAACCAAGTCAAAGTCAAGTCTGTGCTGAAGCAAGGAAAAAAAGGAAGCGTGTTCTGCAACAAAAGCGAAACAACAATGGTTTTCATCGTACATCACCATCCGATTCTTTTAAAGTCAAGTCTGTGCTGAACCAAGTGGTATGTCTTATAGGTTTGCAAACAAAATTTTACAAAAAATACATATTTATATGTTATGTTTTGGGAATCCTTACACATGTTTCGTATTTTACAAGTTTCAACAACAAATGTTGAAAGAAGGAATGTGTATCATTTTCCTGCTTATGCTACTCCAAATATTAGTAGTAATTTGATCACCCATCTACAAAAGTAAAAGGTATACTTACTGCAGATATTTTTTGGTAATTTAAAAAAAAATTCAAAATACGTTCAAAGTTCTTTTCTTGTGCGGTCAACAATCTTCTTCATTCAAGTATTTTAAATTATGGATACGGATAACACAATTTCAAGTAAGTATGAAGTGTTCCTTCAAGCAAGTCAACATCAAAGCTATGCTGAAGAAAGAGAAAAAAAGGAAGTATGTTCTTTAACAAAAGAGAAACAACACAGGTTGTCATCGTACGTCAACATCTGATTCTGTTGAAAGGATTCCATTTTTAGATACTTCAAGTGGTATATGTTATAGTTTTGCAAACAAAATTTAAAAGAAATATGTATGTATATTTTATGTTTTTGGAATCCTTACATATATTCTATTTTACATGTTTCAACCACCAATGTTGAACGAAGGAATGTGTATCATCTTCCTGGTTATGCTACTCCAAATATTAGTAGTAATTTGTTTCACTGATCTACAGAAGTAAAAGGTATACTTACTGCAGATATTTTTTGGTAATTTCAAATAATTTTCACAATACTTTCAAAGTTCTTTTCTCGAGTGGTCAACTATCTTCTTCATTCAAGTATTTTAAATTATGGATACAGATAACACAATTTCAAGTAAGTATGAAGTTGACCTTCAAGCAAGTGAACGTCAGAGGTGTGCTGAAGAAAGAGAAAAAAGGAAGTATGTTCTTCAACAAAAGAGAGACAATAGAGGTTGTCATCCTGCATCAACATCTGATTCTGTTGAAAGGATTCCATTTCAAATACTTCAAGTGGAATCCTTACATATGTTCTATTTTAATACCTTCAACCACGAATGTCGAAAGAAGGAATGTGTATTGTAGGATCGTATTCTGACCCGAACGAGTCGTTCAGAGGCTTTCTCCTTGGTTTCAGGTGCGGAATAACAAGAAACTAAGGTAGAAACAGCACAAATATCACTTTAACTACTTGTTGTATAGATTTGACGCTGGTTACAACTTAAATCTCGCACCGGCAGAACCTCGGCACGATTTCACCAAAACGTTACCACTCTTTTCAAGTCAGATCGCTCATAGGTATTTATAGACAGCTGGGACCGCTTATTGGACAGGCCCAATAAGCGGTCCATGTAGTTGACACATAAGCGGTCCAACTAACATGCAACTCGAGCGGTCCAGCAACTAACCTTTCGAGCGGTTCAAACCTTTGTCACTCGAGCGGACCAACATGTCCGTTCGAGCGGCCCATGTTCCTAAGAGCGATCCAATCATTATACAACTATACAATTTCACTTTCTCATATTTACAATCATTTACAATCATTCCTATTCTAAAACTCTAAGACTCGAACGAAGATGTAGTCGACAGACAACTGCACCAACAGACTCCCCCTTGAATGTTGACGGAATCTTCAGTGAGAGTCTTCAACAAGACATTCTCGGATATAGTTCGGTCTTCTTCAAGAATTCTGCCTGGATCTAACTTTCTTTGGCTATAACCTTCATCAGACTCCCCCTATCACTCTGCTAGGATAGTTGTCTGGAATTTTGTTACCACCATCGAAATTATCTCCTGGCTTCTCTCTGTTCAGTTCATCATCTCTGGTTCTGATATGTCTCCTGGCTATCTGTAGCAACAGGATCAGAAACCTGCAAAACTCAACCATACTATTACAAACTAATACAATTTGCAATTCAACTTAATGAATCAACAAATCATATAAGAAAAATTATGAAGATCAAACTGTAGGTTACCATTCAACTTATTCATCAAGTTAATGAACCAAATTTGCATTTCAAATCTTCACAATTTAACACTCTCTCCCAAACCAAACTGACTGTTCATCAAGTTTAGCCTTTGAGATTTTGAAAATCAGCTCTTCACCATCAGTTGTCGAAAATCTTTTTGGATTTTTGAAAATATAAATGCAAAGACAGAAATTTAAATGCAAAACAAACATATTTTTGTGAGTTTGTGCAAGAGGATCATATCAGTTTTTGAGACATAACACAAGCACCGTTAAGCTTTTAATTGTTTTAAGTTCTAAACGATTCACGTAGATTGACGATATAATTGTCCTCTTAAATTTTCATACAATTTTCATTCTATTCAGGATACTATTTAGGTATTTTATGAACTTAGTTCAATTCATGTGTCCCACCTCTTGAATATACTCCCGTATCCATAATCCCAATATTCAGTCTTACAGGTATGAACACTACAATGATGTCTGTACATAAATTAGGGGAAAGATGCGAGAACTGAGGGATCTCAGGTCAGAACTTCCGTTCAGCAGAGAGATATCAGCTTCGACTTAGCAGTGTGTCCCCTTTAGAGGATCTTTTCAGCTACAACAGATGATTATCAATTTTATTGTCTAATCAACTGAGGGCTTTATGCTATATTTCAAGCATTTTGTGGAAAGTATTAGCCAAGGACTAGGTCAGAACTACCGTTCAGCAGAAGTCCCGGAATAATACCCCAGACATCATAGAGTATAAACACCTAGTATATCAGAATACGAGACCTTTCAAACGAGATTTCAGGGGTTACCTATATATCCAAGTAGTGTTCCCCACGAATTTCATAAGTTTGAAATTTTAGGTTTATATCCCGAATAAATCTACTAAATGTACAAAAACCTATCGTCACATCATCAGTGAGACCGTTTATCACATTTACATTACATTTCTTTAGCATGCTGTGATAGTCCACTGATTTACTATCATTTCCTCTTTTTCACAACAAAACTCATTTTTAAATTTTTAATGTTTTTGACATTTTCAAATATTCTAATTTTTTTAAAAATTTTTCTCCCCCTAAAATCAAAATATGTTTCAATTTTGATTTTCTGCTAAAATTTGAAACAAACTGTACAAACTTGACAACCTGATGAGAATCACTTCAATTCTCCATCCACCTGGCATAAACAATCAGAACTCCCCCTCACAACAAACTATTTTCCCATTGTGATTTCAAAACACTTAAGTTTGTTTTAATCAAAATGGTTTTTCCGGAAAATATAAGTTTGTTAACCAAACAATTTAGGTACGGGGTTACTTCATCATCTTGTTTTCTACACAAAAGTAGGAAAATCCAAGTACAAGTTAATGTCCTTGATTTACCATATGAAGTCCAGAATCCTCTGTACCACTTGTAAAACATTCACAAACACAACCAAACCTCTTTACCGTTTGCATGATCGACGTTACCGAATAAAATTCAAGAAAGATGCCGATTCATGATCCACGATACCATCTTGGGATCTCCGGCAATTCCTGCAAAATCTTCAAACACAGATTTAAAAAGATGCCGATTCATGCTCCACTCTTACAAACCTGGGAGCTCCGGCAAGTCAGGTTTTTCTATTTGAAAAGTTTCACCCAAGCCTGACCAGCCTTGGGTGATTTTGAATTCTTGTTCAACAATGGTGGAAAATTTTTCTCATCCATTGTTAAACTAGAATTCTCGACCTTTACCTCAACACATGGCTCCTCTGGCTTTACCATTCTAGAATCATTGCCTGAATGTGGCTTGTCTGACTTTAATGAGTCAGATTCATCGCCGACATGTGGCTCCTTTGTTTTCGAAGAAACAAATTCATCGCCAGGAAGTGAAAACTTCACTTTCTTCTTTTTCTCCTCTTTTGTCCTCAGATTTGCATCTGATGAATTCGACTTGCTTGGCTTTGCAGTTGAGGAAGTTGATTCATCAGCACTCTTCTTCGATCGGTCGGGTAAACCCGAGGACAAAATCTTTTCGAGATATTCTCTTGCTTTCTTTCTCTTTTTCCTCAGTCGATCTTTCTGCCCCTGAGAAAGCTTCACTTTTGTTTCTTGAACTTTAGGTTCTTTGACCTTCTGTTCTCTGACGTTTTGGCCCGAAACTTTCAATTCTTTGGGCTTGACAACGACTGGTATCTTCTTTGCCATTTTCTGAGAATTAGCCCTCAATCTATCATGCGATCTCTTTGGGCAATCTCTGGCAATGTGACCTTTGATATTGCAATTGTAGCACCTCCTGGTCTCATAACTCCAGTATTGGCAGTTAACAGCAATATGCCCCTGATATCCGCAGCTGTAGCACACCCTGTTATCATACCAGTTACCACCTTTTTCACACCAAATGCTCAGATCATAGCATTGTCTGGCTTGGTGATATTCCTTCCTCAAATGTGCTGGTTTTGACGCTTTTGCACTGTGGTTTGTTCTGCACACAACAAATTTTGAATTTTCATTTTCAATTTTTTGTAATTTTTTCTTTTGATTGGATGATCGTACTGATGAGTTTTTTCTTTCATTTTTAAAGTTTTGATTCTGTTTTACAATCTTCTTCACAGGTTTTTGCTTAGAGCATTCACCTTTTTCAGTTGATTGCAGAACAGTTTTCTGAAATTTTTCTTTCAACTTTAAAAACAATTTTTGTTTTTCTTTCTTAACATTTTCATCATCAGACTCTGTCACAGACTCATCTGCTGAATAAAATTTCTCATTTTCCTCATCAGTTTTATCATCACAATCTTTGACTTTGACTTTGTCAACGTTTGTAGCCTTTTCACTCATCGGAACTGAATTGATCGGTTTTGGACAAGGAATATTCAACTTGTCAGTTTTAGTCGCAAAACTGATCAATTTCTTCTCAAGTTTATCTATCTTGGTCCTGGAATTCTTAGCTTCTTCCTCAAGCTGAGATATTCTCTCAAGATGAGACTTGATGGAATTGTCATTCTCAACCTTCAAACTTTCAAGAACAGACTTTTCATTTGTCAAAATTTTGATCTGTTCCTGAAATTTTGATTCATTCGCTTTTAGGTTTTTGTTTTCAAGCTTTATCCAGAAATCCTCATCTTCTGACGATTTCTTTTTGCTTTCAAGCTCTTTTACTAACTCTTTGATTCTCTTTTGAGCGCTTTCACCTTCTTTTTCAAGTTCGACAATCTTCTGAAGATGGGAATTTATCATCTTTTGTTTTTCAATGTTGTTTTTACTAAACACATTTTCCCATCTTCAAGAATTTTCACTTGCCCCTCAAATTCTTGATATTTCAAAGTCAAACTGTTAAAATCAATCAACAGTTTGTCATTTTCTGCTTTCAACTTCTCACAATCTTTTTCCAGAGAAAGAATCTGGTTTTCAGCAACGTGCTTCTCGTCTTTCAACTTTTTGACTTCAAATGCCAAACATTCTATGTCTCTCACAAGTTTGTCATTGCCAGTCTTAAAGTTATCGCATGTTGAGCACATTGTTTCATTCTTCACCGATTCTTCAGCTTTTGGAGTTTCTTCTTCCTTTGCTATCAATGTACCTGCACAAAACAATTTAACGAAATCAAAAGGGTTTCCATTATTATCAATATAACAACCTCGTTTGAAATCATATTTCAGCACATGTTTTGCCCTGACACATTTAGCAACTCTTTTGTGCATCTCTTCAATCACATCTGAACTTAGATCTAGCACATTATATTCCAAAACCTTGATCAAATCTTTCTTTTTCTTTCTGGTTTCAAGTTCATGAGTTTGAAGTTTGCTGATGAATTGATTTAGAGGTAATTTTGAAAAATTTGAGTTCTCCCTTAAATTCTTCAAACATTCACCCCATTCAATCGGTAATGCATCTGCAAATTTCTCCAATTTTTCAACATTTGACGGGTATATCTCATGATCTTTCATATAACTCAATAAAACACTATATCTGTCTTTAAGACCATCCAACGTTTCGTCTTTCAGACACACGAAATATTTGAACCTTTTTGCCCAACCATCTTTGCTCACTTTTCTATAACCCTCATCTAGAAATCCGTGATGCCAATCATTAAATCTCTCAAAATAATAATTTTCTTCTTCATCAAACATTTTGATCTCACTTTCTTCGCTAAGTGACTTGATTCAAAAATTTGTTTTTCGCTCAAAATTCACACAATTTCAACTTCTTGGGATTTGCCCCTGTAGAAATCCCTCGAATCACTTGACTATTAAATGGACGGTGATTTCAGAACGGCTCCTTTACTTCTATTGGGCCAATGATATGAAAGTGGGTATTGACTTATTGGGCGGTGGATGATTATTTTGATAGGGCCGCAACTGATGGGCTTTAAATGGGCAGCACAAATGGGCGGCAACTTATAAAAAACTATTGGTTGTTTTCGGTTAGTGGGGCGGTGGATAAAAGGGTGATTGGGTAATATGGACGGCTTTATAAAGTGGGTCAGTGGAAGTTGGTTTTTGATAACAACAATCAAACAAAGTGGGCTTTAATGATTGGGTAAGTGGGGCGGTGGGCTTCACTTTGTTTAATGTTTTTAATGAACTGTCAAAACAACTTGGGCGGTAGATATATGGGTCAGTGTAGTAAAGCGTGGGATTGGGCCGCTATTAAAGTGGACAGTGCCTTTAATGTTTGGCGGTGTACATAGGGCGGCACAAGATGCTGACAACTATGACAAAAGAGCGGTTCCACACTTTGACTTAAAAGCGAGCCATATTAGTCCACAAAAGCGGTTCACGTGGTTCAATATATGTAATTATGAGCGACCCTGAGTTTTTCTTAAAAGCGGTTCAGAAGAATCCTTTTGGAGCGGTCTGACTTGTGTCAAATAAGCGGTTCAACACATTTCATCACGAGCGATCCAAGAAGTTTCCAATGAGCGGTCCACACGTTACACTTTTGAGCGATTCAAGGATGTTTCTATGAGCGGTTCAGAAACGTCATTATGAGCGAGTCATGCAGAATTTTCGAGCGGTTCCAGACAATATTTCGAGCGGTTCCAGACAATATTTCGAGCGGTTCCAGAAGTGACGTCAGCAAACACGAACCGCTTTTTAAGCAAAAATTCAATTTTAACCAAATTTAAGCCGAATTAAGATCTGAAAACTTCCAGGTTTTGTTAAATCATCATTCCGCACACAATATGTAAATTTGAAGCAATTTTGACCGTAAAAAGTTGCGTTTCTCGAAAAAGAAAGGTGTAGAAGCAGAAAAATGATGAGAACGAGCTGTATATGCGAGATCTCCTCCTCCTTGGCTCTGATACCAATTGTAGGAGCGTATTCTGACCCGAACGAGTCGTTCAGAGGCTTTCTCCTTGGTTTCAGGTGCGGAATAACAAGAAACTAAGGTAGAAACAGCACAAATATCACTTTAACTACTTGTTGTATAGATTTGACGCTGGTTACAACTTAAATCTCGCACCGGCAGAACCTCAGCACGATTTCACCAAAACGTTACCACTCTTTTCAAGTCAGATCGCTCATAGGTATTTATAGACAGCTGGGACCGCTTATTGGACAGGCCCAATAAGCGGTCCATGTAGTTGACACATAAGCGGTCCAACTAACATGCAACTCGAGCGGTCCAGCAACTAACCTTTCGAGCGGTTCAGACCTTTGTCACTCGAGCGGACCAACATGTCCGTTCGAGCGGCCCATGTTCCTAAGAGCGATCCAATCATTATACAACTATACAATTTCACTTTCTCATATTTACAATCATTTACAATCATTCCTATTCTAAAACTCTAAGACTCGAACGAAGATGTAGTCGACAGACAACTGCACCAACATGTATCACCTTCCTACTTATGCTACCCTAGACATTAGTAGTAATGTGTGTCACTCATCTACAAAAGAAAAAGGTAAACTTACTGCAGATATTTTTTTTCTAATTTAATTATGAATTGTAGTTTTGTACATTTATTTTATGTACTTTTGTCTTATAAGATTCATCAAGAAAAATCTCATCAAGGAATGTGCATCACACTCCTTTTGGAAGTACTAAGCAAACATCCTATTTTGTTGAGAGGACTCCATTATCAGATATTACAAATTGTATGTTTTAAATTTTTTGAAACAAAATATTTGTTTAATCTTAGTTTTTATGAATTGTTATATATGTGTTATTTTACAACCTTCAATATAGGTGGAATATCTAAAATTGAATTATCAATGAGTGAAGAGATGTTAGCAGATTCTGTGGTTTAGAAGATTCATGGAATTTCTAAAGGTATAAGATACGAATGTAAATTCCTGTTAAGTTTTCAATATGTAGATAACTTATGTTGACTTATAAATTTGCTAAGTCCGTAGATTATATTGATCATGGAGATGCCATCTTTGTGTGTTCTAAATGTGACGAAATGTTATGGGAAGATGAAATGCTTAGGGAAAATAAAAACGTAAGAAAACATCCTATTCTCTTTGTTGTTCAAATGGAGATGCTGAGCTACCAACACCGCCTACACCTCCTCCATTACTACGTCATTTATATAAAAGTCATACCTCACAGTCTCGCAATTTCATAGATAATATTCGAGCATATAACATGATGTTTTCCTTCACATCTCTTGGTGGGAAGGTTGACAAAAGTTATCAGAGAGGTAAAGGTCCTTAGGTATTTAGACTACAAGGTCAGAATTATCATCTAATGGGTAGTCTACTTCCGGACGATGGTGAAGAACCCAAATTCTCACAGCTTTACATATATGATTCACAAAACGAAGTGGTAAATCGTCAAAAAGCAGTAAGGTAATTTCTTTATGATAATTGTGGCATTTATGAATATATATTTTGCTTCTCATTATATTTACATTCATTATCATTTGAAATGAATGTAAATTTTAACATTTTATATTTCGGGCAGTTCTCAAAGAGAATCCAAAACAACAAGAAACAATCAGCTTGATAGTACAACCATCAAGGGTCTTAAAGATATGTTAGATTCTTGCAATCCTCTTGTCCAGTCCTTCAGAATGGTAAGAGAGAGTTTTCAAGAAAATGAGTTTCAAGATGTAAGCTTGAAGCTTATTGGAACAAGAGATAAGGATGGAAGAGTTCAGAATTTGCCAACAACATCAGAAATTGCTGTGTTAATAAGTGGTGATTTTGATGGAGAATTTGATAAACGGGACATTTTTGTTAGAAAGAAGTCTGGTGGTCTTCAAAGAATTAGTGAGCTTCATCCCTCTTAACTTGCTTTGCAATATCCACTTATTTTCCCATATGCAAAAGATGGTTATAGAGTTGGTATTAAACATAGAGGGATTGCGATTTATAATGAGGTACTTAGAACAAATCTTACAATTAGAGAATTATTTTGTTATGAAATTCAAGATAGACAAAATCAGTTTTCATTGTTACTTAATGTGAAAAAAACTATTTCGGCTGTGACAACTCGAATTTCCAAGATTCCTACTTCGTATTTATTGCACGTTCATTTATTGTTTAGTTGTTTATTTGCACAATTAGTTTGCTGTGAAACTGTAACGTTTTGGATACAATGAAGTGTATTGTGTGATTTTGCATGGTTATGTGTTAATTGTGAAAGACTTGTCAAATGCATAAACTTGGTGGTGAAACTGTGAAATTGTTTGAGATGGTGCACTATTGTAAAATATAATAATAAAGGGTGTAAAGAGTTATTAGTGAAATCTAAATCATACTTAACCCTAATCTCCTACCCTAATCATTCAGTAATCATTCACAAAGAATCAAAACACGTACTTTCACCTCCTCTAATCCTCTCTACAACCATCTTCTCATCATTCTTGGTTTCACAAGTCTTTTGCATCAAGTTTGATCTTTCAATCTATTTAGAATCAATCAAGGTAATTGCTTAATCATTGTTGGTTGTTTGTTGTTGATTGATTGATGCATGTAAACCCTAATTCTTTACATACTAGTTCTGTAGTTATTGATTGAATACTGATGATTGTGAAATGATACTGATTAGTTGTGTAATTGGTTGCTTGATATTAAGATATGTCTGTTATGATGAAAGTGTTTATTGTTGATTTGATTCTACAGTATGAAGGCATGAATTAGGGTTTTGATCGCACGAATATAGAACGTAACTGTTTCAATCGATGCTATAAACTTGTTCTGGTAATCACGTGTTTGAGTTTTTTGTGAATGTTATATGTGTCCGACTTTTAACTTATATTCTGTAGTCCGACCTTTAAGACTTCATAGTTCGAATTTTATAACCTACATTGATAGTCCGAGTTTTAAAGGAAGGATTGAGGTCCGAGTTTCAACCCAAACACTTGTCCGACCTTGTAGTTATTTATTGAAGTCCGAACTTTATGTAAGGTACAAGGGAGGTCCGAGTTCTTTTGTATGTTGTCCGAACTTTTGGCAAGGATGTGAGGGGGTCCGAGTTTTAAGTAGGCAAGAGGGTAATCCGACCTTTAAAGCCCCAAAACCTCTGGTCCGAGTTTCTTTTTGGGGAAACCCCCCCCCCCACCTTGTCCGACTTTGTGAAGTGGGGACTCTCTAGTCCGACTTTTGAAGGGAAGCCCCCCCCCCCTTGTTCTTGTCCGAGCTTTATGGCCCCAAATCCCCTCCCCTTAATCCGACTTTTGTGAAGGGAAGCATCCCTTGTCCGAGTTTAACATGCATTTGTGACAACCGTCAATTTTGCATGCATCCGTACAATTAATTAATTTTAATTATGAGCTTAATGACTGTGCTTGATTACATTTGATGCTTTAAACTGCTTACTGATTTATGTTACATACATACATGTGTATCACTTTACATACAGTCGCTCCATTTATTTCATACAGACTCTTAGTGACAGACCTGATGCACAAAGCACAGTTAGCACAGGGAGCGGATATCTCAGACACGTGCTGACAATGCCAGCACTTAGACAGATACTATTTTAGGCTAGTATGGGCCAGGGATAAAACACTACACCAGTGTGGAGTGTAGGGAAGTGAGGACCATAAGACTATGTCACTAGGTGATTGTTTGAGTGCCGGAAAGTGCCTAAAACGCAATTTAATTACAGAATTCCGCATTTTAGTAACAATTCAGCCTTTAACACACTCATATTATACAGAGTATTGACTAAATGGCCCTGGCCACTTTCCTAAGTGTTGGAATTAATTTCGTTACAAAAAGATGCACAAAAGACGCTTTACGGGACAATTAAACGCTTTAACGGAACGATGCGAAACCGAACAACCAGACGTTACCCGAGACATGAAAATGTTGTTGGAAATATTATTTTATTATTTTAAATTAATCATGGTCACAAAAATCCCCATGCACCATGCAAACATGACATACACCCACTATACTTGTAAATACCCTTAACCTTCTAACCTACTACCTTCTAATTAACAAGATTTACACATTACCCCCCCCCCATAACCGAAAATCTGCCCACATAATTAGAGAATATTTTGTTTAGATCTTGTGTAAGGCAAATCTCACTTCCATTGGCCAATAGGATGGGTATGATTACCCTAACCCCTAGTAGTGCACATTTCCAAGGATTCTCCATCATCACAAAGATTGCAACCAATCTCCTCCCTTCTCTCTCTTAATTTTCGGTTCATACCCCCCCCCCTCTCTCCACAACTGAATTCCATCACTACCATACATCAAACCTCCATTTCTTCTCCATCAAGCTCACATTCAAGTGGTAAAGATCCTCCATAGAAGTGAGAAGTTGGAGTGCTCTCAAGAAGCCTTGTTCAAGCTTTTCTCACCATCATTCTTTATCATCTCATCCTAAGATTTCAACCCTAGCCTTGTGCTAGTAGTAAGTCCATTCATAATCTTGTTCCACTTTGATTCTTGTTCGATTGTTGAATGTTCATCACACACAAAAGCTTAAACAGCTTGCTGAGTTGGATTTCCAGCCAACTTCAACAGGATGTAACGGGATCATTTTAAGTCGAAAAACGGATTTTCTAAATCCTAAAATGAGTGCTTTGGAATAACTAAACAAATGGCACTGGAATTATCATTTTTCGAGACCGTTTACTATTTTTAAAAGGTTATTTTTGGACAGCAGCTCAAGCTGCATTCTTACTGCAGAAAAAGTGTGTTGTTTTCGAAGTCACAACTTAAAACCTGAGTAAAATCAACTCATGAAATTTTTACAGTAGATAGACACCATTGTCAGGACGACCCTCCAACTGGAATTTCGTCAAACGGACTTACGGTTGATTTTTAATGAATATTTCCGTAAACTGTGATCAGAGTGTAACAAATCTGATTGCAGTCAAGAAAATGATTTTCTATAAAATATGGGTAACGAATTGGACTTTGATATTTTTACACAAGAAAACTTTGGAACATGTGGGACATTCTGTGAAAATTTGGTAATTTTTAGAAAAGGTTAACTATTTTATAAAAATCCTCGAAAACAGTCCAGTTATGAGTAATAAAGCTGAAATAAAGTAAGTAACGTTTTGTTTGTCGATATGTCGGTTTGATTATTGAAAATGAACTATTGGATATATATAAAAGAAAATGATATGCTATTTAAGCATGGACACCTCTATTTACAAAGGAGACTCTGCCGAAATTTTCCAAAAATCCGAACACTTAGTAAAATATTCGAGAAAATAAATACGAAATAGTTGTCTAACTATTTTTCTAATAAAGTTAAAATAATTATTATTATTTTAACAACATAATACCAAAGTAACGTAACTCAAAACACTAAACTCTAAGCCAAGGCACGGCCCGTTCGTCTAATAGACGTTAGACCATTGTAGGTAGTCGTGTTTGCTGAGAAGATTTGGGTTACGAGTACCGAAGACGCAATACTGTGAGTTCATGTCCCCCTTTTCTCTTAACCGTTTTCAGTTTTATACTTCGGGGGTGAAATACATGTTACAATTATTACAGACATTTACAGACTTTTACAGACATCTACAGACATTTACAGACTTTTACAGACATTTACAGACATTTACAGACATTTTTATACATGGTATGATTAGCTAAGGAACTTACTGTTAGATCACGTGAATGGATAGGCTATTATCGTAAGACCATTAATCCTTGTATAAGGACCGAGAGGCATGAGTGATAGATCTATTGGGTGTTGCGAGCCCCACACATGGGCCAGCGTGTGGCTGCATGTGGTGACTATGTCGTTCCGCCGGAAGGACCGGTATGAAGTACGCGTTACAGGTTTGAGTGCTTCCTAGGCCATATCACTTATTAATGTATTAGCTACACATTAATTGATCTGTTTTTCCTTATTGCTACATACCAAGGACATACATTTATACAGACATATTTTACAATCTATACAGACACACATTAACGATTTGTACAAACTCACATACACATGAACTCGCTCAACTTTTGTTGATGTTTTCCAAACTACATGTATTTCAAGAAATTAAGTATGGATCTGGCGGGCGTTGGAATTTCAAGTCATGTTAAGTAAAGATGTCATCCATGGTTTTTAGGTTTGGCCAGTGTGTCTTAATCCTGGACGAGACACGTCTTCCAAACTTGGATTACAACTATTATCTTTGACGAGTCCTTAGCAAACTTTTACACAATTCATCTGGTTTGTAAAACTTAAATTTTGAAGTCTACGTTTTAGCCAATGTTGTTATGTTTTAAACTCATTTTATGGATGACAAATCTTTGGTATTATCATATAGATTGTTTGATATGGTTGAATGCAATGATAACAAGTAAGTCACCCCATAATCACGCTTCCGCAAAAGTCAGGGTGTGACAGCTTGGTATCAGAGCTTCGATCGTAGCGAACTAGGATTCATTCTCGAGTCTAGACTACGATCATTAGGGCTCTCACGAAAACACTTTTACAAACATGTTTTCATTGCATACACAAAACGCCCAGATCCAGGGAACAAACATTTTTACAAACAAAAGGCACAAATACACATTCCAAAATATATGTTTATAATTCAGTCTTAGAGACTGAGGGATTCAATCTTAGAGATTGAGGGAGGTTCAGCCTTAGAGGCTGGGGAGGTTCAGTCTTAGAGACTGAGGGATTCAATCTTAGAGATTGAGGGAGGTTCAGTCTTAGAGGCTGGGGAAAAATTTAGTCCTAGAGACCAGGGAGTTGGTCTTAGAGACCAGGGAGTTGGTCTTAGAGACCAGGGAGTTAGTCTGAGAGACTAGGGAGTTCGGTCTAAGAGACTGGGTGAGATAGTCCAGGGAAGACTAGGATGATTACTTGCTTACATTGCTATCGCATACATGCTTAATTGGTGATTATTGATAAACGCGCATATGTGGAAACTGTTTTAATACATACTATGACTACCATGCACCGATACACATGTCGCCTTGATCAAAAAGCGAGTTGTCAAGCATTGACGACCCTACCGCCACCGCCACAGATGATGAGACTGTACCTGCGCCAGAGATATTTACGTCAGACACTGAGAGTGACCCTGACATGTTGACCAAGAACGAGGACGACTGCCAACCATCCGCGCTGCCAGACCCTGGTGATGAATTACCCTTGCAGATGGCTTCCTTGACAATAATCTTCCTGTCATCCTTGTTTCGGTCCACGACCACCTCACCATTTTGACACTTCGATAACGCGCACATCGTGGCTCCGATTCTCGATGTCGTACCCCCATGATTATTTTCCCCAAGAATCTACCTCTTTGACAAATTGTTTGATGACGACGTTAATTTGCTTATTGATAATCCTTCCGTTGATACCCAGGATGATGGAAAGTTAGATGAGGACGTTGTTACTAACTCTACGTTTTGGGATCCCTATTATCAAACTATCCTCTATCCTCTGATTCTAGTATACACTCGATTTCAGACTCCTCTGAGTCTGTGACATTTACAACCTTATGGATGGTCAGATTGCAACTTTCTACTACTGACACGGACGACAACGCCGTTATGACTGCTGCACTATCACTTGCTCGAGGCAACACACCGTTACATGACCCGGAGACTGCCCCTGAGCTAGCTTCTGCACCTTTGTGGGACATCTTGATGTTGCACCTGCTGAACCTATTTAAACGTGACATTATTTCCTTTGGACTACTATACCTTGCACTCCTCTTACCAGACCCAGTACCTGTACCTATTAATCTTCTTTTGTTGAGACATTTCTACCGCACCTGCACCCGCTGATGTTGCACCTATGAAGACCGACGTCCATTGCACCGACATGCCTACCGCTCTCTTCCAAGACGTACGCGCACCCCGGGAAGGCGCTCCAGGTCAGCACCCGCATAAGGATTCTTCAGCTACGGCAACATTTGTCCTAAACATAACAAGACGCACCGTTTCCTACATTCACCTCTACAACACTGGACAAGTCATTTCGATGGATCCCTATGCTACACTATGTTGATTTTAGACCCTTTTCATCCCTCACATTATGGAGGCTACACACGGGATGAGTACACCTGTCACATGAGCTACAGTTTGAGGATACGATTCGTAGAGTGTTGGAGCTTGAGCTGACACCACATTTGGCAACTTCAAATGCAAAAACATTGCATAATTGAAAACATGATTTAAGTATTTACATCACAAGACAGCATATTGCCTGAAAAGTTTATGTAAGACACCACGCCCTCCACCCTGTCTATTGCCAGTATACATTTAACCTCCACATATATCAAGGTTCCTTTCGCGCTCTCGACCGTTGCTATCACACCGTTCCCAGGATTCTGATACTCATTTCATTACTATCGAGCAGCAGAGCAGACAATTACTTTGACATGTACACAAGCCCGAGGAGGAAGTCCACGCGCGTTAACAGTTTACTTTCTTTTCCTCCTCTTCCTCAGTCACCAGTATAGTTGGTTTCTGGATTCATGCGGATTGCATTACACTTTGGTAAAAACACTAATGATAAGCCGGGTTGTGGAGACTTTAAAGACCACTTCTGACTACGTAATTTTGATGCACTAATATACTTGTTGGACAAGGGTAGGGTGACCCTGCGTTCCTTCTGATATGATACGTTTTGTAAAACACAGTGATTGTGGCCGGAGGATGACGAAAGCCCAATCATCTTTAAACATGCGACAATACTTATGACTAATAACTAGTGAAAAACTCGGTCGCTATATTCCCACTAAGCACGCTGTTGATCAGCATATTTGTGCTACAACTATAATGCTACATGCTTACTTGTTACGTTCCTATTTACAAGTTGTGCAATAATTGTGATGATACGTGATTGAATGTTACAACGACTGCGGATATACATATATGTAATATACCTCTGAGGTCCTATTCGTTAAATAGAGACTTGTGTACTCGTGTCCTTAACAAGACCTGACCTAACCAACATTCTTCTAGGAAGATGTCGACTCCAGGGAACACCGATACCAACAACCCTCTGCCGACTACAGAGGCGGAATTTCAAGAACGCCTCATGTACAAGGCCCTTTGCTCTGAACGCAGCGGAGGTACCTCGGGAAATAATCCAGCCAACGGCTGTACCTACAAGCAGTTCTTAGGCTATCAGCCCTTACATTTCGACGGCACTAGGGGTGCCGTAGATTTCGTGCGCTGGGTTGAGAAAACGGACACTGTTTTGCGTGCGAGCAAATGCGCCCCAGAGCACCAGGTCACGTACATTTCCGGACTGTTCCAAGATGGGGCTTTGTCATGGTGGAAACTCCAGGTTCAGACGATGGGCGAGACTACTACGTATGCTTTATCATGGGACGAGCTGAAAGAGCTAATGCATAAAAAGTACTGTTCGAGAACAGAAAGCCAGAAGGTGGAAACTGAGTTCTGGAACTTGAAGATGGAAGGTCCAAAAATAGCTGAGTATGTGGAGAAGTTCCAAGTTCTGTCGCGTATCGTTTCTTACATGGTAGACCCAGAGTTTAAGAAGATTGAGCGTTTCATTTGGGGATTGGCACCCCAAATCATGAGCATGGTGACGACATCGAAGCCTACAACGATCGCTGAAGCCATTAATCTAAGTGTGGCCTTGACTGAAGAGGCAATCAGGATGAACAAATTTTCAACCTCTGAGGAGAAGAAGGAGACTCATGTAGAGTCATCTGGAGATAACAAGAGGAAGTTCGCAAACTTCAAGCAGAGTACTCAGACGAATAGCAACAACAAGGTCAAAAAGAGAAAAGAGTACATGGGTAAACTACCTAAATGCGACAGGTGCCGACGTCATCATACCGGGCGATGTAAAAATGGGAAGTGTGACAGCTGTGGCAAAGTGGGACACAACAGGGAAACGTGTTGGAGTGAGACGAAGCGTGGAAAGAAAGGAAAGGGGAAAGATAAAGGATGTTATACCTGCGGGGATATGAGGCACTTTAGGAAAGATTGCCCAAGGGAGATTAAGCAAAATCATGGGAAAGATGTCTAACACCGGAGCCAGAGAAGCACGCCAGGAATCCAAGCATGGATATCGGTACGTCCCATACTACTCAATGTTATGCATCTTTATTGCCAAATACTGTTGCAAATTCTACGATTCGCACCTCTAAGAGTTCGAGAGTATAATTGGTTTAAGCAGCGAGTAAGTAGATATTCCAAGACCCATTAGAACTAGCTTAGGGGAAGCTAGTGGAAGCCAACACAGTAACTGGAATCGGCAAGATAGAACACGGGAAGCGTAAGATTACACTTGATCTACTACCAATGAATTGGGAGACTTCAACAAGGTAGTTGGAGGGATTGGTTGACAAATGATCAATAGGAGATTGATATCCGCACCATGATGGCGAACGAAGAAATGATCTTGACTCATGAAGCAGGATACACCTCTGCAAATTACAAATCGCTTGAAGGCACAAAGAATGTTACGAAAAGGATGGGTTGTTTTATGGCTCATTTCGGGGACAAGGGAGCCGAAGAACTAAAACTCGAAGATGTCCCTGTGATAAAAGAATATCCTGAAGCCATCCCCGAAAACTTGCCAGAATTATCTACTCAATGACAAGTCGAATTTTTCATCGAATTGATTTCCAGGCGTCGCGCTTGCAGCCAATACACCTTGGCAATTTACACCTTCAGACATGCAAGGATCGACAGTGTAGCTTCAGTAGCTGGTAGAGAAGGAAGATAACAGACCATGTTTCCCATTTTTGGGTAACCCCAGCTCTGCTCATCAAGATAAATGATGTGACTTTCAAATGAGCATCAATTCTAGGAGCCGAACGAGCTAACCCACGAGAGTCGGTGACTCTCGCTAAGGATTAACGAATTACGTACTTAACTAACTGTGAGGATCCAACTACTATCACACAACTGATTGATGATCAAGTGTCGTTAGCGATGAATTCAGGAAGAAAGTATACCGGGGAAATCGTGGGACGATAACTTGTTTTTAGACGCACACAAGATGGTGTTTCCTACACAATGCACAAAACCGAGTTACACAGAATACGAAACCTTGAGGATCTAGAAAACATATGATTAGGACCCTTGGGAACCCAGGTCCAAATGTGTAAAGGTTGTTACTTAGACACCATGTCTGTTAACTCAATCGAACAACATTAACCTGACATATATGCCATTTCAGTTAACAGAACAGAAAGTACTTGAAATTCTTTCGTTTAAATCTCCACTTTTGCTTCTAGCTGAGTAGATGTTTGCATCTCTACTCCCCTTAAAGTAGTTGCATCGCTTTGATTTTCTTCGCTGAGAGCGAACACACATTTGCTTCGATACTTGGTCATTACCTCATACTCATTGTCTCATCACTTGAAAACCCACATGTTACGCGTGCACCATCTGCTATGCATACGGTTTCATTTCGAACATCTCATTAAAATTCAAATATGATGTTGCTAAATCTAACTACTGGTTTGTGATTCGAATGGCCTACATTATTGTAACGGTTGACTCTTTGCTATCAGGTCAACACACCTTCTCGAAAACTTCTTTTGTTTCAAGATACATTAACCATGCTGAGATTTCCCTTATTGGTACATACGTTTATTGTCGCGTTATGCTAAAAATAAGTTCAATTGCTTGAACTTATCCATTTCACATGTTTTAATATGAGACGCCATGTGATGTATTGGGAACATCACATTCAAATATTCTTGCAAAGGTTCTTTTGTTTCGAGACATAGTGGACTCGATTGGCCTACGACTCCACTAAATCATTTGTTGATTTCGATACCTTGCGGTGATACTTTCACGGAATTGAAGCTTTTGCTAAGTTCGTTACGCACCTCATACACGGATTTGATTATTTATTGACTTGCACTAAATCCGTTTTGTTTATCATGATTAAAGCAGTCTCAACACAGTTGTGTGTTAAGGCAATGGTACATAGATTCATTTCATAAGCCCAATGTACCTCCTGACGATACTTTCATTGACAAATCGAATACCTTGTGGTATTTAATATTTTTTTTCACCTTCGATCAAAAACAGTGGCTCTTTGATATTCTTTGTTCAACTGGAAACTTTACGACATTGTGTAAATCAAACCTTCAGGTTGTCTTTGTACACTTTCATTTGATTTCAGGCACGATGAACTTGTTCAGTCACCATTATTATCTCTCGTCATTTCAACACCTTGTGGTGTCATTACAAATTTGCAGCTTGTGCTAATCATGGTCGATCGTTTTACACAAAACTACATATACTTTTGTTTGAACTAAGTCATTTAAACATTCCTGATGCAACTACGAATCAAGACAATGATACACCAGATTCGCTTGCATTTCGTTCGGTGTATTTTTCGCAATTCGAGAATGTCAGCACACAAATTCTTATCATTTACTCATTCGAAAGTTGACAGGTCATTTTCATCTCCAAGTTGTTGATTTTGAGTTCATGTTGGCGATGCTATGGTTTGAGAAAATTTGCATACTATAACCAATCATTTGAGAATCCTATTGGACAAAACTCCTCTTTTGTGGAACCCCTGTAACTGGATTACACTAGACTACACGTCAATACGACTTATGCCTTTGACATTAAATGCTAAAAGCACATACCTTTTAACCATTGGATTCGTGATATTATATATATTCTTGAACTCACTTGATGTGAATAGGGTTTGATTCGATTTGGTGATTATCTACCTCGGTACTATTCATACGCATACATACATAATGAAACCCTAAGGAGTTAAGGTAGTACAAATTTCGAGGACGAAATTTTCTTAACGGGGGGAGAATGTGACAACCGTCAATTTTGCATGCATCCGTACAATTAATTAATTTTAATTATGAGCTTAATGACTGTGCTTGATTACATTTGATGCTTTAAACTGCTTACTGATTTATGTTACATACACACATGTGCATCACTTTACATACAGTCGCTCCATTTATTTCATACAGACTCTTAGTGACAGACCTGATGCACAAAGCACAGTTAGCACAGGGAGCGGATATCTCAGACACGTGCTGACAATGCCAGCACTTAGACAGATACTATTTTTAGGCCAGTATGGGCCAGGGATAAAACACTACACCAGTGTGGAGTGTAGGGAAGTGAGGACCATAAGATTATGTCACTAGGTGATTGTTTGAGTGCCGGAAAGTGCCTAAAACGCAATTTAATTACAGAATTCCGCATTTTAGTAACAATTCAGCCTTTAACACACTCATATTATACAGAGTATTGACTAAATGGCCCTGGACACTTTCCTAAGTGTTGGAATTAATTTCGTTACAAAAAGATGCACAAAAGACGCTTTACGGGACAATTAAACGCTTTAACGGAACGATGCGAAACCGAACAACCAGACGTTACCCGAGACATGAAAATGTTGTGGAAATATTATTTTATTATTTTAAATTAATCATGGTCACAAAAATCCCCATGCACCATGCAAACATGACATACACCCACTATACTTGTAAATACCCTTAACCTTCTAACCTACTACCTTCTAATTAACAAGATTTACACATTACCCCCCCCCCCATAACCGAAAATCTGCCCACATAATTAGAGAATATTTTGTTTAGATCTTGTGTAAGGCAAATCTCACTTCCATTGGCCAATAGGATGGGTATGATTACCCTAACCCCTAGTAGTGCACATTTCCAAGGATTCTCCATCATCACAAAGATTGCAACCAATCTCCTCCCTTCTCTCTCTTAATTTTCGGTTCATACCCCCCCCCCTCTCTCCACAACTGAATTCCATCACTACCATACATCAAACCTCCATTTCTTCTCCATCAAGCTCACATTCAAGTGGTAAAGATCCTCCATAGAAGTGAGAAGTTGGAGTGCTCTCAAGAAGCCTTGTTCAAGCTTTTCTCACCATCATTCTTTATCATCTCATCCTAAGATTTCAACCCTAGCCTTGTGCTAGTAGTAAGTCCATTCATAATCTTGTTCCACTTTGATTCTTGTTCGATTGTTGAATGTTCATCACACACAAAAGCTTAAACAGCTTGCTGAGTTGGATTTCCAGCCAACTTCAACAGGATGTAACGGGATCATTTTAAGTCGAAAAACGGATTTTCTAAATCCTAAAATGAGTGCTTTGGAATAACTAAACAAATGGCACTGGAATTATCATTTTTCGAGACCGTTTACTATTTTTAAAAGGTTATTTTTGGACAGCAGCTCAAGCTGCATTCTTACTGCAGAAAAAGTGTGTTGTTTTCGAAGTCACAACTTAAAACCTGAGTAAAATCAACTCATGAAATTTTTACAGTAGATAGACACCATTGTCAGGACGACCCTCCAACTGGAATTTCGTCAAACGGATTTACGGTTGATTTTTAATGAATATTTCCGTAAACTGCGATCAGAGTGTAACAAATCTGATTGCAGTCAAGAAAATGATTTCCTATAAAGTATGGGTAACGAATTGGACTTTGATATTTTTACACAATAAACTTTGGAACATGTGTGACATTCTGTGAAAATTTGGTAATTTTTAGAAAAGGTTAACTATTTTATAAAAATCCTCGAAAACAGTCCAGTTATGAGTAATAAAGCTGAAATAAAGTAAGTAACGTTTTGTTTGTCGATATGTCGGTTTGATTATTGAAAATGAAACTATTGGATATATATAAAAGAAAATGATATGCTATTTAAGCATGGACACCTCTATTTACAAAGGAGACTCTGCCGAAATTTTCCAAAAATCCGAACACTTAGTAAAATATTCGAGAAAATAAATACGAAATAGTTGTCTAACTATTTTTCTAATAAAGTTAAAATAATTATTATTATTTTAACAACATAATACCAAAGTAACGTAACTCAAAACACTAAACTCTAAGCCAAGGCACGGCCCGTTCGTCTAATAGACGTTAGACCATTGTAGGTAGTCGTGTTTGCTGAGGAGATTTGGGTTACGAGTACCGAAGACGCAATACTGTGAGTTCATGTCCCCCTTTTCTCTTAACCGTTTTCAGTTTTATACTTCGGGGGTGAAATACATGTTAGAATTATTACAGACATTTACAGACTTTTACGGACATCTACAGACATTTACAGACTTTTACAGACATTTACAGACATTTACAGACATTTTTATACATGGTATGATTAGCTAAGGAACTTACTGTTAGATCACGTGAATGGATAGGCTATTATCGTAAGACCATTAATCCTTGTATAAGGACCGAGAGGCATGAGTGATAGATCTATTGGGTGTTGCGAGCCCCACACATGGGCCAGCGTGTGGCTGCATGTGGTGACTATGTCGTTCCGCCGGAAGGACCGGTATGAAGTACGCGTTACAGGTTTGAGTGCTTCCTAGGCCATATCACTTATTAATGTATTAGCTACACATTAATTGATCTGTTTTTCCTTATTGCTACATACCAAGGACATACATTTATACAGACATATTTCACAATCTATACAGACACACATTAACGATTTGTACAAACTCACATACACATGAACTCGCTCAACTTTTGTTGATGTTTTCCAAACTACATGTATTTCAGGAAATTAAGTATGGATCTGGCGGGCGTTGGAATTTCAAGTCATGTTAAGTAAAGATGTCATCCATGGTTTTTAGGTTTGGCCAGTGTGTCTTAATCCTGGACGAGACACGTCTTCCAAACTTGGATTACAACTATTATCTTTGACGAGTCCTTAGCAAACTTTTACACAATTCATCTGGTTTGTAAAACTTAAATTTTGAAGTCTACGTTTTAGCCAATGTTGTTATGTTTTAAACTCATTTTATGGATGACAAATCTTTGGTATTATCATATAGATTGTTTGATATGGTTGAATGCAATGATAACAAGTAAGTCACCCCATAATCACGCTTCCGCAAAAGTCAGGGTGTGACAGCATTAGTGTTATCCGAACATTAGTGGACACATAATGCCCGAATTCTTATAAATATCATTAAGGGTCCAAGTTTTATCAAGGTGTAGGGTCCGAACCTTTGATGTGTTGTGTATGTTGGTTGAAATTATGATACAAGCATGATGGCCCGAGTGTTAACGATAATGCATGATCCAAATTCTGTTGCTAATGATTGAAAAGTTTGAATTACTTGTGGTGTTGAGCCAAAACTCTGTATGATGAACGCCTCGCATGTTACTGCACGGTACGATATCATATGTTGATACATTTTGTGTATATTGCTGTATGTTATGTGCAAATCATGTCATGACAATCTGTAATCAGTTACCACACACAATTGATTGAACATCAAGAAGTTTTCAACCCTAATTGAACGTAAAATACTTACATCGTATCATGTGCAATATATCCTAGGTCGTGTGTAACGGACTTAGACGTTTACTAAACCCTAGAAGCAATAACATACCGAGCAAATCAAGGTGAGTTCACACAGCCAAGGCATGGGGTTCCCAGGGTGGGAATGGGATTGATTTATTTATTTGTACTTCTCTAGATAATGGAACGTAATGATATGATCCTCGGGTGAGGAAGGTGATTGGTTAAGATACTGCTAGACTAGTGATGCTTATAGAACTGATCTTCGCACACACGCCGGGGTTGGCTGCGATAATATGACTGATCTTCGCACACATGCCAGGGTTGGCTGCGATAATATGACTAATCTTCGCACACATGCCTAGGAAGGCTGCGAACTGTACACTAAAACTTCGCACAGGTGCCGGGAGGCCGCGATACAAACATACCTAGTCTAGAATACTTGAGAACTTTCCCTAATCTTCGCATACATGCCTAGAGGGCCGCGATACGAACTAATACGATACATGACTTAATGAACGAACACAAGGCTTACTATACTATTACAATTACTGAACTATAAACTGTGAACTCGCTCAACTAGTTGTTGACTCTCTGCTGCATGCCTTGCAGGTCGTTAGATACATGGAGCTTGCACAGGGAGGAGCTGCTCGTTGTGGGCTTGGATCGTGATTGTTTGTTAAACACTTTATGACATTACATACTTATTTATGTTGTGTTTTATTTATACGCTTCCGCTAAACAGTGATAACATACTTATATTTTGGAACACCTTTCATATTGATGGTTGAATGGCATTTACTTT
The DNA here is from genome assembly GCF_002127325.2 of Helianthus annuus. NCBI lineage: Eukaryota > Viridiplantae > Streptophyta > Magnoliopsida > Asterales > Asteraceae > Helianthus > Helianthus annuus. The sequence continues at coordinate 37,334,960 of NC_035446.2, read as the reverse complement.
TATATATTAATTACATGTTCAATATGATTGGTGGCTTGATCCTGGTCAGTCACGCTCCCAGGCGGTGATACTCCGCAGGTGGATTTTGGGGGTGTGACAGATTGATATCAGTGCCATTGGTTATAGAGAACTTTGTTTTAATATGGGAAAACGTTTTTATTAAAACCAGACTATAACCAGAACAGTGCTCTCAACGATCCACAACGACGCTTCGCTCCACATGCAAGACTCAACATCCTAGGTAATAAGGTTTATGTTTATTGCCTACTTGATAGAATTGCATAGAACTTTGCTCGTAGTATGTTTAGATTACATTGCTCACTACTTGTTATTGCTTGAGAACATCTATGTGCTTACACTCTTCTGTCATCGCACTATTCGCGAACCTCTCTCACCTATGTTGCCTTTGATGTGAAGATCAATGGCCGGACGTATCAATTTGACTCAAGCCCAGTTGACGGCTCTTATCAATGAACAAGTTGCTGCGGCACTTGCAGCTGCAACCGCAGGAGGTATACCCTGCAGTCGTAACTCATTCTAGGATCTTTAGATCCTACGTTCCTAACCAACTCTTATGTTTAACCTCATTCTATTCTTACACATTAGGTCAACACGTTCAGCAACCTGTGTGTACTTTCAAGAACTTCATGGACTGTCGTCCAAACTCATTCAGTGGCACCGAGGGGGTAGTGGGACTCCTCCATTGGTTTGAGAAGCTAGAGTCGGTATTTGAAATGTGTGAATGCCCTGAGGCTCGCAGGGTCAAGTATGCCACTGGTACTTTAGAGGGGATTGCGTTAACTTGGTGGAACGCGCAAGTGCAGATCTTAGGGTTGGCAGCTGCTAACGCCACCCCTTGGAATGATTTCAAGGAACTGATCAAAAGGGAATACTGCACTCGGGAAGACATTCATAAGCTGGAAGATGAGCTTTATCATTTGAAAATGACTGGGTCAGAAATTGAAGCTTATACCAAAAGGTCAAACGAGCTGGCCGTGCTGTGCCCAACTATGGTGGACCCTCCAGTTAAGCGTATTGAGTTGTATCTCAAGGGTTTGGCGCCAGAAATTCAGAGCCATGTGACATCGGCTAATCTTGACAACATCCAGGCTATTCTGTGACAACTCGAGTTTCCGAGATTCTATTTTCGCATTTATTGCACGTTATTTGTTTGTGTTGTTTGTTTACACGACTAGTTGTTTCGCAACTGTGCACGTTTGTAATATGTTATATCGTGTTGGGATTTATCTGTTATATAGGATGTGCATGAGTGCGTTTGCTGATATATGATTGTAGGTTGGTTAATATATGTGTTGTAATAAAATGGATCTCATGCCAAACATCCCTCACGAAAACACCCATGGCCGAAAACACTTCAAGTGTTTTCGTCCACTGACTACCCAACGAAAACCAAATGGGCTTTGGCCCAGTAGCGTTTGAATATAGGATTTGCATAACCTGTACGCGTAATCAGTTATTAGAAAACCCTAAGGTCTCTCACTTCCTCTCTTTTGGGTGCGACGGCAATCCTTGGTCCTCTCGAACTGTTGTTAGTCTCGCATTGTAATCGGTTAGTAGACCACCTCTGTTGTTAGATTATTGTTATGTATTGCATGATTGTTAATTATTATTTGCAAACGGTTCTGTATGTCGGGTAAATTGCATGTATGTAGATCGGTTGCTATGTGGTGTTATTGTGGAAGGAATGATGATTCTGTTCGTGTGATGAATATGTGAATAGATTCGGATGGAGTACATGATTGTTGCAACTGTTATAACTATTATACAATCGTTAGGGTTTCGCTGTTTTTGTAACTGTTGATGATGATCTAGCGTTGTACATTTCACAGTTAGGATTTTTGTGTCAAGGGTTATCAGTCAATGTCGATTAGTATTCTGGTTAAACACAACAACTTGCTAATGACTGCATGATGATTGAATGAGTTCGTAATACTGATTATTGTTTAAGGTGTCTGTTGTTGATGTTGTGGTGACCAACGAAAACACTACCCCCAACGAAAACACTTTGGGTTTTCGACACCCACGTGTTTTCATCAATAGGTGATTTCGGCCCAACAAGTGTTTTTGGCCCAAACAGTTTTCGCCCAAATGTGATTTCGGCCCAAAGGGATTTCGGCCAGGTAGATTTCGGACCATTGTGTTTTCGGCACATGTGATTTCATTGAGTATCTTCTGTTAAACATGTAACCTTGTTAATTTATTTAAAACTTGGTTTAGCCTATTAACTGAGTTAAGATTACTAACTCAGTTAACTTTAATTACTATGTTGAATTCATTTAGGACACTCTGTTAAGTAGTTAACTTTATTAGCTTGTTAACTCTGTTATGCATGCAAGGAATATGAACTCAGTCAAATCTATTAACTCTGGTTAGTTTAAGTACCCTGTTAAACTCGTTTACTATGTTACATCACTAACTCGGTTAAGAGTGTTATTGGATAATATGCTAGAATAAACTGTGAAAGACTGTTATGTGAAACACGAATTGTGCACATGTGATTAACTGTTGTAGATGCATGATGTTAACTGCCAGACACACTCTGTGGTATTGATTGTACATGAAACCTTAAAAACATAAACTGATTGTAAATACGTGCGTACTATAGGACTTGATTGATTTCTGGTGAGCGCATAACTTAGCATACCGAGCAAACCAAGGTGAGTTCACACAGCCAAGGCATGGGGTTCCCGGGTGGGAATGGAATTGGATGACTTATTGCATATACCCAGATGATAGAACCCAACAATAAGATATGGCTAGACTAGTAACACTTATTGAACTGATCTTCGCACACCTGCCAAGGGTTGGCCGCGATATTATGACTGACTTCGCACACCTGCCTTAGGAAGGCCGCGAACTAAATTTACTAATCTTCGCATACCTGCCTGGGAGGCCGCGATACAAATAAACCTAGTCTAGAATACTTGGGAAGAACATCCCCTAATCTTCGCATACCTGCCTGCTATTCATACTATTACCATTACTGAACTATACACTGTGAACTCGCTCAACTAATTGTTGACTCTCTGCTGCATGGCTTGCAGGTCGTTAGATACATGGAGCTTGCACAGGAAGGAGTAGGTCGTTGTGGAGCATGGATCTTGAATGCTTAATTAAACACTTATGACATTTCATACATTATTACTTATGTTGGGTTTACTTACATGCTTCCGCTACTTAAACAATGTTTGGTTTTGAACATCAATCATGTTGTGATGAATTAAATTATCTACTTTTATTATTAAATGCTGTGTTCGATATGATTGGTGGCTTGATCCTGGTCAGTCACGCCTCCAAGCGGTGGTACTCCGCGTGTGGATTTTTGGGGGTGTGACAGATTGGTATCAGAGCCATTGGTTATAGAGAACTCGGTTTTAATATGGGAAAACGTTTTTATTAAAACCAGACTATAACTAGAACAGTGCTCTCAACGATCCACAACGACGCTTCGCTCCACGTGCAAGACTCAACATCCTAGGTAATAAGGTTTATGTTTATTACCTGCTTGCTAGAACTGCATAGAACATTGCTCGTAGTATGCTTAGATTTCAATGCTCGTTACTTGTTATTGCTTGAGAACACCTATGTGCTTACACTCTTCTATCATCACACTATTCGCGAACCTTTCTCACTTATGTTGCCTTTGATGTGAAGATCAATGGCCGGACGTATTAACATGACACAAGCCCAGTTGACGGCTTTCGTTAACGAACAAGTTGCTACGGCACTTGCAGCTGCTCAAGCAGGTAGTATACCCTGCAGTTTAGACTCACACTAGGATCTCTAGATCCTACATTAACTCATGTGTTTAACCTTTTCCTATTCGTACACAATAGGTCAACACGCTCAGCAGCCCGTCTGCACTTTCAAGAACTTCATGGACTGTCGTCCAAGCACTTTCAGTGGCACCGAGGGGGCAGTGGGACTCCTCCATTGGTTTGAGAAGCTCGAGTAGGTATTTGAGATGTGTGAATGCCCTGAGGCTCGCAGGGTCAAGTACGCCACTGGCACGTTGGAAGGGATTGAGCTAACCTGGTGGAACGCGCAAGTTCAGATCTTATGGTTGGCAGCTGCTAACGCCACACCCTGGGAAGATTTCAAAGAACTGATCAAACGAGAATACTGCACGCGAGATGACATCCACAAGTTGGAGGTGGAGCTGTATCATCTGAAAATGACGGGGTCAGAAATCGAAGCTTATACGAAACGGTCAAACGAACTGGCCATCTTGTGTCCAACAATGGTGGACCCTCCAGTTAAGCGCATTGAGTTGTATCTCAAGGGGCTTGCGCCAGAGATTCAGAGCCACGTGACGTCGGCTAACCTCAACAACATCCAAGACATTAAACGTCTTGCTCATCGACTCACCGATCAGGCAGTGGAACAGAACAAGCTGCCAAAACGCATCAGTGCTACCGCTACTGCTGTCACTACTTCTGCTACTCCCAGTGACAACAAGAGAAAATGGGAGGGGGATTCCAGCAAGGGATCGGTTTCTGTTCAGTCTCAAGCACAGCAGCGCAAGACAAATGACTACCAGAGTCCGAATCATCAATCATCAGGCAGTCAGGGGCAGGGTGGATATCGGGGAATTCACCCATGGTGTAATAGGTGCAACAAACACCACAGTGGAAGATGTCGCAGGGAACGTTGTCAAAGATGCCTCAAGATGGGTCATGAGGCTAAGGATTGTTGAAGCTCACGGCCAGCAAACCAGAACCAACAACTCCCACTGCCAGCTCCACAGAACCAGCAGCAACAGCCACAGCGTGGAAACCGGGGATGTTTCCAGTGTGGGGCTGAAGGCCACTACAAACGTGATTGCCCTCAATTGAACCAGAACCAGAATCGCAACAACAACAATAACCAGGGCAACGGGAACAACAACAACGGGGGAAACAATAACAACAATGGCAACGAAGCTCGGGGTCGTGCTTTTGTGCTGGGTCGAGGTGACGCAATGAATGATCCCAATGTGGTTATGGGTAAGTTTCTTCTCGACGATATTTATGTTACTATCTTATTTGATTCGGGTGCTGATACAAGTTATATGTCCTTGAAATTGAGTAAATTGTTAAAACGTACACCAACACCCCTAAACACCAAACATGTCGTAGAGTTAGCAAATGGTAAAAGTGTAGAAGCCGCACATGTAATCAAGGGTTGTAGCATTGTTTTAGCTGGTCAGACCTTCATGATTGATCTTATACCCATAGTTTTGGGTAGTTTCGACGTCGTCATCGGTATGGATTGGTTATCCCAACATCACGCAGAGATTTTATGCAAGGAAAAGATCATTCGTATTCCTCGCTCTAGTCAAGAACCTCTCGAAGTTCAAGGCGACAAGAGTGGTGCTGTGACTGGCATCATCTCTTTCTTAAAGGCGCAGAAATGTTTACGAAAGGGGCACACTGCAATTCTGGCACTTGTCACTGATGCATCAGCGAAAGAAAAGAAGTTGGAGGATATTCCAGTTGTACGCGAATTTCCTCAGGTGTTTCCTGAAGATTTACCTGGTCTACCGCCTCATCGCCAGGTCGAGTTTCAAGTCGAGCTAGCCCTAGGAGGAGCACCTATAGCTCGCGCACCGTATCGTTTATCTCCAACCGAACTGTAAGAACTATCAAAGCAACTACAAGAGCTCTTGGATAAGGGCTTCATTCGTCCAAGCTCTTCGCCTTGGGGAGCTCCAGTACTATTCGTGAAAAAGAAGGATGGCACTTTCAGGATGTGCATAGACTACCGTGAGCTGAACAAAGTCACAGTGAAGAACCGCTATCCTCTTCCTCGTATTGACGACTTATTCGACCAGTTGCAAGGGTCGAGTTACTACTCCAAGATTGATCTACGGTCTGGTTATCATCAGCTGAGAGTCCGGGATGAGGACGTCTCCAAGACAGCGTTCAGAACTCGCTACGGTCATTACGAGTTTCTAGTTATGCCATTTGGGCTTACGAACGCGCCTGCAGTTTTCATAGATCTTATGAACAGGGTGTGCAAACCCTATCTTGACAAGTTCGTCATTGTTTTCATCAACGACATCCTGATCTACTCCAAGAGTCGGGAGGAACACGAGCAGCACTTACGTCTCATCTTAGAACTTCTTCGAGAGGAACAACTGTACGCCAAGTTTTCAAAATGCGACTTCTGGCTTCGTGAAGTCCACTTCTTAGGCCATGTGGTGAACAGGGATGGGATTCATGTCGATCCATCCAAGGTAGATTCGATACGGAACTGGCCTGCACCGCGTACACCAACAGAAATACGCCAATTCTTGGGTTTGGCGGGATACTACAGACGATTCATCAAAGACTTTTCGAAGATCGCACAGCCGCTTACGCTACTGACACAGAAGGGTGTCACCTACCGTTGGGGAGATTCCCAGGAAACCGCTTTCCAGTACCTAAAAGATAGGCTTTGCAGCGCACCTATTCTCTCATTGCCAGAGGGCACGGATGACTTCGTGGTTTATTGTGACGCATCGATACAGGGTCTTGGTTGCGTATTGATGCAACAGGATAAGGTTATTGCCTACGCCTCTCTCAACTCAAGGTTCATGAACGAAACTACACGACGCACGATTTAGAGCTGGGAGCTGTTGTTTTTGCACTTAAGATATGGCGACACTACCTGTACGGTACCTAGTGCACAATTTACACCGATCACAGGAGTCTCGAGCATATTCTTAAGCAGAAGGATTTGAACATGCATCAACGACGATGGGTCGAGTTACTCAACGATTACGAATGCGCCATCAAGTACCATCCAGGCAAGGCCAATGTTGTGGCTGACGCTCTCAGTCGGAAAGACACTCTACCTAGACGCGTACGAGCCTTGCAGCTCATTATTCAGTCCAGTCTTCCTGCACAGATACAAACTGCTCAGATGGAAGCATTAGAGCCTGAAAACGTCAAAGCTGAAGCCTTAGGCGGCTCAAGGCAACGATTAGAACAGAAGGAAGACGGCGCCTACTCTGTAACAGGGCGTATTTGGGTACCACTATACGGCGGTTTACGAGAACTTGTGATGGATGAAGCTCATAAGTCTCGCTACTCGGTACATCCAGGTTCGGATAAAATGTACCACGACATCAGAACTACATACTGGTGGCCTAGCATGAAAGCCCACATAGCGACTTACGTTGGCAAGTGTTTGACTTGTGCAAAAGTCAAAGTGGAGTATCAGAAACCAGCGGGCCTACTTCAGCAGCCCAAGATACCGCAATGGAAATGGGAAGAAATTTCCATGGATTTTGTTACAGGCCTACCCAGATCCCAGCGTGGGAATGATACTATATGGGTGATCGTGGATCGACTCACCAAGTCTGCACACTTCCTGGCTATTAAGGAAACGGATAAGTTATCCACTCTCGCAGACGTTTATCTTAAAGAAGTTGTTTCGAGGCACGGGGTGCCCACCTCCATCATTTCGGATCGGGATGCACTATTCACGTCAGAGTTATGGCAAGCGATGCACAAATATTTTGGCTCACGGTTAGACATGAGCACAGCGTATCACCCTCAGACGGATGGGCAGTCTGAGCGAACGATCCAAACTCTTGAAGACATGCTTCGGGCATGTGTTATTGATTTCGGCAACGGCTGGGAAAAGCACCTCCCTTTGGTGGAGTTCTCATACAATAACAGCTATCACACCAGCATACAAGCCGCTCCATTCGAGGCATTGTACGGACGTAAATGCCGGTCACCTCTCTGTTGGGCAGAGGTGGGGGATAGTCAGATCACGGGTCCAGAGATTGTAGTGGACGCCACGGAAAAGATTGCACAGATACGACAACTCATGGCGGTAGCACGCGACCGTCAGAAAGCCTACGCGGACAAGCGTAGGAAGCCATTGGAATTTCAGGTCGGGGACCGGGTTTTACTTAAAGTTTCACCCTGGAAGGGTGTGGTACGTTTTGGCAAACGGGGCAAACTAAATCCACGGTACGTCGGACCATTTGAAATCATTGAGAAAATAGGCAAAGTGGCCTACAAGCTAAACCTACCAGCTGAACTCGGTGCAGTTCACAATGTTTTTCACGTGTCGAATCTGAAGAAGTGTCTGTCAGATGAGACCCTCATAGTTCCTTTTAAGGAACTCACTATCGACGAGCGGTTGCAGTTCGTCGAGGAACCAGTTGAAATCACGGACCGGGATGTTAAGGTCTCAAGAACACGAGAATCCCTCTTGTCCGAGTTCGTTGGAACTCCAAACGTGGCCCAGAGTACACCTGGGAACGCGAAGACCAGATGACAGAAAAGTACCCCCAGTTATTCGGAACCAATGCAACCACTACTGAGACTGAAGCTACTACTGCGGAATTTCGGGACGAAATTCCAAATCAACGGGGGGATGATGTGACACCCCAGGAAAACCAGTAAACGATACAACTTACATAGCTTCCTCAGTAACTGCATGCTAAATTTCGGGACGAAATTTCTTTCAATTTGGGGATAATGTGACAACTCGAGTTTCCGAGATTCTATTTTCGCATTTATTGCACGTTATTTGTTTGTGTTGTTTGTTTACACGACTAGTTGTTTCGCAACTGTGCACGTTTGTTATATGTTATATCGTGTTGGGATTTATCAGTTATATAGGATGTGCCTGAGTGCGTTTGCTGATATATGATTGTAGGTTGGTTAATATATGTGTTGTAATAAAATGGATCTCATGCCAAACATCCCTCACGAAAACACCCATGGCCGAAAACACTTCAAGTGTTTTCGTCCACTGACTACCCAACGAAAACCAAATGGGCTTTGGCCCAGTAGCGTTTGAATATAGCATTTGCTTAACCTGTACGCGTAATCAGTTATTAGAAAACCCTAAGGTCTCTCACTTCCTCTCTTTTGGGTGCGACGGCAATCCTTGGTCCTCTCGAACTGTTGTTAGTCTCGCATTGTAATCGGTTAGTAGACCACCTCTATTGTTAGATTATTGTTATGTATTGCATGATTGTTAATTATTATTTGCAAACGGTTCTGTATGTCGGGTAAATTGCATGTATGTAGATCGGTTGCTATGTGGTGTTGTTGTGGAAGGAATGATGATTCTGTTCGTGTGATGAATATGTGAATAGATTCGGATGGAGTACATGATTGTTGCAACTGTTATAACTATTATACAATCGTTAGGGTTTTGCTGTTTTTGTAACTGTTGATGATGATCTAGCGTTGTACATTTCACAGTTAGGATTTTTGTGTCAAGGGTTATCAGTCAATGTCGATTAGTATTCTGGTTAAACACAACAACTTGCTAATGACTGCATGATGATTGAATGAGTTCGTAATACGGATTATTGTTTAAGGTGTCTGTTGTTGATGTTGTGGTGACCAACGAAAACACTACCCCCAACGAAAACACTTTGGGTTTTCGACACCCAGGTGTTTTCGTCAATAGGTGATTTCGGCCCAACAAGTGTTTTCGGCCCAAACAGTTTTCGCCCAAATGTGATTTCGGCCCAAAGGGATTTCGGCCAGGTAGATTTCGGACCATTGTGTTTTCGGCACATGTGATTTCATTGAGTATCTTCTGTTAAACATGTAACCTTGTTAATTTATTTAAAACTTGGTTTAGCCTATTAACTGAGTTAAGATTACTAACTCAGTTAACTTTAATTACTATGTTGAATTCATTTAGGACACTCTGTTAAGTAGTTAACTTTATTAGCTTGTTAACTCTGTTATGCATGCAAGGAATATGAAATCAGTCAAATCTATTAACTCTGGTTAGTTTAAGTACCCTGTTAAACTCATTTACTAAGTTACATCACTAACTCGGTTAAGAGTGTTATTGGATAATATGCTAGAAGAAACTGTGAAAGACTGTTATGTTAAACACGAATTGTGCACATGTGATTAACTGTTGTAGATGCATGATGTTAACTGCCAGACACACTCTGTGGTATTGATTGTACATGAAACCTTAAAAACATAAACTGATTGTAAATACGTGCGTACTATAGGACTTGATTGATTTCTGGTGAGCGCATAACTTAGCATACCGAGCAAACCAAGGTGAGTTCACACAACCAAGGCATGGGGTTCCCGGGTGGGAATGGGATTGGATGACTTATTGCATATACTCAGATGATAGAACCCAACGATAAGATATGGCTAGACTAGTAACACTTATTGAACTGATCTTCGCACACCTGCCAAGGGTTGGCCGCGATATTATGACTGACTTCGCACACCTGCCTTAGGAAGGCCGCGAACTAAATTTACTAATCTTCGCATACCTGCCTGGGAGGCCGCGATACAAATAAACCTAGTCTAGAATACTTGGGAAGAACATCCCCTAATCTTCGCATACCTGCCTGGGAGGCCGCGATGGAAACCATTACGATACATGACATAACGAACGAACATAATGCTATTCATACTATTACCATTACTGAACTATACACTGTGAACTCGCTCAACTAGTTGTTGACTCTCTGCTGCATGCCTTGCAGGTAGTTAGATACATGGAGCTTGCACAGGAAGGAGCAGGTCGTTGTGGAGCATGGATCTTGAATGCTTAATTAAGCACTAATGACATTTCATACATTATTACTTATGTTGGGTTTACTTACATGCTTCCGCTACTTAAACAATGTTTGGTTTTGAACATCAATCATGTTGTGATGAATTACATTATCTACTTTTATTATTAAATGTTGTGTTCGATATGATTGGTGGCTTGATCCTGGTCAGTCACGCCTCCAAGCGGTGGTACTCCGCGTGTGGATTTTTGGGGGTGTGACATATTCAACGCCTCGCTCATGGCATCACAGATCAGGCAGTGGATCAGAACAGACTGCCTAAACGTATCAGCACTACTGCTACCGCTACTACTTCTGCTACTCCCAGTGACAACAAAAGAAAATGGGATGGGGATTCCAGCAAGGGATCAGCTTCAGTTCAGTCACAAGTTCAGCAGCAAAAGACTGACAGTTATCAGAGTCCCAGTCAGCACTCTTCAGGCAATCATGGGCAGGGTGGATATCGGGGAATTCACCCACTATGTAACAGGTGCAACAGACACCACAGTGGACGGTGTCGCAAGGAGCATTGTCAGAGATGTCTCAAGTTAGGGCATGAAGCCAAAGACTGCAGGAGTTCGCGACCTGCAAATCAGAATCAGCAACATCCACCACCAGCTCCACATAACCAGCACCAGCAGCAGCAACAACGGGGCAACAGGGGATGTTTTCAGTGTGGGGCTGAAGGTCATTTCAAGCGTGATTGTCCCCAGTTGAACCAGAACCAGAATAGCAACAACAACAATAACAACAATCAGGGAAATGGCAACAACAACAATGGTGGGAACAACAACGTCAATGAAGCAAGGGGTCGTGCATTTGTGTTGGGGCAGGGTGATGCCAGAAATGATCCCAATGTGGTGATGGGTAAGTTTCTCCTTGTCGATTTCTTTGTTACTGTCTTGTTTGATTCGAGTGTGAATACCAATTATATGCCTTTGAAAGTTAGTCAAATGTTAAAACATACACCAACTCCCTTGAACACCCAACGTGTTGTAGTGTTAGTTAATGGTAAAGGTCTAGAGGCCGTACATAGTTCAGGGTTGTAATCTTATCCTCGTTGGTCAGACGCTTCCTATCGACCTCATTCCTATAGTTCTGGACAGCACCTATAGCTCACACACCGTATCGTTTAGCTCCAACTGAATTGGAAGAACTGTCTAAGCAACTACAAGAGCTCTTGGATAAGGGCTTTATTCGTCCAAGCGCTTCGCCTTGGGGAGCTCCAGTACTATTCGTGAAAAAGAAGGATGCCACTTTCAGGATGTGCTTTGATTACCGCGAACTGAACAAGGTCACAGTGAAGAACCGCTATCCTCTTCCTCGTATCGACGACTTATTCGACCAGTTGCAAGGGTCGAGTTACTACTCCAAGATTGATCTGAGGTCAGGGTATCATCAGCTGAGAGTCCACGAGAAGGACGTCTCCAAGACAGCATTCAGAACTCGCTACGGTCACTACGAGTTCCTAGTCATGCCATTCGGGCTTACAAACGCGCCTGCAATTTTCATGGATCTCATGAACAGGGTGTGCAAACCCTATCTAGACGAGTTCGTCATCGTTTTCATCGACGACATTCTGATCTACTCCAAGAGTCGGGAGGAACACGAGCAGCACTTACGTCTTATCTTGGAACTTCTTCGAAAGGAACAACTGTACGCCAAGTTTTCAAAATGCGACTTCTGGCTTCGTGAAGTCCACCTCTTAGGCCATGTGGTGAACATGGATGGGATTCATGTCGATCCATCCAAGGTAGATTCGATCAGGAACTGGCCTGCACCGCGTACACCAACGGAAATACGCCAATTCTTGGGTTTGGCGGGGTATTACAGACGATTTATCGAAGACTTCTCCAAGATCGCACAGCCACTCACTATGTTGACACAGAAAGGTGTTACCTATCGTTGGGATAATACACAAGAAACTGCCTTTTCAGTACCTGAAGGATAGGTTATGCAGCGCACCTATTCTCTCATTGCCAGAGGGCACGGATGATTTTGTGGTCTATTGTGACGCATCGATACAGGGGCTTGGTTGTGTATTGATGCAGCGAGATAAAGTTATTGCCTACGCTTCGCGGCAACTCAAGGTTCATGAACGGAACTACACGACGCACGATTTAGAGCTGGGAGCTGTTGTTTTTGCACTTAAGATATGGCGACACTACTTATACGGTACCAAATGCACTATTTACACCGATCACAGGAGTCTCGAGCATATCTTCAAGCAGAAGGAATTGAACATGCGTCAACGACGATGGGTCGAATTACTTAATGATTATGAATGCGCCATCAAGTACCATCCAGGCAAAGCCAATGTTGTGGCTGACGCTCTCAGTCGAAAGGACACTCTACCTAGATGCGTACGAGCCTTGCAGCTCACTATTCAGTCCAGTCTTCCTGCACAGATACTAAATGCTCAGGTGGAAGCATTGAAACCAGAAAACGTCAGGGCTGAAGCCTTACGCGGATCAAGGCAACGATTAGAACAAAAGGAAGACGACGCCTACTATGTAACAGGACGTATTTGGGTACCACTATACGGCGGTTTACGAGAACTTGTGATGGACGAAGCTCATAAGTCTCGCTACTCGGTACATCCAGGGTCGGATAAAATGTACCACGACATCAGAACAACCTATTGGTGGCCTAGCATGAAGGCCCACATCGCTACCTATGTCAGCAAGTGCTTGACTTGTGCGAGAGTCAAGGCAGAGTATCAGAAACCAGCAGGGTTACTTCAGCAACCAAAGATACCCCAGTGGAAATGGGAGGAAATTTCAATGGATTTTGTTACCAGCCTACCTAGATCCCAACGCGGGAACGATACTATTTGGGTGATCGTGGATCGACTCACCAAGTCTGCTCACTTCTTAGCAATTAAAGAAACAAATAAGTTTTCCACTCTAGCAGACATATACTTGAAAGAAGTAGTCTCAAGGCACGGGGTGCCCACCTCCATCATTTCAGATCGGGATGCACGATTCACGTCAGAGCTATGGCAAGCGATTCACAAATCTTTCGGCTCACGGTTAGACATGAGCACAGCGTATCATCCTCAGACGGATGGGCAGTCCGAGCGAACGATCCAAACTCTTGAAGACATGCTTCGGGCATGTGTTATTGATTTCGGCAACGGCTGGGAAAAGCACCTCCCTTTGGTGGAGTTCTCCTACAACAACAGCTATCACACCAGCATACAAGCCGCTCCATTCGAGGCATCGTACGGGCGTAAATGCCGGTCACCTCTCTGTTGGGCAGAGGTGGGGGATAGTCAGATCACAGGTCCGGAGATTGTAGTGGACGCCATAGAAAAGATTGCACAAATACGACAACGCATGTCGGCAGCACGCGACCGTCAGAAAGCATACGCGGATAAGCGTAGGAAACCGTTGGAATTTCAGGTCGGGGACCGGGTTTTACTAAAAGTCTCACCCTGGAAGGGTGTGGTTCGTTTTGGCAAACGGGGCAAACTGAATCCGCGGTATGTCGGACCGTTTGAGATCATTGAGAAAATAGGCAAAGTGGCCTACAAGCTAAACCTACCAGCTGAACTCGGTGCAGTTCACAATGTATTTCCCGTGTCAAATCTGAAGAAGTGCCTGTCAGATGAGACCCTCATAGTTCCTTTTAAGGAACTCACTATCGACGAGCGGTTGCAGTTCGTCGAGGAACCTGTTGAAATCACGGACCGGGATGTCAATGTCCTCAAGAACACTAGAATACCTCTTGTACGAGTTCGTTGGAACTCCCGTCGTGGCCAAGAGTATACCTGGGAACGTGTAGATCAAATGAAACTCAAGTATCCCCAGTTATTCGGAAACCGTGCAACCACTACTCAGGCTGAAGCTACTACTGCAGAATTTCGGGACGAAATTCCAAATCAACGGGGGGATGATGTGACACCCCAGGGAAATCAGTAAACGACACAATTCACCTAGCTTCCTCAGTAACCGCATGCTAAATTTCGGGACGAAATTTCTTTCAAGTTGGGGAAATGTGACAACTCGAATTTCCAAGATTCCTACTTCGTATTTATTGCACGTTCATTTATTGTTTAGTTGTTTATTTGCACAATTAGTTTGCTGTGAAACTGTAACGTTTTGGATACAATGAAGTGTATTGTGTGATTTTGCATGGTTATGTGTTAATTGTGAAAGACTTGTCAAATGCATAAACTTGGTGGTGAAACTGTGAAATTGTTTGAGATGGTGCACTATTGTAAAATATAATAATAAAGGGTGTAAAGAGTTATTAGTGAAATCTAAATCATACTTAACCCTAATCTCCTACCCTAATTATTCAGTAATCATTCACAAAGAATCAAAACACGTACTTTCACCTCCTCTAATCCTCTCTACAACCATCTTCTCATCATTCTTGGTTTCACAAGTCTTTTGCATCAAGTTTGATCTTTCAATCCATTTAGAATCAATAAAGGTAATTGCTTAACCATTGTTGGTTGTTAGTTGTTGATTGATTGATGCATGTAAACCCTAATTCTTTACATACTAGTTCTGTAGTTATTGATTGAATACTGATGATTGTGAAATGATACTGATTAGTTGTGTAATTGGTTGCTTGATATTAAGATATGTCTGTTATGATGAAAGTGTTTATTGTTGATTTGATTCTACAGTATGAGGGCATGAATTAGGGTTTTGATCGCACGAATATAGAACGTAACTGTTTCAATCGATGCTATAAACTTGTTCTGGTAATCACGTGTTTGAGTTTTTTGTGAATGTTATATGTGTCCGACTTTTAACTTATATTCTGTAGTCCGACCTTTAAGACTTCATAGTCCGAATTTTATAACCTACATTGATAGTCCGAGTTTTAAAGGAAGGATTGAGGTCCGAGTTTCAACCCAAACGCTTGTCCGACCTTGTAGTTATTTATTGAAGTCCGAACTTTATGTAAGGTACAAGGGAGGTCCGAGTTCTTTTGTATGTTGTCCGAACTTTTGGCAAGGATGTGAGGGGGTCCGAGTTTTAAGTAGGCAAGAGGGTAATCCGACCTTTAAAGCCCCAAAACCTCTGGTCCGAGTTTCTTTGTGGGGAATCCCCCCCCCCCTTGTCCGACTTTGTGAAGTGGGGACTCTCTAGTCCAACTTTTGAAGGGAAGCCCCCCCTTATTCTTGTCCGAGCTTTATGGCCCCAAATCCCCTCCCCTTAATCCGAATTTTGTGAAGGGAAGCATCTCTTGTCCGAGTTTAACATGCATTAGTGTTATCCGAACATTAGTGGACACATAATGCCCGAATTCTTATAAATATCATTAAGGGTCCAAGTTTTATCAAGGTGTAGGGTCCGAACCTTTGATGTGTTGTGTATGTTGGTTGAAATTATGATACAAGCATGATGGCCCGAGTGTTAACGATAATACATGATCCAAATTCTGTTGCTAATGATTGAAAAGTTTGAATTACTTTTGGTGTTGAGCCAAAACTTTGTATGATGAACGCCTCGCATGTTACTGCACGATACGATATCATATGTTGCTACATTTTGTGTATATTGCTGTATGTTATGTGCAAATCATGTCATGACAATCTGTAATCAGTTACCACACACAGTTGATTGAACATCAAGAAGTTGTCAACCCTAATTGAACGTAAAATACTTACATCGTATCATGTGCAATATATCCTAGGTCGTATGTAACGGACTTAGACGTTTACTAAACCCTAGAAGCAATAACATACCGAGCAAATCAAGGTGAGTTCACACAGCCAAGGCATGGGGTTCCCAGGGTGGGAATGGGATTGATTTATTTATTTGTACTTCTCTAGATAATGGAACGTAATGATATGATCCTCAGGTGAGGAAGGTGATTGGTTAAGATACTGCTAGACTAGTGATGCTTATAGAACTGATCTTCGCACACACGCTGGGGTTGGCTGCGATAATATGACTGATCTTCGCACACATGCCAGGTTTGGCTGCGATAATATGACTCATCTTCGCACACATGCCTAGGAAGGCTGCGAACTGTACACTAAAACTTCGCACAGGTTCCAGGAGGCCGCGATACAAACATACCTAGTCTAGAATACTTGAGAACTTTCCCAAGTCTTCGCATACATGCCTAGAGGGCCGCGATACGAACTAATACGATACATGACTTAATGAACGAACAGAAGGCTTACTATACTATTACAATTACTGAACTATAAACTGTGAACTCGCTCAACTAGTTGTTGACTCTCTGCTGCATGCCTTGCAGGTCGTTAGATACATGGAGCTTGCACAGGGAGGAGCTGGTCGTTGTGGGCTTGGATCGTGATTGTTTGTTAAACACTTTATGACATTACATACTTATTTATGTTGGGTTTTATTTATACGCTTCCGCTAAACAGTGATACCATACTTATATTTTGGAACACCTTTCATATTGGTGGTTGAATGGCATTTACTTTTATATATTAATTACATGTTCAATATGATTGGTGGCTTGATCCTGGTCAGTCACGCTCCCAAGCGGTGATACTCCGCAGGTGGATTTTGGGGGTGTGACATCGGCAGTTTTTGGTTGATGGATACACGATGATAGAATCTGCCAGGTTGAATTATATAAGGACACAACAACCTACACTGAGAACGCAAAGTCTTAAGAACTTGAATGCTACTGTTGAAAGTGGAGAGAATAATGCCTCAAGTTGTGGTAAGCCTATACTTTTACCTTCATCATTTACCATTTACTGGCGGTTCTAGATATATGATGCAAAAGTACTTGGATGCTATGGAAATTTGCAAGTCTGTTGGATATCCAGATTTATTCATAACAGTGACTTATAATCCAAACTGGCCTGAGATTTACAGGTGTTTGCACGACAAAGCTCTTAATGCTGAAGACAGACCGAATATTATCTCTAGATTATTCAAGAGTAAATTGTAATATCTTATAAAGGATTTCAAGAAAGATAAATTCTTTGGTGATATACAAGCAGGTACCCTTTAGTTATATTTTTTACTTTGAACATCTAATTATATTTATCTAATAGCTCACTGTTGAAAAATTTTAGTTATGTATACAGTGGAAGTTCAGAAGCGTGGACTCCCACATGCTCACATATGTTTGTTCTTGGGTGCTGAAAGAAAATTTCCAACTGCATCTGATAATGATCGTGTTATTAGTGCTGAGATACCAGATAAAGAAAGAGATCCTGAATTATATGAGCTTGTTAAGCAATTTATGATTCATGGACCATGTGGTACAGACAACCCACTTTGTCCATGTAAGGTTCAACAAAAATGTTCTAAAAAGTTTCCCAAAAAATATGTAGATGAGACTTATGTTGATTCTGTAGGATATCCTGTCTATCGTCATCGTGAAACAAGTAATACAGTAGTAAAGAATGGTGTGACACTTGATAATAGATTTGTAGTTCCTTACAATGCTCTCCTGCTCAGAAAGTATCAGTGCGACGTTAACGTTGAATGGTGCAACCAGTCAGGTTCTATCAAATATTTGTTTAAATATATTAATAAGGGGCCTGATAGAGTCACTGCTTCTGTTTTTCAAGCCAATAGCACCAACAATAATACGGAATAGAATGTAGCTGTAGATGAGATAAAACCATACCTTGATTGTAGATATATCTCTGCTTGTGAAGCTGTTTGAAGAATATTCATGTATGATATACATTATAGATCTCCAGCTGTTGAAGTATTACCTTTTCATTGTGAAGATGGTCAGAGTGTTGTGTATAACGATCATGATAATTTGTGTGATATTGTTACTTATCCAACTATGAAAATGACAATGTTCATAGAGTGGATGAATTATAATAAAGTTGATGAGTTTTCCAGGACATTGAGGTATGTTTGTCACACCCTGACTTTTGCGGAAGCGTGATTATGTGTGACTTGCTTAATATCATTGCATTCAACCATAACAAACAACTATATGATAAATTCAAGATGTCCATCCATTGATTAAGTTTAAAACATCACAAACAACATTCTCTTAATATCCAAACACAGACTTCAAATCCAAATTACAAACCATGAAAATTGTTTTAGAGTTCCATAAGGACTCGACAAAAGACATTAATAAAAACCAGGCTTTGAAAGATGTGTCTTAATGTGACAACTGTGTTCTGTAATCAATGTACAATGTAAAACAATGTTAATTATTAATAAAACAATGTGCTTTGGTGTTATTATATGGGTTTTCTTGATTTAGGATTCATGACTTATAAGTTTAAAGAAAAAGGTTTTAATAAAAGTAGTCATGATCCTTGTAAAAGATTTTCTTTTATAAATCATTTATAAGAAATCAGATGATATAAAATAATCATACATAGGAAAATAAGTAAATAGAATAAGTTTGTATAAAAATATATTGTTTGAAAAACCATATTTTGATAAAAAGATTCATAGTAAAAATATACTTTAGGTTTAAGAAAGTCGAATAAGTAATATATTAAAATATATTTCAGTTTCAAAACCGTTAACCCAAGTGTACTAAATAACGCCACGGTATGTAAAGCGATGAAAACACTTATATATAAGAAGTACCAGCGACGTATCTACCATGTTTTCATCACATTACACCGGTCCCGTTATCTAAACACTAACAAAAGCCCAATTGTAAAACAAATAGTATATAAAATATACTTTAGTTGTTAAAAATAATAATTTTCAATAGTATATTAAAAGTATACCTTGGATTTATACATAACATATTAAATTATGTTTTTGGTTTGAAAATAACATATTAAAACTATGCTTTGGATTGTGAAAATAACATATTAAATTATGTTTTAATGATTAACAAAATATATGTTGGTTTTTGTACAATATCCCATATAAGAGCACATCAAACTATACTTTTGGGAGTATAACTTAATATACAAAAATAATGTGATTTATGAATTCATTCAGACCTAGTGCATCAAAATGCACCTTTGAGACTATAGAAATACCACAAAGGCAATCCCTATTTGGATGGAGCAACAAATTGGTTTCAGACAGTCCATGACAACAGGAATGGGGTGTCAAATCCTGTAGCGTTATATCATACTACCAACCGGTCTGGTGAACAAAAATAAGTACTATTACAACAATTAATTTCATAATCTTTGAAAAATCAGTGTTTAAACCATAGATAGTCATTTAGTTTATCAAAAGATAAGTACTAACATGTATAATCAATTATACTTTGAAATCATGAAAATAACAGATAGGTACACATGCTTCACCCCAAAACAGTTGAAAACAGTAAAAGAGGGGACTATGTACTCACTTGAGAGTGCTTAGGACTCTTAAACAACTACCAAGCAAAGCTAGAGGAGCACGGAATCAAACGGCACCTAATATTGATAACTACATAAATAAACCGGACCTAAATCGGAAGATTGGATAGGATGAGGTCTCGTAAACCAAATGAGTGTGGGAACTCATATGATATGGTTTAACAAGGCCTACATACTAAAAGGAAACCTAACCTAAGTGCTTTCGACCCATTATGATCCATTAAAGTAGCTTACACTACTTTAACGTGTCGCGCGCGCAATGCGCGTTCGAGACGTCTAACTAGCCCTATGACAAGTATTATATGCCAAAACATGTTTAATTATGTTGCATAATCAGTTAAGTGACAAAAGTTTGGGTTACATATGCTTAAATATCAATCATGCATAAAAAGCGCATTTTGGTAATTTTCCTAAGGCATATAAACTACCTATCATATAACTACTTAAACTAGGTGACCATAAGGTATAACCTTGGAAGGTTATTCCCTATGCAACTATGGTCACTAAACATGTTTGGTCGGATTCTAAAGATCGACCAAACGGGTCGTGTTCGAAAGTCTAAGCGGGTGTTTAGTCCGCTTGACTTACGACTCTAGACAAGCACTAAACTAAAAATGACGAGCAAAACATGTCGAAACATGTTTAACTAAGTTAGAAAACAAGTTCGGTATCAAAACAAACAGTTTTGATACCTATAAGTAGCTTGGTTACAAAATACGCGAGAATACGCATTTTGACCGAAGCTACGACTCGTCACTGAGCCTAGATAACGTGGAAATTAGTAGGTGTAGTCACTAGGGACTATGACCATCGTGATTATGCTCACGTTATGATGTTCAAACGAACTTCGCGTTGACCATAAACTGTTCAATGCAGAAAGTGAAACAAAGTTTGACTTTAATGCTAAAATGTAAAAGAACGAAAGAATACTTACAACGGGTCCAAGCCTTGAACATTTGAACCCAAAATTTCTCAGGTATGAAGTTCCAAAAGGGGATCATCAACTTAGAGAAGAAGTTGAGAGCAAATGTGTGAAGAAGAAGTGAAGAGGAGGTGGGTATTTATAGGAATTCAAGAACCGTTAGGATCGTTTCTCGAAGATTGAGCTTCGATCTGGATCGTACACATGGGGCACATGGTTTTGGAATACTAGGGATGCCCCAAAACCAGCAAACGGTATTGAAAATGTTACAAAATAGCCCCTAAACTTCAAGAGAAGTGCTGAAAATGGACCTTGGGTTGCAAAAATGGAGTATCTGCCCAGATGAGGTGCTCGCGTAATGCCACGGGATAGGCAGAAGTTGCTCGCGCTACGCTAGCATGTGCCAGATACAGAAAAGTTTCAAAAATGACAGTTTTAGTCTCTGCACGTGTTTAAGGCCTTTTTCGATGCGTTTAAACCCCGTTAACCTCATTTCAAGGCTCTAAAATGAAGTTAAAGTATAGGGAACTCAAAACATGCTCAAAAACATCTCGGATGTTGGTTTGTTTGGTCGTACGGTTGCGTTGTTCGGTTAATTACGACGAAAGTTGTGACACCTGTGTCACTTCAACCATCAAACAAATTCTAAAACAATGAAATATTGTATCTCATACTTGGGATTCGTAAAAATATGTGTATCATTTGCACACATCAACTCTTGTTCGATTTTAAGCTTTAAATCGCTCTCTGGAGGGTTATACGCGCTCTGATGCGTAAAAATAACCAGTTTAATCCAACGAACACTCCGGAATAGTGACATAGGCTTAACATACCTTAAATAACTTTTACATAACTTATAAATAAGTTTTGAAGGCTTTGGTATGGCAAAAACAAGTTAATTCGCTTACAGGGACTAAACTTGACAAACTGCGAAAGTATGCCAATTTGAACTGTAACGAACATTCCGGAACATGTCCATAAGTTAAACATACCATAAATATCCTTTACACAGCTTAGAAATAGGCTTTGAGGTGTTTAGTATGCTAAAACAAACTTTTGGATCATTCAGGGGCTAAAAGTGTCAAAAAGTGCACAAGTTTGCACTTTCGCGCATAACTTACGTTCTGAATACATCCGGACATCCAAAAATTTATGTAAGCATCCTTATATTATGCCTTAGTGTATGGCATGAGAAAAATCCATTCGTCGCGCAATTTGGATCGTCTTTCGCGCTTATGCGCATTCCGTCGTAATTAACCGAATATCGCGACCGTACGGCCAAACGAACCGACATCCGAGATATTTTTGAGCACATTTTAAGTTCCCTATACTTTAATATCATTTTAGAGCTTTGAAATGGGGTTAACGGGGCTTAAACGTGTCAAAAATGCATCAAATACCAAGTTTTGGAGCTGTAGGGACCAAAACTGTAAATCTGCCAAACTAAAGGCTTACGGACCGTAAGCCAAAACCCATACGGTCCGTGAGGAGTCTCTAGTACAGCAGATTCATTGAATCCACTTGCAGTTGGCCTTTCGTTCGTTCAAAGGGGCAATGCCCTTTCACCCAATCAAGGGCCAAGGGCCATTTTCAGTTACCACAACATTTTGACAAGTGGACGCTTAGGATCGTGGCACGAAAATCAAGAAACGATCCTAACGGCTTTGCCTTTCCTATAAATACCCCCCCATTTTGCTAAAAACTCACACAATCTGATCTAAAGGCTCTAAGTTGGAACCATTGTTTCATACCTGAGCCATTTTGATCTAGATTAGCATACGGGGACCCTCCGTAAGTATTCTTTCGTTCTTTTATTCGCTTTTCGAGTCCGAAAGTCAACGTTTTGTTGACTTTCTGCATTGACCAGCCTATGGTCAACCCGAAGTTCATGGAACTTCATAACGTGAGTGTGATCACGATGGTTATAGTCCGTAGTGACTATACCTACTGATTACCACGTTATCTAGGCTCAGTGACGAGTCGTAGTTTCGGCCAAAATGTGCATTCTTGCATATTTTGTAACCAAACTACTCGTGAGCATCAAAGCCGTTTGTTTTGATGCCAAACCTATTTTCTAATCTTAGTTAAGCATGTTCTAACATGCTTAGCTCGTCACTTTTAGTTTAGTGCTTATATAGGGTCGTAAGGTAAGCGATCTAAAACATCGCTTATACTTTCGAACCCGACCCATTTGGTCGACCATTAGGATCCGACCAAACACATTAGGTGACTATAGCTATAACCTTCCGAGGTTATACCTTGTGGTCACGATGTTAGCGTTCCAGACGCGTTCTACGCGAACGACGCGTAAGGTAGCATAAGCTACCTAAACGGGTCGTGATGGGTCGCATGCACTTAGGTTAGGTTTCATTTTAGTATGTAGGCTTTGTTAAACCATATTACACGAGTCTCCATACTCGTTTGGTTTACGAACCCACATACTATCCGATCCTTCCGATTTGGTCTGGTATATTAACATAGCTACCTATTAGGTGCCGTCTGATGTTCCGTAATCTCTAGCATTGTTTGGTTATCATACAAGAACTTCTAAGCAATCTCAGGTGAGTACATAGTTCCCCTCTTTTACTGTTTTCAACTGTTTTGGGGTGAAGCATGTGTACCTATCTGTTATTTTCATGATTTCAAAGTATAATTGATTATACATGTTAGTATTTATCTTTTGACAAACTAAATGACTATCTATGGTTTAAACACTGATTTCTCAAAGATCACAAAAGTAATTGTTGGAATAGTACTTATTTTGTTCACCAGACCGATTGGTAGTATGATATAGCGCTATAGGACTAGACACCCCATTCCTGTTGTCATGGAATGTCTAAAACCAATTTGTTTCTCCATCCAAATGGTGATTTCCTTTGTGGTATCCTAATAGTCTCAAAGGTGTAGTTTGATGCACTAGGTCTGAATGAATTCTTAAATCGCACCTTTAAAGTATATTTTGATATACTCCCAAAAAGTATAGTTTGATATACTCTCATGTGTGGTATTGTACAGAACGAACCGATGCATTTTATCAACAAACCAAAACATATTTTTAATATGTTATTTACAAATCCAAAGTATACTGTTAATATGCTACTATAAGGTTATAAGTTTAACCTTACATTATTTTACAAAGCATAACTTTTGATTTATTCAAACACCTTGTTTTGTACAATTTTTACTTGTGGTTTAAGAAATCTCATTTCACTTACCATACATAACTTTTGTTTATACATTACATGGTTTACATTTAACTTGAGTTATACAATAACCTTGGACTATTGGTTTAAACATGAACATTCTATATTGGTGGTTTGGTTTGCGTATGTGACTTAAGTAACGAGGCGGGTGTAATATGATACAAGCATGGTGGATACGCCGCTGGTACTTCCTATATATAAGTGTTTGTATGGTATCACATATCGTAGCGTTATTTGAATCATTTCAATTTAGGTCATATAACATTTTATACAAATAACACACTTTTCACAAGACAATGATTTACAAACGACTTATCTTATACAAACTCATTTTACATGGTTATCCATTTAACCACACAGTGTTCTCTTATTTTTACATATCATCTTATTTTATCGTTTTTCAAATGATTTACAAGACAAAGCAAATTACAAGGTTCATGACTGACTGTTATTAAACGTTTTCTTTAAACTCAAGTCATGAATCCCATTTTCACAAAACCTATGTATCTCACAGACATTTTTATGCTGACGTACCTATTTTTACACATGTTTTCAGGTGCCGTCTTGAGATGATTGTTGATATATGCTACATTTAGGATGGACTCGTGCCTTAGCAACTTTAAAACTTGGAAGATCATAGTTGTACTTATTTGATTGTATTAGAACAATGAGTCCATTTAATCAATAAAACAATATTTCAATTTCCATGTGTTATGAAATAATGATTCTGTTACAACACTCCCTGACGTTTCCGCCACGTTTTGTTGTTCCACGTGGTCGCGGTGTGACAGAAAAGTTGGTATCATAGCCAATGGTTATAGGGAATTAGGTTATTAGTAATGCTTTGACCTAGTCTATAACCTTCCTAGGACCCTAACGCGAGTTCACTTGCGTTTAGTTATAAAACAATACCGTCACCTATCCTTAGGCGACGAGCACAACAAGAACATAAATTTCAAAACCGCTTTGAAAACTAATCATCTGTTCTAGGATGATTGATTACTAGGTTTTGAACCCTCTGTCATAAGGTTTTGAACCCCTTTGAATTTTCAAAATCCCGTCAAAGTTGGTCTAAATAATGTGAACACATGCAAACTGGAAGGGTGGGTGCCTGTACCCTGAATTTTCTGTCTAAGGCTAGAGTGTTCGTACAAATCCTCATGATCGGACCAGTCACTCTTACCTGGGAACTCTTGTGGTGAGTGTCCACTTATAGGCGAGCATGTCTTCGCGATACATTATTTTCGACCTATTTGCTTTGATTAATCACCCAGGTCGTTTGTTGCTTTGTAGTAACAAACAAATGACCACTATCCTTGCTTTCATCAGATTTGTTTCATCTCATTCTTTTCGTCTAACTCTCTCACTCGTTTCCTCTCATGTTTCCTCTTTTAGAATGCCTCCTCGACGCGACAATCAGATGGCGAATGCCGAACTGGCGGAAATTATCGCGCAGCAAATGGCTGCTGCCTTCCCAAATCTTTATGCTCAAATAACTCAAGCCATCAACAACAACAATGCTCCATGCAATTTCAAGATTTTTAACTCGGCTAAACCTCTCAAGTTTAGTGGTTCTGAGGGAGCAACTGGGCTTCTTCAGTGGTTCGAGAGCATTGAGAATACTTTCCGTCACGTTCAGTGTCCTGAAAATCGCAAGGTCGAGTTTTCTTCGAGTGTGTTTCAGAAGAGGGCTCTTACGTGGTGGAACGGGGTTATGAGAGACCACGGTGCTGAGGTTGCATTAGCACAGACTTGGGCCGAGCTTAGGGCTCTTATGATGAAGGAATTCTGTCCTCGTCATGAGCTTAGGGCTCTAGAAAGGGAATTTGATGATTTAAAGCAAGACAGTGGGGAACATCGAGCCTATACTGACCGTTATGAGGAATTGAGCTTGTTATGCCCTACTATGGTTACGCCTCTGAATAAGGCGATTGAGAAATACATTGATGGGCTTCCTGACGTAGTTCAGGATATCATTACTGGCAGCAACCCTACTACTGTCAGACAAGCCATTGAATTGGCTGCCACTCTGACTGAATCCCATATCAAGAAGCGCAAGCTGTTTCGAAAGGGCGACTTAAGACCATCTAACAAGACTGCTCATGTGGAACCAAAGGAAGAAAATGCTGAGGGGTCCAAGAAGAAGAAGCGCAAAGCTTCTCAAAGCTACGCTGTAACTGCTCAAGCCAAACAAGTTGCACCGAACCAGCCAGCACAACCTCGTAAAAGACAAAACTATGTTCGTACCGCACCTTTGTGCAACAAATGCAACCGTCATCATCTAGACCAAGAGCAGTGTTACAAATGTACCCACTGTGGGCGGTTGGGACATTTGATCAATGTTTGTCGTTATGCAAATCAAGCTGCTGCAAACCCTGTTGCTGTTCAAGCACGGTTCCCTCCAGGGTCATGTTATAACTGTGGTAACCTTACCCACTATAGGAACAATTGCCCAAGGCTTGTTAACATACCTTCAGAACGTGGACGAGTGTTCAACATCAATGAGGCAAATATGAACAATGATGCAGCAGTGAATAATTAGTGTTTTGTGTTTCCTTGGTTGTTATCTTTTGACACTTCAAGACAATTCCGTTGTTACATAAATAAAGATTTGTTGTTTTTATTTCTGCAAAATTTATGCGTTTGTATGAATGCTTGATGAAACCTTATGATGTCAACCCAAAGACAAACTACTCGCATGGTTCTATCATATTATGACCACTTGTGATCTCCCCAAGAACCTTAAACTCTCGTTTCTTTTAAGAAACAAAGTCAAACTCTTATTGAGAATCCCTCTATCTTTATAGATAGATCCTTAAAAATCATTAAAGTACCAAATGAAATCCATGGATTGGATTCCTAGTGTGCTTTGAATATCCATACTGTCACACCCCCAAAATCCAACTGCGGAGTATCACCGCTTGGGAGCGTGACTGACCAGGATCTTAACCACCAATCATATTGAACGTGTAATATAGTTAAGTATAGCGGAAGCATTTAAGTAAAACCAAGCATAAATATTAATGTATGAAACATCATAAGTGTTCAAATAGCATTCATGATCCTTTGCCCACAACGACCTGCTCCTCCCTGTGCAAGCTCCAATATGTACCTAAGATCCTGCAAGGCATGCAGTAGAGAGTCAACAACTAGTTGAGCGAGTTCACAGAAAGTAAGTTCAGTAATAGAAATGGTATAGCAAGCATTGCGTTCGTTCATCTAATCATGCATTGTTTTAGTTCGTTCATTGTTCATGTATAGTAATGGTTTCCATGTTTATCAAATCAATTAACAGTTTCCAACAAATCATACAACATATTATCGACCAAATGGGTTTTTATCCTCAAATACTTATGAACCCTAGCCGGAACATACATGAACATCACTTAAAAACATAACAATTTACATGAACATGCATCATCACATTAAACCCGGAACATATAGCACATCGACTGGTTTTTCATGCATCAACGATTACCATTTGATTTATATCATACCATCCGATTCTTGTGAACATTAACCATACATGTGAGCCGATTAACACGTAATTACATCACAGCCGAATATATATTCATACATCCGATTCTACGTTAAGATCATAACATCATCATCACATAAAATCAATTCATGATAGCCGATTTACAAGAACATACATACTTAGATCATATAGTTCATCAAATCATCAACCCTAATCATTCAAGTCTAAGCATGTAATCATACAATAAGCAAAACAATACAAACACTAACCGAGATGTAGGAATCGGTTGAATGAGTGCCGTCGGGTTTCCAAGCAAAACGAGAGAGAGAGATAGAGAGCAAGTAGGGTTTGTGTGTGTTAATGTGTTTTGCAAAACAATGAAATCAAATCCCTACACTTGGTTTTGTGTTTGCGAGTGGGGAGTGGGCCGAGCCCTACTCGGCTGCCTAATGGGTCCGCGTACAAGGTGTGGCCCAAATGACTTGTGCGCTCGAGTATAGTGTTGTGCGATCGGATCAAGTTGTGCGGTTTGGGCTCGTTTAACATACATAAATACAATCACATAACATATAGCACCATGCACATAATAACATAATCACATAGTTATTCAATTAATAACGTTCTCATAAACACGTGTCGTTACACAAAGTAAGTCTAAAGTCCGAGTTGTCACATTATCCCCAACTAATTGGAAATTTCGTCCCGAAATTTGGTATTCACTCACTGAGGAAGCTAGGTAAACTGATTTTCCTGGGGTGTCACATCCTCCCCCCGTTGATCTGGAATTTCGTCCCGAAATTCCGAAGTAGTAGCTTCAGCCTCAGTAGTGGTTGCGTTGGTTTCGAATAACTGGGGGTACTTTTCTGTCATCCTGTCTTCGCGTTCCCAGGTGTACTCTGGACCACGTTTGGAGTTCCAACGAACTCGAACAAGAGGGATTCTCTTGTGTTTGAGGACCTTCACATCCCGTTTCGTGATTTCTACTGGTTCCTCGACGAACTGCAACCGCTCGTCGATAGTGAGTTCCTTAAAAGGAATGATGAGGGTTTCATCTGATAGGCACTTCTTTAGGTTCGACACATGAAAGACATTGTGAACTGCCCCGAGTTCAGCTGGTAGGTTTAGCTTGTATGCTACTTTGCCAATCTTTTCTATGATTTCGAATGGTCCGACGTACCGCGGATTTAGTTTGCCCCGTTTGCCAAAACGTACCACACCCTTCCAGGGTGAGACTTTAAGTAAAACCCGGTCCCCGACTTGAAATTCCAATGGCTTTCTACGCTTGTCCGCGTAGGCTTTCTGACGGTCGCGTGCTGCCGCCATGCGTTGTCGTATCTGTGCTATCTTTTCTGTGGCGTCCACTACTATCTCTGGATCCGTAATCTGACTATCCCCCACCTCTGCCCAACAGAGAGGTGACCGGCATTTACGTCCGTACAATGCCTCGAATGGAGCGGCTTGAATGCTGGTGTGATAACTATTATTATACGAGAACTCCACCAAAGGGAGGTGCTTTTCCCAGCCGTTGCCGAAATCAATAACGCATGCCCGAAGCATGTCTTCGAGAGTTTGGATCGTACGCTCAGACTGTCCATCCGTCTGAGGATGATATGCTGTGCTCATGTCTAATCGTGAGCCGAAAGATTTATGCATCGCTTGCCATAGTTCTGACGTGAATCGTGCATCGCGATCCGAAATGATGGATGTGGGCACCCCGTGCCTCGAAACAACTTCTTTAAGATAAACGTCTGCTAGAGTGGAGAACTTATCTGTTTCTTTTATAGGTAGGAAGTGTGCAGACTTGGTGAGTCGATCCACGATCACCCATATGGTATCATTCCCACGCTGGGATCTAGGTAGGCCTGTAACAAAATCCATGGAAATTTCTTCCCATTTCCACTGAGGTATCTTAGGCTGTTGAAGTAGGCCCGCTGGTTTCTGGTATTCAACCTTGACTCTCGCACAGGTCAAGCATTTTCCAACGTATGTAGCGATGTGGGCCTTCATGCTAGGCCACCAATAAATAGTTTTGATGTCGTTGTACATTTTGTCCGACCCTGGATGTACCGAGTAGCGAGAGTTGTGAGCTTCGTCCATTACAAGTTCGCGTAGTCCGCCATAAAGTGGGACCCAAATACGCCCCGTTACATAGTAAGCGCCGTCTGCCTTCTGTTCCAATCGTTGTCGTGAGCCGCGTAAGGCTTCAGCCTTGACGTTTTCGGGTTTCAATGCTTCTACCTGAGCATCTCGTATCTGTGCAGGAAGGCTAGACTGAATCGTAAGCTGTAGCGCTCGCACGCGCCGTGGTAGAGTGTCTTTCCGACTGAGGGCATCAGCCACAACATTGGCCTTGCCCGGATGGTACTTGATAGCGCATTCGTAATCGTTCAGTAACTCGACCCATCGTCGTTGACGCATATTCAATTCCTTCTGCTTGAAAATATGCTCGAGACTCCTGTGATCGGTGTAAATCGTGCACTTGGTACCGTACCGGTAGTGTCGCCATATCTTAAGCGCGAAAACTACAGCTCCCAGCTCTAAATCGTGCGTCGTGTAGTTCCGTTCGTGTTTCTTAAGTTGGCGTGAAGCGTAAGCAATGACCTTGTCGCGCTGCATTAACACGCATCCAAGACCCTGGATGGATGCATCACAATATACCACGAAATCGTCCGTGCCCTCTGGCAATGAGAGGATAGGTGCACAGCAAAGTCTATCCTTTAAGTACTGAAAAGCAGTCTCCTGGGCTCTCCCCAGCGATAAGTGACACCCTTCTGTGTCAGTAGCGTAAGCGGCTGAGCAATCTTTGAGAAATCCTTGATAAACCGTCTGTAATAACCTGCCAAACCCAAGAATTGGCGTATCTCCGTTGGCGTACGTGGTGCAGGCCAGTTCCTGATCGAGTCTACCTTGGATGGATCGACATGGATCCCATCCTTGTTCACTACGTGGCCTAAGAAGTGGACTTCTCGAATACTATGACGAACTTGTCTAGGTAGGGTTTGCACACCTTGTTCATAAGGTCCTTAAATACGGCAGGTGCGTTCAAATATATCAAACCATCCATCATATCAAACATAAAGTATAGTAGTTAAAATAATTCATAAAACCCAATACGATTGATGTTCAAACCAAACTTTGTTCGAGTAACAGAGACATAATAATGAAAACCCAAAATAAGTTATAAGTTCAAATATCGTTCATTGCGTCTCCTCGTCCTAACACGAAAGCTCGACCTCTTGCCTCGTTGCCATTGTTGTTGTTGTTGTTCCCGTTGCCCTGGTTATTGTTGTGGTTCTGATTCTGGTTCAACTGAGGGCAATCGCGTTTGTAATGACCTTCTGCCCCACACTGGAAACATCCCCGATTTCCACGCTGTGGCTGCTGCTGCTGTGGGTTTTGAGGAGCTGGTGGTGGAAGTTGCTGATTCTGGTTTGCAGGTCGTGAGCTCCTGCAATCTTTGGCTTCGTGCCCTATCTTGAGACATCTCTGACAACGTTCCTTGCGACACCTTCCACTGTGGTGCCTGTTACACTTGTTACATAGTGGGTGTACTCCCCTGTATCCACCCTGCTCCTGACTGCCAGATGATTGCTGACTCGGATTCTGGTAGTCATTCGTCCTGCGCTGCTGTGCTTGAGACTGAACGGAAACTGATCCCCTGCTGGAATCCCCATCCCATTTCCGTTTGTTGTCGTTGGGTGTAGCAGAAGTAGCAGCTGGAGTAGTAGCACTGATGCGTTTGGGTAACTTGTTTTGATCCACCGCCTGATCCGTGAGGCGATGAGCAAGACGCTGAATGTCTTGGATGTTATCGAGGTTTGCCGATGTAACATGGCTCTGGATCTCTGGCGCAAGTCCCTGGAGATACAACTCAATACGCTTCACTGGGGGGTCCACCATAGTTGGACACAGAATGGCCAGTTCGTTTGACCGTTTCGTATAGGCTTTAATCTCTGACCCCGTCATTTTCAAGTGATATAGTTCGTTCTCCAGCTTGTGGATGTCATCACGCGTGCAGTATTCCCTCTTAATGAGTTCCTTGAAGTCGTTCCAGGGTGTGGCGTTAGCAGCTGCCAACCCTAAGATTTGAACTTGGGCGTTCCACCAAGTTAGTGGTATTCCTTCTAGCGTGCCAGTGGCGTATTTCACCCTGCGAGCCTCAGGGCATTCACACATCTCAAAAACTAACTCTAGCTTCTCGAACCAGTGGAGGAGTCCAACTGCTCCTTCAGTGCCACTAAAGGTACTTGGACGACAGTCCATGAAGTTCTTAAAGGTGCAAACTTGCTGCGCTGGTTGACCTATTGTGTACGAATAGGGCAAAGTTTAAATACAAGGGCTAGTTTAGGAATGTAGGATCTAAAGATCCTAGCGTAAGTTATGACTACAGGATATACTACCTGCTTGAGCAGCTGCAAGTGCCGCAGCAACTTGAGCTTGAACGAGAGCCTCTAGCTAGGCTTGTGTCATGTTAATTCTTCCAGACATGATCTTCATAGTAAAAAGTAACGTGAGTGAGAGTGGTTCGCGAGTAGGGCGATGACAGAAAAGCGTAAGCGCGTAGGTATTCTCATGTAATAAAGTCATGTGTATCTAAGCGTAATGCGAGCAAAGTTCTAAGCAGTTCTAGCAAACAGGCAATAAACATGAACCTTATTACCTAGGATGTCGAGTCTTGCACGTGGAGCGAAGCGTCGTTGTGGATCGTTGAGAGCACTGTTCTGGTTATAGTCTGGTTTTAATAAAAACGTTTTCCCATATTAAAACCTAGTTCTCTATAACCAATGGCTCTGATACCAATCTGTCACACCCCCAAAATCCAACTGCGGAGTATCACCGCTTGGGAGCGTGACTGACCAGGATCTTAACCACCAATCATATTGAACGTGTAATATAGTTAAGTATAGCGGAAGCATTTAAGTAAACCCAAGCAAAAATATTAATGTATGAAACATCATAAGTGTTCAAATAGCATTCATGATCCTTTGCCCACAACGACCTGCTCCTCCCTGTGCAAGCTCCAATATGTACCTAAGATCCTGCAAGGCATGCAGCAGAGAGTCAACAACTAGTTGAGCGAGTTCACAGAAAGTAAGTTCAGTAATAGAAATGGTATAGCAAGCATTGCGTTCGTTCATCTAATCATGCATTGTTTTAGTTCGTTCATTGTTCATGTATAGTAATGGTTTCCATGTTTATCAAATCAATTAACAGTTTCCAACAAATCATACAACATATTATCGATCAAATGGGTTTTTATCCTCAAATCCTTATGAACCCTAGCCGGAACATACATGAACATCACTTAAAAACATAACAATTTACATGAACATGCATCATCACATTCAACCCGGAACATATAGCACATCGACTGGTTTTTCATGCATCAACGATTACCATTTGATTTATATCATACCATCCGATTCTTGTGAACATTAACCATACATGTGAGCCGATTAACACATAATTACATCACAGCCGAATATATATTCATACATCCGATTCTACGTTAAGATCATAACATCATCATCACATAAAATCAATTCATGATAGCTGATTTACAAGAACATACATACTTAGATCATATAGTTCATCAAATCATCAACCCTAATCATTCAAGTCTAAGCATGTAATCATACAATAAGCAAAACAATACAAACACTAACCGAGATGTAGGAATCGGTTGAATGAGTGCCGTCGGGTTTCCAAGCAAAATGAGAGAGAGAGAGATAGAGAGCAAGTAGGGTTTGTGTGTGTTAATGTGTTTTGCAAAACAATGAAATCAAATCCCTACACTTGGTTTTGTGTTTGCGAGTGGGGAGTGGGCCGAGCCCTACTCGGCTGCCTAATGGGTCCGCGTACAAGGTGTGGCCCAAATGACTTGTGCGCTCGAGTATAGTGTTGTGCGATCGGATCAAGTTGTGCGGTTTGGGCTCGTTTAACATACATAAATACAATCACATAGCATATAGCACCATGCACATAATAACATAATCACATAGTTATTCAATTAATAACGTTCTCATAAACACGTGTCGTTACACAAAGTAAGTCTAAAGTCCGAGTTGTCACACTAAAGGTAACAAAATAAAGAATCAAGTTAACTAAATTTGTGCTTATGTGCTTTCTTACATGTTTTGTGGTTGTATATGATCCATCCAAATCCTCATAGAATCTTTCATATCTCATACGAGAGATTCATAATAGGATATCCAAAGATACTATCTTAAACCCTTAATGGATTTCAACATTGTAGTTAAGTCCCTCTGGTTATAAAGTATTATTCTATAATTGGACCTCTGGAATGGTCTGCTTAAGTGGTCTATTTAAAGAGATCGTACGACGGCCTAGTTAAGAAGATCATGTGTTTATCTAGTTAAAAAGATCGTTCGTTGATCTAATTAAAAGGATCCTTTGGTGGTCTAGTCGAATCGCTTCATATTTATTCAAGTAATTTTTCCTACGCATTATGAAATGGACTGTGCGGACTGTGCAAGGAATTACGTAATTATGGAGGCCTACATAATTATGGAATTCAGTGCACAGGAGCCACATGAAGCTTCATCATGTGTTAAGACCTAGTGACAAGAATAATGATACGGGAGAAGTCTCGGACCTCGACCAATGTCATTTATTCTCACGCTCCCCCAATTCTGATCTCAATCACACACCAAGTTTCCTATGATAAGTCTTTATAAGAAACGTTCTTCTGTCCGTAGTTCAAAATTCCATGTTTTATTATTACAAGGAATTCACTTTGAGGGTTAACAAATTCTCTAAGAGTCCTAACATGGCCCCGAGTTTTACTTAAGGGTTCAAGGGATCTATTAGAAGGCGAAACCGTCACAACTGTCCTCACAAGTTTCCTCTAGAATTAAATTTCGGGACGAAATTTCCTAAAGTATGGGAGACTGTGACACCTGTGTCACTTCAACCATCAAACAAATTCCAAAAGAATGAAATATTGTATCTCACACTTGGGATTCATAAAAATATGTGTAGCATTTGCACACATCAACTCTTGTTCGATTTTAAGCTTTAAATCGCTCTCTGGAGGGTTATACGCGCTCTGATGCGTAAAAATAACCAGTTTAATCCAACGAACACTCCGAAATAGTGACATAGGCTTAACATACCTTAAATAACTTTTACATAACTTAGAAATAAGTTTTGAAGGCTTTGGTATGGCAAAAACAAGTTAATTCGCTTACAGGGACTAAACTTGACAAACTGCGAAAGTATGCCAATTTGAACTGTAACGAACATTCCGGAACATGTCCATAAGTTAAGCAAACCATAAATATCCTATACACAGCTTAGAAATAGGCTTTGAGGTGTTTGGTATGCTAAAACAAACTTTTGGATCATTCAGGGGCTAAAAGTGTCAAAAAGTGCACAAGTTTGCACTTTCGCGCATAACTTACGTTCTGAATACATCCGGACATCCAAAAATTTATGTATGCATCCTTATATTATGCCTTAGTGTATGGCATCAGAAAAATCCATTCGTCGCGCAATTTGGATAGTCTTTCGCGCTTATGCGCATTCCGTCGTAATTAACCGAACATCGCGACCGTACAGCCAAACGAACCGAGATCCGAGATATTTTTGAGCACATTTTAAGTTCCATATACTTTAACATCATTTTAGAGCTTTGAAATGGGGTTAACGGGGCTTAAACGTGTCAAAAATGCATCAAATACCAAGTTTTGGAGCTGCAGGGACCAAAACTGTAAATCTGCCAAACTAAGGGCTTACGGACCGTAAGGAGTCCCCGGTATAGCAGATTCATTGAATCCACTTGCAGTTGGCCTTTCGTTCGTTCAAAGGGGCAATGCCCTTTCACCCAATCAAGGGCCAAGGGCCATTTTAAAGTAACCACAACATTTTGACAAGTGGACGCTTAGGATCGTGGCACGAAAATCAAGAAACGATCCTAACGGCTTTGCCTTTCCTATAAATACCCCCCATTTTGCTAAAAACTCACACAATCTGATCTAAAGGCTCTAAGTTGGAACCATTGTTTCATACCTGAGCCATTTTGATCTAGATTAGCATTCGGGGACCCTCCGTAAGTATTCTTTTGTTCTTTTATTCGCTTTTCGAGTCCGAAAGTCAACGTTTTGTTGACTTTCTGCATTGACCAGCCTATGGTCAACCCGAAGTTCATGGAACTTCATAACGTGAGTGTGATCACGATGGTTATAGTCCGTAGTGACTATACCTACTGATTACCACGTTATCTA
Source organism: Helianthus annuus (assembly GCF_002127325.2). Lineage (NCBI taxonomy): Eukaryota > Viridiplantae > Streptophyta > Magnoliopsida > Asterales > Asteraceae > Helianthus > Helianthus annuus. The sequence continues at coordinate 37,299,297 of NC_035446.2, read as the reverse complement.
GGCTAAGTGACGAGTCGTAGTTTCAGCCAAAATGTGCATTCTTGCATATTTTCTAATCTTAGTTAAGCATGTTCTAACATGCTTAGCTCGTCACTTTTAGTTTAGTGCTTATATAGGGTCGTAAGGTAAGCGATCTAAACCATCGCTTATACTTTCGAACCCGACCCATTTGGTCGATCAATAGGATCCGACCAAACACATTAGGTGACCATAGCTATAACCTTCCGAGGTTATACCTTGTGGTCACGATGTTAGGCATTCCAGACGCGTTCTACGCGAACGACGCGTAAGGTAGCATAAGCTACCTAAACGGGTCGTGATGGGTCGCAAGCACTTAGGTTAGGTTTCATTTTAGTATGTAGGCTTTGTTAAACCATATTACACGAGTCTCCATACTCGTTTGGTTTACGAACCCGCATACTATCCGATCCTTCCGATTTGGTCCGGTATATTAACATAGCTACCTATTAGGTGCAGTCTGATGTTCCGTAATCTCTAGCATTGTTTGGTTATCATACAAGAACTTCTAAGCAATCTCAGGTGAGTACATAGTTCCCCTCTTTTACTGTTTTCAACTGTTTTGGGGTGAAGCATGTGTACCTATCTGTTATTTTCATGATTTCAAAGTATAATTGATTATACATGTTAGTATTTATCTTTTGACAAACTAAATGATTATCTATGGTTTAAACACTGATTTCTCAAAGATTACAAAAGTATTGTTGGAATAGTACTTATTTTGTTCACCAGACCGATTGGTAGTATGATATAGCGCTATAGGACTAGACACCCCATTCCTGTTGTCATGGAATGTCTGAAACCAATTTGTTTCTCCATCCAAATAGGGATTTCCTTTGTGGTATCCTTATAGTCTCAAAGGTGTAGTTTGATGCACTAGGTCTGAATGAATTCTTAAATCGCACATTTAAAGTATATTTTGATATACTCCCAAAAAGTATAGTTTGATATACTCTCATGTGTGGTATTGTACAGAACCAACCGATGCATTTTATCAACAAAACAAAACATATTTTTAATATGTTATTTACAAATCCAAAGTATATTGTTAATATGCTACTATAAGGTTATTCGTTTAACCTTACATTATTTTACAAAGCATAACTTTTGATTTTTTCAAACACCTTGTTTTGTATAATTTTTACTTGTGGTTTAAGAAATCTCATTTCACTTACCATACATAACTTATGTTTATACATTACATGGTTTACATTTAACTTGAGTTATACAATAACCTTGGACTATTGGTTTAAACATGAACATTCTATATTGGTGGTTTGGTTTGCGTATGTGTGACAACCCTCACAAAACCAGGTATCCGTACGACTTAATTAACTATTAATTGTTGCCTAATTACTGTGCTTAACTGAGATTACTGATAAACTGCTACTTGATTGTTGATACTTGTACATATCTGCATCATACTTTGATTTTTCCGTCACTACATTATTTACTTACTGAACTCTAGTGACAAACATGATGCACAAAAGCACAATAGCATTTGGAGGGATAACCTATTGAACATGTTGTTATAGCCAGCATCAGGCAAACACTGCCTCTAAAGGCCTGAATGAGCCAGAAATATTTTACTACACCCATAGTGTGTGTAGGGATACAAGGGTTGTTAAACTGCGTCTCTAGGAATAAGATACAGAGATTGGATGTGCCTAAAACGTACTCTAAGCACGAAACACAGCACTTTTATCAACACACTAGCTTCTAGCTAACTAATAAAGTGCCAAAACATGGGGAAATATTCCTGACACTTTGCAGAATAAATCGTGTCGCTAAAAATATTAATTACGACGCTTAAAGGATTACTTAAGCACTTTAACGGATTACTATCCAACCGAACAACCGGACTATACCCGGAACATAAAAATATTGCGAGAAATATTATTAGTCTTTTTCTGAGCCAGTTAGGGTCCCTGATTACCCTAACACCCGCTTTATAACGCGTCATGCAACTAACAGGGTTAATCCCTAAAAGTAACCTACTTAACGTAACTGAACATTAACTGGACATTTGAGATCCAACCGGATACCCCACCCCCCTAAAGATTTCGGCCAAACCAAGGGACAAGGAAGTACAAGCTTTTGAATATTTTATTTGATGTTGTGGATATCTAGAGAGCATAAGAAACCGTTGGACGATGGCTCATGAATTGTCTATAAAATCAACACTAAACACATTAGAGTTTACACAACCATTTCACCAACACCCACACTCTCTCTTGCTCTCTCCCATTCTCGGCCGAACTCCCCACACCCACCCATCATACTTTCGAGCTTTGATTCTTCCATTCCAAGCTTATGCAAGTGCTAAGGGTCACGTACAAGGAAGCTTGAAGCAAGCGGAAGTTGAAGGACCTCGTTCATTTGCTTTTATCCACGCCATTTTCGCCAAAGATCTTCCCTAGCCCCGAGCTAGAGGTATAACGTTTAAAACTCGCTCTTGATCGTATCTAAAGTGGTTAATATGATTTTTAACGGTTAAAAGTCGGAATCATGCGTTTTGAATCTTTAAAGGCTACTAAAACTCGAATATTGTTGGTTAAAAGCTTATAACGCGTGTAAAAGTCGTAGTACTCGAATATGTTGGTTATTGAGGCCCGATCTACGATGTGGTGGCTCTTATCATCGTTTAACCCGACTTTGTTAAGATCACGAATCTTGACATACGCTTGTTTCTATCGGTACAAGGGTTAAAAGGTGAAACTCCACCACACGAGAAACATGAACTTGTGTAAAAGTATTTTGACTTGTAAAATAGTATTTAAAATGAGCCGATCTACGTATGTACAAGAGGTATATTCGTAGAACCAAGTGTCGAGAAAAATCATGTTTTATAAAAGTTGGATGACATGTTAACAAATATGATTTTTACAAACTACAAGTATATAAACACTTGTGAAACGAAAGATCCGACAAAATAACAATTTTTATAAAAATTGTCGGGAAGTTGTAAAGGATGGTTTGTTCTAAAAACGGGGTTTTTACAAGACTAAACTATTTTATACATAGATCCACTAAATATAAGGTGATCTACATTACGACTTTCGGAAAAATTACAAGTTCATGTAACAACGCGACTTTACATACTAGTCTACAAGATCGATGTATTAAAACTGGTTTGAAGTATCGGAACTTGATTGGTTGATTAAAGAAATTGTTGAAGTGATTTTGTAAAAGAAAATGATACGCTTGAAAGCGTGGCCACCTCCAGTTACAGGGGAAACTCTGGCGAAATTTTTCTAAAATCTAACACTTAGAATTTTTTTTACAAGTGTTAAACTATTTTGATACATTTTCAAATATATTTCGCCATGACTTTAATTACTAAATAATCGGAGGTGGGATTTTTCACAAAACTAAACGTGGTAAATATTTATTCGATAAATATATTTTTCACCACACTGTTTATGATTATTTTGTGAAAATATATAAATATTATTTTTAGAGTAAAAATAATATTTACAAACTTTGTCGAACCCAAAATAATACCAACGCCTACACGACAAACATATAAGTTACAACGGTAATTATTATTACCACTAAATCGCCAAAACGTAACTTACGCCTTATCCGGAAATATTCATAAATGCGGATATTGTCAACGTATTATTTTGGAAAGTATTATACGAAGAGAAAATATATTATTTTTGAGAAAAATAATTATATTTTGGAATGAGAAATAAAATATATTAAGTGAGACTTAATATCATAAACGCGCATGTATTAATTCCCCCATCCTTGGGAAGGAGATTAACTACCAAATATATACAAGGAACGGTTGTCTAACTGTTTCCCGAAAATTAAACTATAAAGCTAAAGCACGGCCATCCGTCTAATAGAATTAGCACATGTAGGTCGTTGCATAGCTTTCGGACTTTTGGAGTGCTTGATTTAGCGACGCACTGACTGTGAGTTCATGTCCCCCTTTTCTCTTAACTGTTTTAGTTTTCTAAACTGCGGGGGTGAAATACATGTTACAATGATTATGAATATGTTTATACATGGTATGATCAGCGTAAGGAGGTTTGTTACTTAGATCATGTGAGTGGGTAGGCGGAAACTTGAGGCCATTAATCCTCATAGTAGGACCGAGGGACAGGAGCGGTAGATCTATCTGGGTGTAGCGAGCCCAGCCCCAGGTCCAGCTGAACGGAACTCGGGGTGACTTAGTGCCCGACGCATAAATCCGCTAGGTTTGAGTCTTCCTACTTGCACTTCACACATATCAATGGCCTTGCAAACCATTGGTGATCTCTTTTTCCTTATTTGCTACATACCAGGTTTTTGATAAAGATAAAGGTTTGTTTACGCACTTTCGCATGAACTCGCTCAACATTATTGTTGATTTTTTTCAACTTACATGTATTTCAGGAAATTAACGATCTGGCACGGTATGGCTTGTTTTCCGCTGCATTAGGCTCAAGGTCATCTAGGGTTCGGGGAATGTGACTCTTACCTGGACAAGTCACAGTCCTTGAATCTCGTTTATGTTATGTTTGTGGTTGTAATGTTTAGACAAGTTTATGGTTGTTGGGTGCTCACCCATTAAGACAATGTTTAATATTTTTATTATCAATGGATGATCTTGCATATTTTAATTCATATAGCTTTGTTATGATTAAGCTATGGTATTAAGAAGTCACACCAAATTAACCACGCTTCCGCAAAGCCAGGGTGTGACAGCTTGGTATCAAAGCTCTGATCATAGCGAACTAGGATTCCTTCTCGAGTCTAGACTATGATCACTAGGGCTCTCACGAAAACATTTTTTACTGCATACCACTTAAGTCCAGATCCAAAACGTTTTTATAAACAAATGTTGAGCATATTTTATTTATTATTTTTAGGCTCAGTCTGGGAGGCTGAGGCTCGGTCTGGGAGGCTGAGGCTCGGTCTGGGAGACGGAGGCTCGGTCTGGGAGGCCGAGGCTCGATCTAATGGATCGAGGTAGTTGTCTAGTGGGACTAGGGAGTCAGTCTGGGAGGCTGGGATAGTTTGCTAGTAGGACTAGGGAGTCAGTCTGGGAGGCTGGGAAAGTTGGCTAGTGGGACTAGGAAGGACAGTCTGGGAGGCTGGGAGGCTAGTGGGACTAGGAGGATTATGTGAATATTACTTGGTAACTTGTGTGATTACCTGATTTACTGATTTTTGTGCATATTTTGTGTTTATGTTACAGACCCATGGACTCACCAGCCACGGGTGATTCAGATACCACCAGACCTTTACCCGTAGTATCGGACGACATTATGTCTTCAGAGCACGAGGTGCATACCTCCGATTTCACCAGCACCGATGATGATGACTTCCAGCCCTTCGCTCTGCCCGACGGCGCTGATGAGCATATCGATGACCCACCTGCTGAGTATCTTCCCCTGGTAGCGATTCCAGCTCCCATACCCCTTACTTCGTATCCAGCATACGACTTGCTACCCGACGCCGAGGCTGACGGCGACATTGATCTCTTTGAGGACGAGCCTTACGAGGATGAGATTCCTAATGCAGCCCCTCTTCCCGCTGGCGATCTTTTGATGATCGCTGGTGCTCCTGTTGAGGACTCGCCCGCCCATTCGCCAGTCCCAGACTCCTTTGAGTCTGTGGCATCTGTACCGTCTCACGAGGTGAGTACGCAGCATTTTGTACATGACTCGGACCCCGATCAGGCATCTTCTGCCGCACCCATCCCGAGCTTTGTGTTCGAGCACGACGACATTGAGGATTCTGCTCCCGTTTTTCCTCCAGGATTTGATCCTGACCGCGATATTGAGTATATTCCTATGGACCAGCATATGGAGGACCCTGTTGATCCCGTTGATCCTATCGATCCCTTTGATCCGGAGTTTGATTTTGACATGGCTTTTGATGACCCAGAGCCTGCCTTGGCCCCAAAGCAGGCAGCTGCTCTCGATCCTGTGCATGAGCATGACTTGGTACATGCTGACGTTCCTGTTGAGCCCGTTTTGGCTGACCCACTTGTTGGTGATATTCCTTTGATAGCTGATGATCCTGTTATTGATCCACCTTTTGTTGATCCCCCTTTGATTGCTGATATCCCTGTTGACCACCCAGTTGAGCATGTTGCACCCGTTGATCATGTCATTGCTCCGTTTGATCCTGTACCCCTCGAGCCTGAGCACGCTCTGTTTGCTGAGCATATGGATCCACCCGATGAGGAGGCTCAGCACGGTTGGATACCTGCTGACGAGGATGTTCCACCGTTTCCCCCACATCACACTGATGCACATCATGCTGATTTCTCATTTCAGGTCCCTGTGACACGATCCGATGATTTCACCTTTCAGATCCCACCGTTTGTACCTCCAGCGGGGCCTGGAGAGGGCTCTTCAGCCCACCCTTTTGGGCACATACCGATGCCTATGCCTTTCATGCCCCAGATGACATCTGTTCCATCTTCTGTTTCATCTGTTCATGTAGCACCATTCGATCCCACCAGCACGCCACTGCTTTGGTCATCTTCCTCTCCGATGCCACCCACTGATCCATATCATCCATTCCATAAGGGGCATACCATAGAGGACGTCTTGATGTCCTTTGTCCATCAGCATGAGTCCCATACGCAGCGACTCCAGGAGCTCGAGAGAGCTCAGCTATCACTAGGTCCATATCATGGTCAGACATCCTCATCTTTTCAGCCTTTTCGATCATTACCCCCGGACTTTGCTGCCCGACTTTCGACTTTAGAGCAGCAGATCGCTTCTGTTATTCACACTCAGCAGGCGATGGAGGAGGACTGGCTTCATTTACGCCGCTTACTCTACACTCACTTTCCCCCTCCTCCACCCCCATCCGCATAGAGCTCATCGGTGCCATAGTGGTAGACGTTGGTGAGACGACAGCGATTGTGACTGCACAGCCTTTTGGAGACCATCTGATGATTTCTGACTTTTGTTGATACTTATTTGATGTACCTGATGTATGTGATTCTGATATGATATAGTTTTGTACAGGGGTGATGTAGCCCCTATTTGATTGATGGTTGTATGACACACTTACTACACTTTATGGTCTCGATATATGTAGCAATCGCGGTATTCTCACCATATCTGATGCACTTGATTTCTTATTTATATTTTTGTGACATGGGATGTTGGGACATGGGATGTTGTGTATATAATACTTGTGACATGGGATGTTGGGACATGGGATGTTGTGTGTATAATGATTATAACATGGGATGTTGTGTGTGATATATTGATAACATGAGATGTTATGTGCTATTACTATTACTATAATCGTATGCTTACTATGGCCTGACCAACGTACACATCTTTAGAAGATGGCGCCAAGACGTCAGCCACAGCCGATGCCTACCACTCATGAAGAACTACAGCAAGTTATCGCTAACGCCATTGCTCAATATGCTGCCTCTCAAGGAGGACCAAGCGGAAGTAGCTCGAACATTAACGGCAACCAAAATCCTCCTCATGGGTGCACCTACAAACAATTCTTGGACTGCAAGCCCATAAACTTCGATGGCACAGGTGGTGCTGTGGCTTTCGTCCGCTGGGCTGAGAAAACCGAGTCCGTACTTCGCATGAGCAAATGCGCGCTGGATCAACAAGTCACTTACATCTCAGGGCTATTTGTGGATGGAGCCCTATCCTGGTGGAATCTACAGGTCCAGACCCTTGGCGAAGCTGCGGCTTACGCACTGACCTGGACTGAATTGAAAGAACTCATGCGCAAAAAGTACTGTTCTCGCGCTGAAATCCAGAGGTTAGAGACCGAATTCTGGCACCTGAAGATGGAAGGTCCCAAGATAGCTGAGTATGTTCAGAGGTTCCACGATTTGTCGCATGTGGTACCCTACATGGTTACACCGGAGTTCAAGAGAATTGAGCGCTTCATTTGGGGACTAGCTCCTCAAATAATCAGCATGGTGACCTCTTCCAAACCAGCGACAATCACTGAAGCCATTGATTTGAGTGTGGCTCTCACCGAAGAGGCAATTCGGTTGAACAAGTTTGATGAAGGCGAGCCGAAGAAGAAAGAGACTCACGTGGAGTCGTCAGGTGGAAACAAGCGAAAATTTTCGAATTTCAAGCAGGGCACCGGGATGGTGGTTAAGAAAGGAGAGCAGAACGCGCCAGCGCCAGATACAGCTGGTAGTAAAAAGAAAGGGAAGGGATACATGGGTGCACAACCCAAGTGCAACTCATGCCAAAGACATCACTCTGGTCGTTGCAGCCTAAGAGTTTGTGAATCATGTGGGAAGACTGGTCATACGAAGGATTTTTGTTGGGCTAGTACTGGCCGGGGAGGCCAGGGAGGATCTGGGAATAGGAATAACCGTGGTGGTAATGGGAACCGCCCACAAGGAAACCAGGGAGGTGATGGGAACCGTGCCAACAATGCTAACCAAGCGGGCGCCATGAATCGGAACCAGGGAAACCATCAAGCTGGAAACAATGGTGGAAACGGGCAGAGGCCCGGATGTTTCAACTGTGGAGATCAAGGGCATTACAAGAGGAATTGCCCAGAATTAACCCAAGCACTCGAAAGAGTTTTTAACATGGAAGCCAGGGAAGCGCGCCAGGATCCCAATGTTGTCACTGGTACGTTCCCTGTAAACCAACGCTATGCATCCGTTTGTTTGATACTGGTGCCGATTATAGCTTCGTGTCGTTAGAATTTAGAAACATGCTTGGTTTAGCCGCTAGTAAGTTAGATATTCCATACTCGATCGAATTAGCGAATGGGAAGTTAGTAGAAGCAAACGAGGTGATTCAAGGTTGCGTAATCGAGCTGGGAGAGCGTGAGTTTGCTCTCGATCTACTACCAGTCTAGTTGGGAAGCTTCGATGTGGTAGTAGGAATGGATTGGTTATCGAATAATAAAGGAGAGATAGTTTGTCACGAGAAGGTTATTCGGATCCCGACCGATGATGGTGAGACCATTGTTGTTCATGGGGAGAAGCGTGAGACGCCGTTAAGGATGATTAGCTGCCTGAAAGCGAGGAAGTGTTTGCAGAAAGGATGTGTTGCTTTTCTGGCACACATTGTGGATAAAAAGGCTGCTGAGCCGAAGATCGAAGACATCCCTGTCGTGAGGGAATACCCAGAAGTCTTTCCAGAAGACTTGCCTGGCTTGCCACATCAAAGGCAAGTGGAGTTTCGCATCGACTTAGTTCCAGGCGCCGCGCCTGTGGCTAAGGCACCTTACAGACTTGCTCCGTCTGAGATGCAAGAACTGTCGACACAACTTCAAGAATTGTTAGACAAGGGTTTTATCCGACCAAGCTTCTCGCCTTGGGGAGCTCCAGTTTTGTTTGTGAAGAAGAAGGACGGTAGTTTTCGGATGTGTATTGACTACAGAGAGTTGAACAAGATGACGATCAAGAATAGGTATCCCCTGCCAAGAATCGATGATCTGTTCGACCAGCTTCAAGGTTCAAGCTTATATTCAAAGATCGATCTTCGATCTGGATACCATCAGCTACGGATACAGGAGGAGAGTATTCCGAAGACAGCTTTCAGAACTCGATATGGACACTACGAGTTCCTCGTTATGCCGTTTGGGTTGACAAACGCACATGCAGTGTTCATGGATTTGATGAACCGAGTTTGTAAGCCATACCTGGATAAGTTTGTGATTGTATTCATCGACGACATTTTGATTTATTCGAAGACAAAGGCTGAGCACGAGCAGCATCTTAGAGCCATTCCGGAGCTGCTAAAGAAGGAACAGTTGTACGCCAAATTCTCTAAGTGTGAGTTTGGCTAAGAGAAGTGCAATTCCTTGGGCACGTGGTGAATGGAGATGGAATCCACGTGGATCCCACCAAGATCGAGGCGATCAAAGATTGGGAAACGCCAAAGACGCCAACTGAGATTCGGCAATTCTTGGGTTTGGCTGGCTATTATCGAAGGTTCATCGATAACTTTTCAAAGATCGCTCAAACCGTTGACACTCCTCACGCAAAAGGATAAGAAGTTTGATTGGGGAATCAAACAGGATGAAGCGTTTCAGATATTGAAAGACAAGCTTTGCAACGCGCCAATCTTAGCTCTACCAGAAGGCACTGACGATTTCGTGGTATACTGCGACGCATCGCGTCAAGGATTGGGTTGTGTGTTGATACAACGTCAAAAGGTTATCGCCTACGCATCACGCCAACTGAAGGTGCATGAAAAGAACTATACCACACACGATTTGGAGCTAGGTGCAGTGGTTTTTGCCTTAAAGATCTGGAGACACTACCTTTACGGTACAAAGTGCACAATCTTCACAGATCACAAGAGCCTCCAGCATATATTCAATCAGAAGGAGTTGAATATGAGGCAAAGGCGATGGGTCGAGTTGTTGAACGATTACGACTACGAGATCAAGTATCATCCAGGGAAGGCGAATGTGGTCGCTGATGCCCTAAGTCGTAAAGAGAGAATCAAGCCCATAAGGGTTAGGGCTATGGAAATGATAATTCAAACCGACCTTTCCTCACGCGTTCGTGCAGCACAAAAGGAAGCTCTCAAGGAGGGAACCTTGAGGAAGAATATCTCCGTGGGATGGAGAAGATTTTGGTGCCAAACAGGGAAGGAACGTTGTGTTTTGAGAAAAGGATTTGGGTTCCTCTGTTTGGTGGTTTAAGAGAGGTTATCTGTGAAGAAGCTCACAAGTCGCGGTACTCTATCCACCCTGGAGCGGATAAGATGTACCAAGATCTTAAAGATTATTACTGGTGGCCTAGGATGAAAGGCGATGTTGCTATTTACGTGAGCAAATGTTTAACTTGCGCCAAAGTTAAGGCGGAATACCAGAAGCCTTCGGGACTTCTGCAGCAACCAAAAATTCCCAGTGGAAGTGGGAAGAAATCTCCATGGATTTTATTACGAAGTTGCCAAGAACGCCAAAAGGCCATGACACTATCTGGGTGATAGTGGATCGCTTAACGAAGTCAGCACACTTCTTACCTATCCGCGAGAAGGATAATACAAGCAAATTGGCTGAAATCTACATGAGAGAGATTGTTACACGCCATGGAGTACCTCTCTCGATTATTTCTGATAGAGACAGGAGGTTCGTATCGAGGATATGGCAATCCTTCCAGGAAGCTATTGGCTCAAAGCTGAATATGAGCACTGCTTTTCACCCGCAGACCGACGGACAAAGTGAGCGGACGATTCAGACGCTGGAGGACATGCTGAGAGCATGTGTTATGGATTTAGGCGGTAGCTGGGATAAGCATTTACCCCTGGTTGAATTTTCATACAACAACAGCTACCACACCAGTATTGGTGTCGCGCCATTCGAAGCGTTATATGGGCGCAAGTGCAGATCGCCGCTCTGTTGGTCTGACGCAGGTGATAGACAATTGGTAGGTCCCGATGTAGTTCAGGAAACTACAGATAAGATTGCGCAGATCCGAGATCGCATTAGTGCGGCTGGTGACCGTCAGAAGACCTACGCAGATCTGAAAAGGAAACCTCAAGAGTTTGAGGTTTGGGGATATGGTTTTGTTGAAGGTATCACCCCTGGAAGGGTGTGGCACGATTTGGGAAACGTGGGAAGTTGAATCCGCGCTACATTGGTCCTTTCAAGGTTTTGGAAAGAATTGGGACCGGTAGCATACAAGTTGGATCTACCTGCCGAACTGAATAATGTTCACGATACATTTCATGTATCCAATCTGAAGAGAAGTCCAACTCAAGTTAACGTTGCCATTCCTACCGACGAAATTCATATTGATGACACGCTCCACTTCGTTGAAGAACCTGTCGAGGTCACGGATTGGAAAGAGAACAAGACCCGCCGGAGCAGTGTCAAGCTCGTCAAGGTTCGCTGGAATGCTAGACATGGTCCTGACTTCACCTGGGAGCGTGAAGACCGAATGAAAGAGAAATACCCCCACTTATTCCTGAGAACCCTGCTTCTACAAGCAGAATTTAAAATTTCGGGACGAAATTTATTTAACGGGGGGAGAATGTGACAACCCTCACAAAACCAGGTATCCGTACGACTTAATTAACTATTAATTGTTGCCTAATTACTGTGCTTAACTGAGATTACTGATAAACTGCTACTTGATTGTTGATACTTGTACATATCTGCATCATACTTTGATTTTTCCGTCACTACATTATTTACTTACTGAACTCTAGTGACAAACATGATGCACAAAAGCACAGTAGCATTTGGACGGATAACCTATTGAACATGCTGTTATAGCCAGCATCAGGCAAACACTGCCTCTAAAGGCCTGAATGAGCCAGAAATATTTTACTACACCCATAGTGTGTGTAGGGATACAAGGGTTGTTAAACTGCGTCTCTAGGAATAAGATACAGAGATTGGATGTGCCTAAAACGTACTCTAAGCACGAAACACAGCACTTTTATCAACACACTAGCTTCTAGCTAACTAATAAAGTGCCAAAACATGGGGAAATATTCCTGACACTTTGCAGAATAAATCGTGTCGCTAAAAAATATTAATTACGACGCTTAAAGGATTACTTAAGCACTTTAACGGATTACTATCCAACCGAACAACCGGACTATACCCGGAACATAAAAATATTGCCAGAAATATTATTAGTCTTTTCTGAGCCAGTTAGGGTCCCTGATTACCCTAACACCCGCTTTATAACGCGTCATGCAACTAACAGGGTTAATCCCTAAAAGTAACCTACTTAACGTAACTGAACATTAACTGGACATTTGAGATCCAACCGGATACCCCACCCCCTAAAGATTCGGCCAAACCAAGGGACAAGGAAGTACAAGCTTTTGAATATTTTATTTGATGTTGTGGATATCTAGAGAGCATAAGAAACGTTGGACGATGGCTCATGATTGTCTATAAAATCAACACTAAACACATTAGAGTTTACACAACCATTTCACCAACACCCACACTCTCTCTTGCTCTCTCCCATTCTCGGCCGAACTCCCCACACCCACCCATCATACTTTCAAGCTTTGATATCTTCCATTCCAAGCTTATACAAGTGCTAAGGGTCACGTACAAGGAAGCTTGAAGCAAGCGGAAGTTGAAGGACCTCGTTCATTTGCTTTTATCCCACGCCATTTTCGCGCAAAGATCTTCCCTAGCCCCGAGCTAGAGGTATAACGTTTAAAACTCGCTCTTGATCGTATCTAAAGTGGTTAATATGATTTTTAACGGTTAAAAGTCGGAATCATGCGTTTTGAATCTTTAAAGGCTACTAAAACTCGAATATTGTTGGTTAAAAGCTTATAACGCGTGTAAAAGTCGTAGTACTCGGATATGTTGGTTATTGAGGCCCGATCTACGATGTGGTGGCTCTTATCATCATTTAACCCGACTTTGTTAAGATCACGAATCTTGACATACGCTTGTTTCTATCGGTACAAGGGTTAAAAGGTGAAACTCCACCACACGAGAAACATGAACTTGTGTAAAAGTATTTTGACTTGTAAAATAGTATTTAAAACGAGCCGATCTACGTATGTACAAGAGGTAATTCGTAGAACCAAGTGTCGAGAAAAATCATGTTTTATAAAAGTGGATGACATGTTAACAAATATGATTTTTACAAACTACAAGTATATAAACACTTGTGAAACGAAAGATCCGACAAAATAACAATTTTTATAAAAATTGTCGGGAAGTTGTAAAGGATGGTTTGTTCTAAAAACGGGGTTTTTACAAGACTAAACTATTTTATACATAGATCCACTAAATATAAGGTGATCTACATTACGACTTTCGGAAAAATTACAAGTTCATGTAACAACGCGACTTTACATACTAGTCTACAAGATCGATGTATTAAAACTGGTTTGAAGTATCGGAACTTGATTGGTTGATTAAAGAAATTGTTGAAGTGATTTTGTAAAAGAAAATGATACGCTTGAAAGCGTGGCCACCTCCAGTTACAGGGGAAACTCCTGGCGAAATTTTTCTAAAATCTAACACTTAGAATTTTTTTTACAAGTGTTAAACTATTTTGATACATTTTTCAAATATATTTCGCCATGACTTTAATTACTAAATAATCGAGGTGGGATTTTTCACAAAACTAAACGTGGTAAATATTTATTCGATAAATATATTTTTCACCACACTGTTTATGATTATTTTGTGAAAATATATAAATATTATTTTTAGAGTAAAAATAATATTTACAAACTTGTCGAACCCAAAATAATACCAACGCCTACACGACAAACATATAAGTTACAACGGTAATTATTATTACCACTAAATCGCCAAAACGTAACTTACGCCTTATCCGGAAATATTCATAAATGCGGATATTGTCAACGTATTATTTTGGAAAGTATTATACGAAGAGAAAATATATTATTTTTGAGAAAAATAATTATATTTTGGAATGAGAAATAAAATATATTAAGTGAGACTTAATATCATAAACGCGCATGTATTAATTCCCCCATCCTTGGGAAGGAGATTAACTACCAAATATATACAAGGAACGGTTGTCTAACTGTTTCCCGAAATTAAACTATAAAGCTAAAGCACGGCCATCCGTCTAATAGAATTAGCACATGTAGGTCGTTGCACAGCTTTCGGACTTTTGGAGTGCTTGATTTAGCGACGCACTGACTGTGAGTTCATGTCCCCCTTTTCTCTTAACTGTTTTCAGTTTTCTAAACTGCGGGGGTGAAATACATGTTACAATGATTATGAATATGTTTATACATGGTATGATTAGCGTAAGGAGGTTTGTTACTTAGATCATGTGAGTGGGTAGGCGGAAACTTGAGGCCATTAATCCTCATAGTAGGACCGAGGGACAGGAGCGGTAGATCTATCTGGGTGTAGCGAGCCCAGTCCCAGGTCCAGCTGAACGGACCTCGGGGTGACTTAGTGCCCGACGCATAAATCCGCTAGGTTCGAGTCTTCCTACTTGCACTTCACACATATCAATGGCCTTGCAAACCATTGGTGATCTCTTTTTCCTTATTTGCTACATACCAGGTTTTTGATAAAGATAAAGGTTTGTTTACGCACTTTCGCATGAACTCGCTCAA
Source organism: Helianthus annuus (assembly GCF_002127325.2). Lineage (NCBI taxonomy): Eukaryota > Viridiplantae > Streptophyta > Magnoliopsida > Asterales > Asteraceae > Helianthus > Helianthus annuus. The sequence continues at coordinate 37,284,271 of NC_035446.2, read as the reverse complement.
CATTATTGTTGATTTTTTTCAACTTACATGTATTTCAGGAAATTAACGATCTGGCACGGTATGGCTTGTTTTCCGCTGCATTAGGCTCAAGGTCATCCAGGGTTCGGGGAATGTGACTCTTACCTGGACAAGTCACAGTCCTTGAATCTCGTTTATGTTATGTTTGTGGTTGTAATGTTTAGACAAGTTTATGGTTGTTGGATGCTCACCCATTAAGACAATGTTTAATATTTTTATTATCAATGGATGATCTTGCATATTTTAATTCATATAGCTTTGTTATGATTAAGCTATGGTATTAAGAAGTCACACCAAATTAACCACGCTTCCGCAAAGCCAGGGTGTGACAGTATGTGACTTAAGTAACGAGGCGGGTGTAATATGATACAAGCATGGTGGATACGCCGCTGGTACTTCCTATATATAAGTGTTTGTATGGTATCACATATCGTAGCGTTATTTGAATCATTTCAATTTAGGTCATATAACATTTTATACAAATAACACACTTTTCACAAGACAATGATTTACAAACGACTTATCTTATACAAACTCATTTTACATGGTTATCCATTTAACCACACAGTGTTCTCTTATTTTTACATATCATCTGATTTTATCGTTTTTCAAATGATTTACAAGACAAAGCAAATTACAAGGTTCATGACTGACTGTTATTAAACGTTTTCTTTAAACTCAAGTCATGAATCCCATTTTCACAAAACCTATGTATCTCACAGGCAATTTTATGCTGACGTACCTATTTTTACACATGTTTTCAGGTGCCGTCTTGAGATGATTGTTGATATATGCTACATTTAGGATGGACTCGTGCCTTAGCAACTTTAAAACTTGGAAGATCATAGTTGTACTTATTTGATTGTATTAGAACAATGAGTCCATTTAATCAATAAAACAATATTTCAATTTCCATGTGTTATGAAACAATGATTCTGTTACAACACTCCCTGACGTTTCCGCCACGTTTTGTTGTTCCACGTGGTCGGGGTGTGACAAAAGTCTTAACATACGCAAAAAACGATCCAAATTAAGCGGCGAATGAAATTTTATCATTCCAATCTTTAAGACATAATATTTTAATGATTACATAAATTTTTGGATGTCCGGATGTATTCAGAACGTAAGATATGCGCAAAAATGCAAACTTATGCACTTTTTGACGCTTTTAGTCCCTGAATGACCAAAAGTTTATTTTTGCGCACCAAACACCTCAAAGCCTATTTCTAAGCTATGTAAAGGATATTTAGGGCATATTTAACTTATGATCAAGTTCCGTAAGGTTCGTTACTATACAAATCGGTATAGTTTCGCAGTTTGACACAATTAGTCCCTACGATCGAACAAACTTGATTTCAACACACCAAACCATCCAAAACTTATTTCTAAGTTATGTGGAGGTTATTTAAGGTATGTTAAGCCTATTTCACTATTCCGGAGTGTTTGTTGCGTTAACTGGTTATATTTACGCATTAGTGCGCGTATAACCTTCCAGAAAGCGATTTAGAGCTTTGAAATCGGTCAAGAAATGATATTTGCAAACGATACACATATTTTTACAAATCCCAAGTATGAAATACAATATTTCATTGGTTTGGTATTTGTTTGATGGTTGAAGTGACACAGGTGTCACAGAAAAAGCATGATTACTCATAATTTTGATTTATTTCTTGTACTTCGTCTCCTAGAATGAAACGAGTACTTAAAATTTTCGAGGAAATCATGAGCGATCACTTGGAAGGGAGAATCACAAGAGTAGTTTGTAAAGAGCATAGTTCCTTGATGTAGGTATCATAGGGAAATGCCATACACACATGTAACTACATTTGTATATCAGAATTGCGAACAACGACTTTTATTTATGAATAAAACAGATTGTTTCACAATACAAGAAAACAAAAGAAAAAAGGCATAAGACAGCAACATCTTTTGCTCGGCCAAATGCTCATCCAAGGGTTGGATTTGCATTGACAATCTTCGGGCGTTCGTTCCTGAAATGGCTTGTCTCACCAGAGTTGTAGCAAGTACCAGACGGAAAACGAGCTTGAGTAGGGTTGACTTGGAGTTGGGTAGCAGCAAGATTTGCAATAGCTTTGTTCTGGATAGCAAAGCGGCATATGTTAATCAAATGTCCCAACCGTCCACCGTAGGTACATTTGGAGCAGGGTATGTGTGACACCCAAGGAAAACCAGTGAACGATGCAGCCTATCTAGCTTCCTCAGTGGGTACGTACCTAATTTCGGGACGAAATTTCTTTTAAGTTGGGGATAATGTGACAACTCGAGTTTCCGATTTTCACTTTCACATTTATTGCACGTTGACTTTGACTGTTTAGTTGCTTGACTTATTGGACTTGTAATTGTACGCGTGGTGTTTTAATGAAACGTATTGTCGTTGTGCATATATGTGATTACTTGCTGTTGTAAAATATAATATTAGAATTATTATAGAACACTTAAATCACGTAATGCTCGACGAATCGAGATGTAATTCATCATCAAACAAACTAGACGAAACAGAATTGTTATTCGCCATCCAACCCACTCGACGAAACATAAGTGTTTCGCCGAGAGCCCAGATTCACCAAGCCCAATACGGCCCAAACTTGTATGCGTAAAAATATATATGTGATTAGGAGAACGGTTATGAAAATACTGAAACCCTAGACTTCTTCCCTACTAGCGGCAGCCGTGAGACTCGAGACCCTTAAGAGCGACCAAATTACTTCTTTGTTCTTCGTGGTTAGTGCATATTGTTATTATCCGATTATGTGTAAAACGTGTATTTGAATAATATTCCTGCTTGTGTCTATGATGATAAATGATATGACAAGTGGTGGCTACTGTTGATTTCTGTTCGGTCCAATAACATCTCACGTATTGTTTTATATCATGTTTGTCCTCTACTATATTTCTTGGTACCATTATTGTGTGTAAGAAATCAAACCCCACCGATTTGTTGGGCCAATAGCACCAAGCGGTAGTCATAAAGAATGGCCGACCACCATGCTTAGTATTACACGTGATATGTCAGTTCATAGTGATTTTAATAGGAGTGAATATTGCTTGAATAATTTGAGTGCCATTGGTTAAATAGTTGGCTTGTGAAAAGTTGGTCCAATCGAAATTAAAGACATATTACACCCTCAAATACATTAAAGGGCTAATGTGCAGTGCATGTGGTTGTCGGCCAACATACTTTATATTACATGTGATTTGACAGTCAACGGCTTCCTCCATGTGTGGGATAGTTTGATTAGTGCAGTTGGGCGGTCAATTGAAGGCCATTGGCGGTGGGTTCGGCCCAATAGTACTGGGGAACCGAGTCTTGGGGTGGCGGCTAACTTACACGTGACTATCGCACCTTATTTGACTAATATATTTTCGGTCCTATGGCATTTGGCGGTGGCTGTTTGATGTCGGCCACTTGGGTTTTGTGACATGATTATTATTACTGAAACAGTTTTGGTTTTGACGAAACAAGAGGGTGTTTCGCCAAAGGGGATCTTGACGAACAGAAAGTGTTTCGCCAAGGATATGTTGACGAATTAGAGGGGGTGTTTCGCCAAGGGTAGTTGGCGAAACAGAATGTGTCTCGTCAATTATGTGTTACGCCAACACCTGTGTTTCGTCAATTTGAATACTTTGCACAGTAATCTGATTTAACTCTGTTAAATGTTAACTGGATTATTTAACTGCTGTCAAGTGAGGTGCATGACTTATGTGATAACGGATACATGCTAGTACTTCTGTGATTATGCCTAATCCTGAACAACTTGGATATAAACTGATTTTGCATACGTGCGTATTTAGGACGTGATTGATTAACTATGAGCACTTACTTAGCATACCGAGCAAACCAAGGTGAGTTCACACTCTTACTAAGGCATGGGATTCCCAGGGCTTCGGAATGGGATTGAAAGGATAAGGTTGAATAGATTCATACGGACGCTATTACTAGACTACCATACCATCGTCCTCGGTTGTGCAGGATACATACGTAAAACCTACGTATACTTGTATTGCTCACTGTCCTCAGGTTGCGAAGGACACTCACGTAAAACCTACGTGAACTGATACTCACTACTGCCTCGGTTGTGTCAAGCACTTACGTAAAACCTACGTAAACCCCCGCGTACCCCTATCCTCGGTTGTGAAGGATACTTACGTAAAAACCTACGTAAATTTGTAAGTATTACTGTTCTCGGGATATGTAGAACACCTATGGTTACGAATAGTCTAGTGGTTATACAACATGGGAAGCCCCCACCAATAGAACATACTATCGGCTCAGTAGAGCCACATGTTACAAACGAACTTACTATTACGCATTTACTTTCTGTGAACTCGCTCAACTAGTTGTTGATCCTCTGTTACATGCCTTGCAGGTCGTTAGGTACATGGAGCTTGCACATGGAGGAGCTGGTCGTTGTGGGCTTGGATCGTGATTGCCTTATTAAACATTTATGACATTTCGTACTTATTTATGTTGGATTTTAATTATGCGCTTCCGCTAAACAGTGATAGCATACTTATGTTTTGGAACACCTTTCATATGGATTTGGTTTGGTTTAATTGCAAATACTTTACTTTATACAATGTTCTATATGATTGGTGGCTTGATCCTGGTCAGTCACGCTCCCAAGCGGTGATACTCCGCAGGTGGATTTGGGTTGTGACAGATTGGTATCAGAGCCATTGGTTATAGAGAACTTGGTCTCAATATGGGAAAACGTTTTTATTAAAACCAGACTATAACCGGAACAGTGCTCTCAACGATCCACAACGACGCTTCGCTCCACGTGCAAGACTCAACATCCTAGGTAATAAGGTTTATGTTTATTGCCTACATGCTAGAATTGCATAGAACTTTGCTCGTAGTATGCTTAGATTACATTGCTCACTACTTATTATTGCCTGAAAATACTTGTGTGCTTACACTCTTCTGTCATCGCACTATTCGCGAACCTTTGCCGACGTATTAACATGACTCAAGCCCAGTTGACGGCTCTTATCAATGAACAAGTTGCTGCGGCACTTGCAGCTGCAAACGGAGGAGGTATACCCTGCAGTCGTAACTCATCCTAGATCTTTAGATCTACGTTCCTAAACCAACTCTTATGTTTAACCTCATTCTATTCTTACACATTAGGTCAACACGTTCAGCAACCTGTGTGTACCTTCCAAGAACTTCATGGATTGTCGTCCTAGCACGTTTAGTGGCACTGAAGGAGCGGTTGGACTCCTCCACTGGTTCGAAAAGCTCGAGTCTGTGTTCGAAATGTGTGAATGCCCTGAGGATCGCAGGGTGAAGTACGCCACTGGCACACTTGAAGGAATTGCGCTAACTTGGTGGAACGCGCAAGTGCAGATTTTAGGGTTGGCAGCTGCTAACGCCACCCCTTGGAATGATTTCAAGGAGCTGATCAAAAGGAATACTGCACTCGGGAAGACGAGCTTTATCATTTGAAAATGACTGGATCAGAAATTGAGGCTTACACCAAAAGGTCAAATGAGCTGGCCGTGCTGTGTCTAACTATGGTGGACCCTCCAGTTAAGCGTATCGAGTTGTATCTCAAGGGATTAGCACCGGAGATTCAGAGTCATGTGACATCGGCCAATCTCGACAACATCCAGGCTATTCAACGCCTCGCTCATCGTCTCACAGATCAGGCAGTGGATCAGAACAGACTGCCTAAACGTATCAGCGCTACTGCTACGCTACCACTGCTACTACACTTGCTACTCCAGTGACAACAAAGAAAATGGGATGGGATTCTAGCAAGGGATCAGCTTTAGTTCAGTCACAGGTTCAGCAGCGAAGCACTGATAGTTATCAGAGTCCCAGTCAGCACTCTTTAGGCAGTCACAGGCAGGGCGGATATCGAGGGAACCTT